>NC_136065.1:661167948-661570873 GCF_964261635.1 Lissotriton helveticus
CCCTATCGCCACCCCGACTGACTGCGGCTGCCCCCTTGGTTTTGTGATTTGGTCCTGCCATTGTTTGGTTACACTTTCATAAGTACTCCTGTTTGCCATCGCCCTAGTGTCTGTTCAACCCGAGTCCCTATAACTGCCCCGCCAATCAGACCCACGCCACGCCCCCATTTCCACAATCACCTACCATATCCGTTCCACCAAAGCATTCGTAAATGGTCTCGTTTTTTTAAAGTAGGGGAGTAGTTGCCGTGTGGCCCGGGCACCAGAAGTGAGACTCCTGCTTACGCCCTTGACTAATATGGCTTTATCTTGCACAAATTCATGTATTTCACTGAGCTCTGGTTTGGCTTCCACACTAGGGATCAGTCAGAGTGGCTAATTAAAAAGGAAACATTCTGTAGCGCCTGGAAGCACGTAGCCGAGATTCAGTGTACAACACTGTTTCTTTGCCACGTCTAACTTACACCACTCACGTCCGTCCCCTGATGTACCCACCATCTCCCCATCACGCCTCTCCTTTTGCCCCTCTTTCTGCCCTTCGACCTCGTCCCTGCCTCCCCCGCACCTGGCCCTTATTCCATGAAAAGCTCACCTAGCGCACGTGAGCGTCCGCAGCGCTACTTCCTTTGCCTACTAGAGACGCTGCACTCTCTGCGGGTCCCCTCAGCACCTCGGCGCCCTCAAAGAAAGCAATAACAAAAGAAAGGACATGCCCATGCCCATGCCAGCCTTCCGTGCCATTCTCCCAGCCCCTCTGCCTTTGGCTGCTGCTCTCCACCAAGCAACCCTAGAAACGCATTCACGCCAGGCCCCCCTCGGCGGAGAGAGCCCGACCGTCTCCGCAAGGATGAAACTAACTGAGCTCCCGCAGGGCTGGAGGTCTCGCTCAGCTTACCTATTCAGTGAGGAGCTAAACAGGCATTTTTCTGGGGCCAGCACATTGGTGGGATGACAAATTGTCTGCAATCCTAGCCAACGCTTTAAAAACAAGCATTAACAGACGTTGCCGGAGGCTGCGGCGAAGGAACTTGACGCGAATCTGACACTATGTGAGATTACTGCGGCGATCGCTGCCCTCCCCTGCTCCAGGACCCCTGGGGGTGATGGCTATCCGGCTGAGTTCTATCATTCCTTTGGGAATGTCCTGGCCCCCCTCCTCTTGCAGGTCTACAATGAGGCTCTGCACGCTGGCGCCCTTCCGCCTACCATGACTCAAGGGGAAGTGTGTATGATCCTGAAGCCTGGCGGTGACAACACTGATCCCGCAGCATATCGTCCTATCACGTTGCTAAATACGGATGCGAAAATCCTAACTAAGTTATTGGCCACGCGCCTTGCCCCACTCATGACACGCCTAGTCCACCCTGACCAGTGTGGATTCATCCCGGGTCGTAACACGGCGATGAATTTGCGTCGTCTCAATTATATTCTGCATGAGGTGCAGGGACGGGAGGGTCCTCACGTGTTGGTCTCCATTGATTTGGCAAAGGCATTTGACACGGTGCACTGGGGATATCTGTTGCAGGTACTCCAGAAAATGGGGTTCGGACCTCGGTTTTGAGACTGGATCCGGGCGCTCTATAAGGCGCCACGCGCCAGGGTACGGTTGGGATCGGCCCGCTCGGCGGAGTGGTCACTGGGGAGAGGCACCCGGCAGGGCTGCCCTCTCTCCCCTCTCCTATTCGCTCTTGCAATTGAGCCCCTTGCCGTATCCGCCCGCGCTGACCTACGGGCTTGGGGTATTGTGGTGCATGATACTACCAATGTGGTCTCCCTCTATGCGGATGACGCGCTTTTTTATTTGACCTCCCCGGCTGCGGCCCTCCCCGAACTGTTGTGACTATTGGATCGATTTGGCGCAGCTTCTGGGTTGCGTATCAATATTACCAAATCCCTAGTCTTCCCGCTGACGAATGCGGCCCCAGATCCGGGCGCGGAGCTCCAACATTTGGGACTCCGGTACGAGCGCACGGCTTTCCGGTACTTGGGCATCCAGGTGGCCACGTCTACGGAGACCCTGCTGACTTACAACGTCGACAGAATACTCACAGCCCTCCGCAAATCAATTACCTTTTGGAACACGCTCCCCCTTTCTCTCATGGGGCGATTGCCGATTGCCAAAATGGTGATGCTCCCTAGGGTCTTATATGTTCTGCAGAACTCTCTATGTCCGTTACCTCCTCGAGGGTTCCGCACATTGAACTCTCTCCTCACCTCACTCCTTTGGGCGGGTGGGCGCAGCAGGGTCGCCCTGCGCGCAGTGACGAGACGTTGGGATGAAGGTGGCCTCGAAGCCCCGAGGTTTGACTTATACTATTACGTGGCGCAGCTTCTCCCTGCCGCCAGATGGTTCGCTGCAGGAGAGAATTGGGAACTGGCACTGATGGCTGGTGCAGCAACTGATGAGGCCCTGCAGGAGGCGCTGATGCAGGGGCGCGGAGCCGACGCCACTTTACCCTTCGTGGTGCGTCATACGGCTAATATTTGGCAGCGATTTGTTGAAAGGGTGCTGCTGCGAGCGCCGTTCCACAGAGAGCTCCCAGTTTGGTCCCTGGCCCCGATACTCCATTTGGAGGAAAACATGTCCTTCCGGGAGTGGCGGTCTGGAGGTTGTATGACTCTCGCGGACCTCTACCCGAACGACTCCCTTGTGACCTTTGAGGGTGCCAGGGAGTCGTTTGGACTGACTGAGGGACAATACCTTCACTACGGTAGCCTCCAAGAGGTGGCCAGGATAACGTGGCCCCAATTCCCGGAGGCACCTCCGCCACCAGTACCCTTGACGTCATCATGTCCTGTGGGAGGGGTAGGCGCCTGATTTCCCTCCTCTACTCGGCTATGCGCCGGGATTCAACTCCCCCGTTGGCCCCGGCTTGGGGGGCGTGGGAGGCGGACCTGGGGGTGGAGTTGGAGCCTGCACAGAGGACGCGGATTGGTCTGTTGACCCATAAAGTCTCCTGTAATGCTCGTTTTAAACGTATCCACTTTAATTTTGTCCATCGCACATATAGGACGCCGGTCTCCCTCCATCGTATATCGGCGGATAGACGCCACAATTGTCCTAGATGTGGAATGGGGAGGGCGGGCTTCCTGCATCTGGCATGGGAGTGTCCCCCTGTTCAGGATTTTTGGCGACAGGTGGTGCGGTACGTTGTTCGGGCTACGCACCTCCAGCTTCTGCTGGACCCACTCCAATGCCTACTTGCATTGGTGCCCAGACCTAGAAAAAAGAGACTATCATATAAGTTCCTGCAACTCCTACTAGTTTTGGCGAGAAGACGAGTGGCTATCACTTGGATGGGCCTGAGGGCGCCTGAGATTCTTATGTGGCTAAGGGATGCGAGAGAGTGGGCCTTGACGGAGGAGACTCATATGCAGCGCTCCCGCAAGGACGACAAGTTGCAAGATGATTTGCTTGCCTGGAGAACGCTGTGTATGGAGGGACTGGCGGAAGATGACTCGGATGCCACCAGTGCCGAGTTGTTTTCTTCTGATGCCTCGGAGGCTGACTGTGGAGGGGAGAGTGCTGGGGAGGAGGGCTGTGAGACTGTGTAGGTGTCCCACGTTGCCACGCTGAGATCCCTTGATCTGTATGTATGTTGATGTGATTCCCATAGGTGTATACTGCCGTTAATTGACCGGACCATACCTGGCCCTCACACAACTGTCCTACTCTATTGAACCAGTACTAGCGATGCCATTCGAGGGGTTAATAGTTGTTATTGAACTGTTTGGTATTATGTTACTGTGTACTGACAATTATTGCGAAGCCATTGATGGGTTTCATATCTTTAGAGCACAACCGCAAAATTCTCTGCCTATGACCATGGTCTGATCCTGCGCCGCCCAGCCTCCAGGATGTGGGCCATAATTGGCTGTGTAGTGCCGATGGTATTGCATACTCTTATTGATCGCATATTACCGGTGCCAATGTCGTTATGCTCTGTGCCTTTATTTTCTATGACTTCGCTACAATAAAAATATGTTTAAAAAAAAAACCCAAGCATTAAGCAGGGGGGCGGGTTAACTGCACATGGACAGCGGGAGTGGGGGCGGGAACGGGCAAACGGACAGCGGGAGGGGGGGCGGGAACGGGCACAAGAAGGCTCAAAAAATAAAACAGCACTCACCTGGACATCTTCTGGCGGCAAATGATCAAAACATGGCGTCCAAAAAAAAAAAAATAAACACGCCCACCGCCGCATGACGTAGCGAAAAGCCTAAAAATCGCCGGAACGCCCACGAATCTGCTCCGGCATCAACGGACAGATCTCTGTTCCAATGGCTAGCCTCCATTTATGGAGCTAGCCAATGGAACAGAGGGGCGGGACTACACACACACACACACACACACACACACACACTGAACACAAAAGTTTTCGCCTGCGCGAAACGCTGCTTGCGCAACTTTAGACAGGCGAAACCTAAAAAGAGGATTGTCTGTCTCAAGCAACTACAGACCAATATGCCTCACTGATAGCATACAGATTTTTTTTGTTGTTGTGTTCTTGAGAAGATCGAGGATTGGATCACCCATATATCTGTTCTCAGTCCCTACCAGCCAGGATTTTGATCCAAAACCTCCGCAATAGATCAGGCGTTTTGGTTCCTATTGGTCCATTGGTGTACTGTTGTAATCAACAAAGGTAAACTATACGTAGACTTTGTCGATCTACGTTCGGCCTTCGATCTAGTACTGCATTCTAGTCGTGGAAAACACTCTGACAAATGAAAATGCCCCTGCACCTACAGGCATTGGTAGCCCACCTCCATGATGATAACTGCACGTGTAATATGGGGAAGGCAGAACCACTTGACAGAGAGGATTAAAGTCTCCAGAGGTGTAAAATAGGCCTGTGTCCTGGCCCCTACATTATTTTTGTTATACATAAACTATATTAATTCTATATTGTACCATGTTGACACAAATGCACCCTCTTTCGCTCAAGTCGAAATTCTAATACTATTATTCGCAGATGACACTCTTTTGGTCTCCAGGACCCTGAGTGGCCTCCAGAAACTCTTGACGCTTTTGGAGGAGTTCTGTATCCATAGGGGTCTGGAAATTAATATGACCAAAACCAAGCTGATGACATTCAACCCCCATAACTCTTTCAGAAAGGGCTAGAACTTGGGGAGTGGGGGGGCACCACTAGAAACGGTTCACAGCTTTACGTACCTGGGCATCATCTTTAGCTGTAACATGTCTTGGAGGCCTCACTTGACAAAATGCGGTTTTGAAACTCAAGCAATTAACAGGGCTGTCCATAAGGAGTTTAAAGCCTCCTACACCAAACCTATGAAGCCTGCTCTACATGTATACGAGTCCATGGTGTTGGGGGTCAGTCCTCTACGGGCCGAGATATGGGAACATGCAAACACAAACACATTAACCACCACCAATCACAAATTGGCATTTTTCCCTGTCAATACTCCAGTGGTACCACTTCTCTCGGACTTGGGTACAATCTGCTTACTTGACAAAGACAGACTTGGCCCCTTTAATACTGAAGGCGTTTATGGTTTACTCCAGAATTCGCACACTATAATTCTGCCCTTCAGGATGTCATTTCTGCTGGCCATTCTGTCAAAATTCCCTGGCATTTGCACATCAAAGAGTTATTGCACTGTATCGGGGCTCCCAAGCGTAGGACGAATGCAGGAACCACTTTTCCATCCAAACTGGCCCTGAAAGAGCTTTATTGGTCAGCAATCAAGCCTACATTTTTAAGATCGGACCTCCCTAGAACATCCAGCGAATTTCTGGATTTTAAGAATCCGATAAGTTACCAGTCATATTGGGATCAAGTGACTGCTCCCAGTGATAGGAAGCTCTATTTTCATTTCAATATTTTTTTTATTAAAAAGTTTACAGATATGATACAATGCAGTACAGTAATGATGCGGGGCCATACAGATGAGTTGCTAGATTCTCGTGGGTGACAGGCGGCTTATCGTTTGTTGCTGATGCTGGTATCCGTCGTAACTGTAGGTCCCAAGAGTGAAGAAGAGAGGAGAAGAGGAAAAAGGAGAGGGGGGGCTAGTGCAAAACCTCGGTTGGACGCTGCTGACCTCGTGTATCATTATCGTGGTGTACGGCCTGTTATCTGCCTAGGGGGGTTTGTCCAATTCTAAGTGTTTGTCCAGGGCGCCCCACATCTCGCTTCTAGCTGTGTGGTTGGTTGAGTATCTTGCTGTGATATTATCCGCGCCTCTGAGAAAAGTCACCCAGTTTATCCATCTCTTAAAGGTGGCTTTACTAGTGCATTTGCAGTTCGCTAGGATTGTTTTGACCGCCGCTGTGAGTAGAAGGTCTACCAGTTCTCTGTTGTCTTTGCCGTCTAGGTCTGGGGCCATGAATGCGGTGGCTATTCCATCGAGACCTTGTCTTATGGTACCTCCTACTACTGTGTTAATGAAGTTGTTGACTTTGACCCAAAAGAGCTTGACCTTGGGGCATTCGTAGATGAGATGGGCTAGGTCCCCCCTTGCTTTATGGCAGTCCCAGCAGGTATCATTCTCTGTCGCACCTACTGTTGCCAGCCGGGCCAGCGTCCAGAACATTCTGTGGAGTAGCCAGTTCTTTGTTTATGCTAGTTGAGGGGAGACCTTATTCTTGGAGGCGGAGACCCATAACCTTGCTTTCTCGTCTTCGCTAAGTTGTCTGCTGTGTGATGATTCCCAGAACGACATCGTTCTGGTATTCAGTGTGGATGTTTGTGGGCCTATGAGTTTGTATAGGTGGGCTGTTTGGTGTCCTATTTTATTTAGGTTGTGCAAGTACTCTATGATTGAGGGTTTCTCTTTGTTGAGGTTTGCTTTAGTGATGGCTGCTCTAATCTTCAGGAATTCATAGAACTCAATGTTGGGTAGATTGTGCACCTCTTTCAGTGTATCAAATGTGAGTGGTATAACCTCCTTCCCCAGCTGGGCCGGTGTTGTGATCCCTCTACTATACCACTCCTTGTTTGCGAGTGCTCTACCTCTGTATGTTATTTTTGAGTTGAACCAGATTGACTCCCAGTTAGATCCCCTGATACTGTGTTCCATTTTCTTATCTACTTTCAGGAGCGCGGTCTTGGAGTTTTTGAGCACTGCGTTGGTTGCTTGCGGGTGCTTGTTGGCTGTGAGTATGGCTACAGGTTCGGCGCCTCCTAGGATGTCTCTCTCCAGCTCGAGCCAAACTGGTTCGTAATCCTGGTCCGGAACGAGACAGAATATTCTTTGCTTCGCTAAGCATTCTATTTGGAAATTCTTAAAGTCCGTAACGTTTAGCCCACCTAGCTCTTTTCTCAGTCTCAGTTTTTTCAGGTTAATCCTGGGTTTCTTCCCCTTCCATAAGAACTTGTTGATAGACGCGTCTAGCTTCTTGTGGAAGTCTACAGTTAGTGTAAGTGGTAGCATGCTTAGCAGGTAGTTCATCGTGGGTGCTATCATCATTTTGATGGTCTCCACCCTACCCCACCAGCTGATGAATTTAGGAGACCAGGACTCTAGTTTATCTTTGATTTTCTTTAGGGTTGCTTCTTCATTGTGGTCTAGGGTTACCT
This sequence comes from Lissotriton helveticus, assembly GCF_964261635.1. Taxonomy (NCBI): domain Eukaryota; kingdom Metazoa; phylum Chordata; class Amphibia; order Caudata; family Salamandridae; genus Lissotriton; species Lissotriton helveticus. The sequence continues at coordinate 661,175,499 of NC_136065.1, forward strand.
TAGGTCTCTGCCAAAAAGGAGGCCAAGATATTTAAGGGGTTTCTTTTGCAAGGTTAGCCCTGACTTCCCCAGGACTGCGCTAGTAGTGTGACAGTTCATGGGTTTGCATTCGGATTTCTCTCTATTCAGTTTGTATCCCGAAACTAGGGCATATTCCTCTATCGTTTTCATTAGCGCCGCTATTGAGGTGGTCGGGTTTTTCGTAGTGATCAGTATGTCATCTGCGTAGGCTGCTAATTTTACAGTGTTGTTTCTGACTTGGACGCCAGTTATGTTCTGGTTGTCTCTGATCATGGCCAGCAATGGTTCTAGGGCCAACAGGACTAATGCCGGGGATAGAGGGCATCCTTGTCTCGTTCCCCTTTCCAGGATAAAGCTTTCTGACTTCCCGCCATTGACTGCGACCCGGGCTTTGGGGCTGTTGTATAGTGACATCACCATGTTCCGATGCCTTGTTCCTAGGCCGAATTTCCCCATGCATAGATCTAAGAATGGCCATGAGACTCTGTCAAAAGCTTTCTCCGCATCCAGAGCGATCATTACCGCCTGATCTTGACTGTTAGTAGTGAGTTGAATGAGGTGGCATAATAGTCTGGTGTTGTCTTGGGACAACCTGTTTTTGAGGTATCCTACCTGCGAGTTATGGATTAGATGGGGTAGGAGCCTATTTAGTCTTGACGCCATGATTTTTGCGTATATTTTGCAGTCGACGTTTATGAGGGAGATCGGACGGTAGTTTTGCGGGTGCTGTGGGTCTTTGCCCTCTTTGGGGATTACTATGATATTGGCTTCCGCCATTGAGTCTGTAATTTTTCCCGTCTGTGCGCAGAACGAAAAAACTTCAACCATGGTGGGTTTTAGCTGCTGTAGGAATTGTTTATAGAACGAGGCGGTGTATCCGTCCGGTCCTGGCGCTTTGTTTGTTTTGAGGGATGTTACTGCCTGTTCTACCTCTACACCCGTGATGTCTACCTCCAGAGATTCCCTTTGCTGTTCTGTCAGTCTAGGTAGGCTTAATCTCTCCAGGAGGCCTGCTCCACCGTCAGGTGCCAGGCCCTTATCTGCTGTGTATAGTTCTTTGTTGAAGCTTTGAACACCTCCAGGATTTTTTTGTTGTCAGTGTGTGTCTTGTTGGTCCAGTCTGTGATCGCCTCTATTGTGTGTTGTCTTTGTTTTGCTTTCAGGTATGCCGCTAGTGTCTTCCCTGCTTTATTGGCTGAGCATAGGTTGATGTATGCATATTTGTTGATCCATGTACCCGCCCTTTCGCTCAGAATTTTATTTAGCTCATGCTTCCTTTTAGTCAGGTCAGTCAGAGTGTTTTTGTCTGCTAAGTTTGCGCAGTGGCCTCTCTAGATCTTTGATCTGGATTTCTAGATCATTTATTTTTTTGGTCCTGACTTTATTCATCCTGGATTTGATGTTTAGGAGTTTGACTCTTATTGTGGCCTTTAGGGCATCCCATAGGTTTCCCTTGTTGGTCTCCGCGTTGTCATTGAAGGCCAGGTATTCACTGATTGCCACCTCAAGTTCTGCTATGTTGGCGGGGTTCTCCAGGATGTCGCTATTTAGCCGCCAGCTTCGACTGGGCTTCTCGTTGTGTCTCCCACTGATCGGGAGGGTGATGTGTGCATGATCCGAAATTGATATTGGCCCAATTTCTGTTTTGTCAATGAGATGTGTGTGTGTGTGTGTGTGTGTGTGTGTGTGTGTGTGTGTGTGTGTGTGTGTGTGTGTGGCTGACATGAGGATGTAGTCAATTCTGCTGTATGAGTTGTGTGGGTGTGAGTAGAAAGTGTATTCTCTTGCGTCTGGGTGTTGGAGTCTCCATGGGTCTCTTATCTCTAGTTTGGCGCATATGTTTTTGAGGATGTTTTGTTCTTGTGAGCTGTGACTGGCTCTGTGTGGGTGTCTGCCTATGGCGTGATCTAGGGCCAGGTTCATGTCTCCAGCTAGGATTAGTAGCTCTCCCTGGGGAATACTGCTTAGTCTGGCCTGCACCTCCTCCCAGAATGTTCTGTCTGCCGAGTTGGGCCCGTAGATGTTGGCAACATGTATACGCTCCTCACCTCTTTTGAAGCTTGTAACTAGTACCCTACCCTTGTTATCTGTCTGGTATCCGTGTACTGCGAGTTTGGCCTTTTTACTTATGATTGTCACCACTCCTCCCTTCTTGTGTATAGCCGGTGAGCAGACTACTTCCCCTATCCATTTCGCTTTGAGGCGTTGTGCGTCCTCCACTGAGATTCTGGTCTTTTGTAGGACGTAAATGTCGCCTTTGAGTTTGGCTAGGTAATCAAGTGTCTTTCGGCGTTTGACCGGGTGGTTGAGGCCTTTTACATTGAGGGATACCACTTTAACGTCAGAGTAGCTGGGTGTCAGTATGTGTGATCATGGTGGTTTGCCTCTTTCGCTAAACTTAATGGCTGGTACTGCTATGTTCCGCCATTCGAGAGGCGAATGTTGGTCTAGTGTCATGTGTCATGTTGGTTTTCCCCCCTTGGGAGAGCGACAGAAAGGACAGTAGGGAAAGAAAGATAGAGATCTAACAGACAGAGATAGTGAAACGCATCTAACTGTACAGTGGAGTTCCCCAGCCCTCCACTCCACTCCACTCCACTCCACTCCACCCTCCCTCCCTCCCTCCCTCCCGATATCGTACAGTAGGCGTGCGACAGCAAGGGTCCTCCCACCCTCCGCCCCTCCCAGAGTTCTTTTTCTCCCATGCCCTTCCCTTGTAAACCTATTGCAACTGGGAGTTAAAGGATATGCGGCTGGTGCTGTTCACTCCCGAGGACTCTGGTGAGGACTTGGCTTGAATGTCTGGTAGACCCTGGCTTCGCTTATGAGGTAGCTTCATTGTCCGCAAAGTTCCAATACAAAGTTCTTGTCCCTGAGAGTTTGATTTCGTTTCCAGTCTGTTGTCTAGAGGTAGGTCCGTTGTGTGGAGGTAGATTCTTCCTATTTGGCATGTTAGTATAGTCTTTTGGCTCCTGCTATCGTCCTCCTTCTGCGCCTCCTTCGGATGTGTTTGATGAGGCTCTTCTCTTCGTTGTCCCTGGGTTCTGTGCCTCCATCTCCTCGGGGTCTGGGCCTTGTAGGTATCTCCGCAGCTCATTGGGTTCATCAAAGACCACTGTGCCTCTCCTGTCTGTAATTCTCATTCTGGCCGGTCCCGCGAAGCTGAAAGTTATATTTGCTTTCCGGAGTCTGTCTCTTAGTGCCAGGAACCCTTTCCTTGTCTCTACCGTTTGCTTGGAGAAGTCCTGTGTTATGATGATCTTTTGACCTTTCCATTGTACATTTTGGCCTTTCCTAGCGAAGGAGAAGATGGCTTCCGTGTGATTTGCTCGCAACGGTTTGCATATGATAGGCCTTGGGCCCTTCCTCTGCGGATTTTTTGTTGCTGGCACTCTGTATGCCTGGTCTACCTCGAATGGCCTGTCAAACCTTAAGCCTGTCAGTTTTGGTAGTAGATCTTCCAGTAGAGCTGCGCATGAGCTCGTTGCATCCTCCTTCCCTTCTGGCACCCCTAGGAGGCGGATGTTCCCTTTCCTACTTCGGTCATCTTGCTCCGCTCTTTTGTAGGTTGTTGGTTGTTTTTACCACGTAGCCCATGTCTCTGTTTGTTCTGGTTGTGTTGTCTTCCAGGTCGCTTATTCTTTTCTCTGCTATGTCAAGTCTGCAGATTGTCTTGCTTTGGTCGGCTCTTATGGCTGCCAGTTCCAGTTGCATATTGTCTATAGTTTTTTTGTGGCTTTTGCTAGGTCATTCCCTTCATTTATCTTCTTGAGGAGCGTGTCTAGTGTTGTTTCATTTGTGTGGTTATTCTTCAGCTTCGTTGGGGATTCAGTTAGGTCCTTCCTGACCTTCTTGATGTCACTAGTGGTTTTTTCGTCCTTCCCCTGCCATTTTGTCGAAGCCTCTTCTCGCTAGGTAGGCGCACAGTCTGTCGTCTTTTTTCTGGGTGGCCGGGTGAGCTTTGTTGTTGCTTGAGTTCGCGGTGTCTTTGTTTTCGGGTATGCTGTCCAGTCTAAATCTGCTCGGCCACCTTATTTTTCTTGTTCTGGTCTTGGCGCCCGCCAGCTCTTTCCTTTGCAGATACTGTGACTCTTCTTGGTTTGGTGTGGCTTTGTTGTTTTCCCGGGGCTTGAGTTCGCTTGTGGTGAGCGTTTCTCTGCCTTGGCTGTTCCGCCCTCGCGAGACTCTGGCGGGATCTTACTTGAACATTGTTGTGCTCCTAGTGCAGCTGCGTTCTGGCTGCTTTGTTATCCCTTTGGTGTCTGTTGTTTGGCGCTGTTGGTTAAGCCCTATGGGGTGCCCCTTTCCTGGCTCCGCGCTCTTATTTGGCTTGTCGGGAGCGTGTTCCTGCATTGGTCAGCTCCGTTGGCTTCTCCGCACGATGGCCGCGCTGGTATTGGCCTTCCTCAAATGGCCACTGCCAGGGGTCTGCTTCAGTTTCGTTTCCTTTCAGTGCCCTCGCTCGGGGTTAGGATTGTGACCCACTTCGAGCGCGTTGGCCTCTGCTTGCCTTCGCCTTGGGGTTTGTTTGTACGCCTCCTTCGCTTAGAGCGCTACCCCTTCAGTGTGAGCCTTGCTCGGCCCTTCTTGGCTCCGCCTTAAAATGGCCACTGGAGTCTGCTTTCAGTTTCGTTTATCGTTCGCCTAAGTTCGCCGTTAAACTGTGTGGGACTTTAGCGCGGACTCACCAGTGGAGCGCTCGATTGGACACCGTCTTCCTGCTACTGCCCGCGCTTCTCCTCTGCTCCTTTCCTTCGCTTGGAGCGCTACCGCTTCTGTGTGTGCTTTTGCTCGGCGCCGCTTGGCTCCGCCTCAAGATGGCCGCTCCCGGAGTTAGCTTTCAGTTTCGTTTGCTGTTCGCTTTAAGTTCGCCGTTAGACTTTGCGGGTCTATAGCGCGGACTAACCGGTGGTGCGCTCGATTGGGCACCGTCTTCCTGCTTCTGCCTGCGCTTCTCTGCTCCTTCCCTCTCGTTGTGGTCAGCTCTATTCCTCCTCCTCCATGTATCGCGCCGCCATCTTGGGTGCCTCCTCCGCACTCCGCTTCTTCAAGATTTTGGCTTTTTTAACCCTTCTTTCTGTCTTGGCGGCTCTACTTCTTACACCTTCTTGTGCCTCGATGGTTCCCACGTCTACTGCTTCATTTGCGGGTAGATCCAGGGCCGTTTCGCTGTCTCTTTCGCTGTTCTTGAACTCGGGGTGACGGAGGTCCCGGACTTAGGCGTCTGCCTGCATTGCCGTCCAAGCCACGCCCCCTTCTGCCTGCATTGGCGTCCAAGCCACGCCCCATTCTGCCTGCATTGCCATCCAAGCCACGCCCATTCTGCCTGCATTGCCGTCCAAGCCACGCCCCCAGGAAGCTCTATTTTCAATTCAGAGCGGGTACTCTCCCACTGAGTCTTTACAAAGCACTGGTCCAAAGGGGCTAGCGATTCTTGCACTCTATGCTCCACCATGACCGAGAATGTGTTGCATGTCATTTTTGTATGGCCACTTACGCATGTCCCCCAGCAAGTATTGGTTAGCCCCCTACATGCAGGCGTTCACATCAGCACAGCCAGTAAGCAACACTCTGCATCTTGAGGGTAGATTGCAGATTATTCCTAGCCATACCGGTCGCTAAGTTCCTAGGGGCTATGTGGACATTGCGCAGAAAGCGGTTATCCTCTTTAATGAAGGTAACAATCTCTTTTTACAGTGTTCAGAACCCAGATGTATTAACCCATAACATAACATGTGTATTTGTAAAGTGCACGTTCACCCCATAGGTATCTTGGCGCTGAATAATAGATGTTTCTTGTTAACCAACTCAATGGTACTCATTTTATCGACCTCAGATGGATGAAAGGCTGATTGGACCAGCCGGGATTTGAACCTGTGACTATGAGGTCGAACACAGGCCCCTTCAGTAGATGCATTAGTCCACTGAGCCACCAGACACAGTTCTATTTTTGCACCATTTTGTTTTTAGATTTATTGGAGACATTTTATGATAAATTCTATTGTATTTTAATGTTGCTTATTTTATTATACTTCTTGTGTATTGTATATCTACTGTTATGGCCCTGGTGGCCAAAATAAAGTATGTTGGATAATAGTTATATTCCACAAGCCAGCAATGGCTATAAACATTTCTCCTTACACAAAAAAATGGCCAAAACAAGGAAAAGAAGAGGGGGAACACAGATTACATGCTCACGTTATCCAGAACGGACCATGCATAGGTCAGAAAATAGGGCCATTGTTCGCAAAGAAAACTTCACAGGAAAGAAAGGTGTTAAACTACACATGTATTTAACTGAAAAAAAAGTATGTGAGCAATAGTTAGTTTATTATGCTGTGTCCCATTCATCTAATCAGACTTTATGTTTAGAATATCTTCACCATGAATCTACAGCCATATTAAGATACACAACAGAGCTTGAACATCAATTCCTATTGATATAGCAAGAACTCCCACAACTACTACTCTGTCATCCGGCAGAGAAGAGTAAATGGCAACACACCTTAACTTTTTTCAGGAATAAACACTGTAATATCGTATACAGACCTTAAAGAAATTAAAAGCTTTTTACGTGTTCCAGATGTATGATCTTTCGACCAACTAAAGAATTCACTTTACTTGTGCTTTGATTTTTAAAAACTTTTCGGCACGGTTGAAACCGATCCGTTTTGGTCACAGTCTAATTGGAACACTGAAATAGGTTACTCTCAATTAAGGTCCACACTGTGATGTTGCCACACATGGAGTCGAAAACGCTGGCATGTGCAGTTTTTCCACTATTTTGTGAGGTGGACAACATGGAATACTGAGGCAGCTGTAAACGTGTTTATAAGTACCAGCCCTAAGGTTATGGGTAATGTGTAAAGTAGAAAGTCCTAGGAGGATGGCTTTAAATTGGAGGTAGCTCAGCTAATGTGTGGTGAGGCAATGTTGGGTGAGTTAGGTGGCGCGAGCCAAGATATTTAAGAAGATGGTAAAGGTCAAAGTAGGTTAAGGCATTTGTCAATCCAAATATTAAATATAATTCCTACAGAAAGCCCTGTACCTACTACGATTACTACTGCATGGCAATTTTACAATAACTCAAATTATACAGTACCTCTTATTACATGAACAGCCCTGCAATCCAATCCTTTCTACAATACAAGGACTAATATTTACGTCATATGACTTAAGCACTTTAGCTCTAAAAATGTTTGCACTGGATACTTAAGGATCATTGCTCATTACTCTGCTGGTTTAGAATGATTGATAATGCACTAATGTGAAGCTAAATAAATTAATCACGCAGCTTTCAGCGATGCCACCTAGATTTCCTTCTCCTCCAAGTGTCCCCTGGTACTGGAAACGGCCACTATAATGCGGCCGTTTCCATGCATAACATTAACCACGCATGCATTACAAAATGCGTGGTTAGCACGAATAGCCTTTACCACGCATACCTTTACTACGAAATATGTAGTAAAGGCATGTGTGGTAAAGGCCATTATTAAAAAAAAAAAAAAAAAAAAAAAAAAAAAAAAAAAGAGAGAGAGCTTGGGGGTCTCTCCCCACCCCTCCCAAAAAAAAAAAACCTGCGAAAAAGAAGGAGGTGTTGGGGGGGGGGGGGTAGGGTCTCCCGCCCAAAAAAACTCACTTGTTTACGTCGCAATGTGGAGGAAATCGGCGTCGTTAGAGTAAACGGAAAGACACTCCCGCTTCCTCTTCACAACGTGCAAAGTAATAACGGAAGATCTTGAAGAGGAGAGGTCGCGGAAAGGTAAGGGGGATTTTAGTTTTTAAAAATAAAAATTTAAGGGATGAGGGGGTTGTGAAGAGATGGCGTAAATTATTAGGGTTAAGGGGAGGGGTATTTGATAAAAGGGTTTGTGGGTGGGAATCGGGAGCAGTTTATAGAATTGGGGCAGGGATCGGAGATAACCATTACCAAAAAAATGCCATTAACATGCATGGATTTACAACGAAAATAGTTGTAAAAATATGCGTGGTAAAGGCATTTTCGTGGTAAAGGTTATGCGTAGTAATTGCATTCGCGTTGTAACACATGCGTTGCAACGGAATGCGCTGTAGCGTCATACAACCCCCTGGTACATGATAGTAAGACAAAGTCCTTCCACAAATAAGTTTAGAGAAGGGATAGTGTCAAAAAGTTTCCTTTTTTTTTTTTTTAAATAGCATAGTCATGCAGGCACTATTTAAAAAAAAAATACATCTCCCTCGATGCAATCTGTGGACTATCTACTAGCGTAGGAAGTATTTGTAAGCATGGCTACGTTATCAGGTCAGAATTAATGCACAACCCTCCCTCCACACGGTTCCCAGACTGAATGACTATTCGTCATAACAACTCTCTCACCCATCCTCTTACCTTCCATGCCAATGAGCAGCAGATTGGAAGTCAGCTGCCCCCAGCTGTGTTTCGCCTGCTGTTTATTAATCCAGTTCCAATTAAAACCTAGAAAATCCACCACAATGTTCTTCCCGACAGTGTCATTCAGCGTCTGCTGCAAATACAACCTGTATATAAAAACAAAAACGCACACAATAAAAGATTTCCTCTGTTCTACGGTTCGACGTCAAGCCACCGGTTACTAGTAACAAACAGAACTCGTTTCTGTTCAGAGACCATACGCACATTTCTACACCATCGCAATGAACAGGAGATCCCTCAGCTAAATAAAAGTTGGTTGGGTCAGTTGGTACAGAAAAGCTAAAAGACCAAATTTATAATTAATTACGTTATTAGCCCATGCTGGATGACCACCAAAAACATTTTGTAGCGCTTGTGACAGAATTGAGATGTTCCATTTCATTTCTGCATTACAACTAGTTTTGTTGTTTTCGATTCTATTTAGTCAAAACTCAATTCATAAAGCTTTGCGCCTGTGTGCAGCTGTGTGACTTATGCCGGATTTTTTTAGGAAACAGACGTATGTAATCATAGCTGCATGAGGATCCCATAAGAACTATGGCCACAGCAAATTAATACTAGCAGGGATTTTGTTTAGGACCGTCAGTCACATTGATAAGCTCATGACTTGTTAACTGCACAGTAACGTTCGTAGCATAAAATCCTCTGTAAGAGCACACCTCTCTGGATGGAGTTACTAGGGAACTCAATGGCTCAGGCGAGATCAGATCAAAAGGGTCAATGTCCTCCTCTGCAAATCATCATGCCTTTCGAGAATCAGTCTACATGATTCTGGCCAATGACCACTGTCCTGGGGTCAGCCACCTGTGATGTTGGCAGTCCATGGCTGCGTAAATATTTTTCACAACGCAAAATGTGGGACTCAGAAAATAGCCTTAATCCAGCCAACCACATCATCTCAATATTTGAACATGTGATTGACCGGATTTACTCAATGTTTAAATGACACAAATCTTCAAAAGTGTTAACCCTTTAAAGCCCATCCAGCCCCTTTTTTAAATGCTACTATCTCTACTTACCTGCACAGAACGTTCATAGCATAGAATCCTCTATAAGAGCACATCTCTCTGGATGGAGTTACTAGGGAACTTGCTTTTTTACATTACGTATTTAAAAAAATATTTTTTAAGTACACTGTAGTAAATTATATTTTCCCTAAAACCCACAACACAGACGACATATAAAATTAAATAAATTAAAAAACAGGAAAGAGTTAAAAACACTATATTTCCCCTTAAATATAATGTAGTGATATTTTTTTACACTTTTAACAGTAACGCAGTGATTAAAAAACGAATATATATATATATATATATATATATATATATATATATATATATATATATATATATATATATATATACACACACATACATATAAATATTCGTCCCAACTCATTACCACTTAAATAAACTGTATGCAGCTGCATACAGTTTGGTGATGATGGAGCGAGGTGGCAAACGCAAACTTTTGTGTACCCCTCGTAAAGTTAATGTCTCATAACGTTAATATTTACTGATTGCATGTTTTGCGAAAATAACCAACCATAGAGTAAGATGCACACATTATTTTATTATTACACACGGGGAGAACTAACTTGCTTGCATGATGCAAATAAACCCAGCTAATATGTACTGTTATTGTGTTGTGAATTAATGCACAGCTTGAACAATAATCAAAACACAACTTAAATGTGCTTATTGTATTCATTTATGTGGTGGAGAGGTCGAAATGCAAGTATAAAATGCATTTATGTGGCTTATTTGCTAGGTAACAACTAACTGGGAACCATTAATTAGGTGGGAGGTAAACAGAACGGGTTTAAATTCAATAATTAACATAAATCTGTGTTTGTTTTTACGATAGTTCCAAAAGTGGCCTCTGAGGCCTGTGCAAAGATGGCTGCTTGGGTAAACTGTGAGCAAGAGCTGAACTGCGCAGGCGCGCCAAAACCTTCAAGTCAGAGTGAACTGCCTGTGCTCGAGGAGGTTCAAGGCTACCATGGCCCAGAACCTAGGATGGGTGCCAAGCATGGACTATGTAATGCTTAGAGCCTGGGAGAGTTTATGCATGTTTCAACTGCAAGGAAGCGCCTAGGCCATGGACTGATTTAAACAAAGACCCTTTCTTTTTACGCTGACACTTTGTGAAAATGATGCTGTAATGGTGAAGAGATGTTCACCCACCCCGATTTTGTCCAATAGGAGACCAAATAAGTGATAGTAGTTACATTTTAGATAGATTAAGTTAGGGAATTAGGGTATAAAAACCCCCTGGTTTTGTCTAGTTGGGGTCGCTTTTTCGATTTCTACTAGAGAGGCTGCCCGAATGCTGACCGATTCCTGGATGTAAGATCCTTATGATTTTATACTTGTTTGCTTTGCAGGATTGAAGGATAAGATGAGGGTGTTAGTTAGGGATGTTAGGAGAGAATGAAAATTGAACATCTATTCTTTGCTAAACTTTAACTGTTTTCTAAAATAAAGCGATTTTTCCTTGAGCTCTAAATAAAATGATCATTTTGAAATAAAGTTTAAGTTTTACTGAATAAAGATTTATTAATGCATAAAATATCAGACATGATAACGTTTTGTTCTGAATAAAAATTAGATAAATGAAGAAGTAAAAGCTGGTCTTTGATTCTTCCTACGCCTAATTTTCATTCTAGTAGATCCATTGCGACTATGGTGGTGTGTCTGAATAATTAAAATCTGAATAAAACCATGGTAAATATTTTAAATCTGCAGGTGTAAATAATGAATAGTTAAATAGGTTAGACGCTCCACCAAATGTTACAGCATTTCTCCATTGCGATTCACCAGAGCCTTGAAGCCGTGTGAAAGTGAACAGGGTAAATGCGCAGTGTTATGGGCCCCACTGATGTATGATTTGTGTGTTTTAAGGTTTCAGGGAAATGGTGAGTATTAATTAGAAATGATTTCTGGAGCCGCGCTGTAGCACTTTTAAACTTGGTAGCAGAGTAGTGGTTACTAAGTAAATTAGCTAGGGTTATGGTAAAGTACTATATAGAGTTTGATGTACAGAAATATGACTAACATCTGTTGAGTTTGTATTATGTTACATGTAGTCCTGGAAAGGCTTCATAGAGTAGGGTGAAGCCAGTGCCTCCGTCTGCTGGTTGAGGAAGGGTGGCAAGATAGTCGCACAGTGAATTAGTCTTTTTCAAAAAAGGAGTATCGCCGAATACTGCGGTGGTATCGTCGCGTATCACTGTTTAAGGACCTTAGGTGTGAAAGGATAAATGTATAGTGAGGACAGTCTATGAAATTTCAGCCTTCAAGTATAGGGATCATTCGGTGCTTCCCGACTAAAACCTACTGCTGGGAGAGTAATGGGTCTTAACCCGAGCTTGATTGAAGGGTAAAGGGAGTGGCGTCTCTCTTTTACTAACAATAGAGGAATTCTGTGGTGGGTTAGTGGACGCACTGCCTACTGGTAACACAGAGTTCATGTACATATGAATAGGGTTTTCCATATGAACGTGTGTAAATGATATAGTATGTTCTAACTGGTGCATTAGTGCGAACCGCGCTGTGATAGGTTGGTGTTACGGAATCAACAACAGAATAGTACGCGATCTTTTGAAAGCAGGAAAGTTTACCGAAAATGTCATACTACTATTATGATGGTGACAGGAAGAAATCTTCATGGTTTAAAAAGCTGAAAAACATGTTTGTAAAAGACAAAGAGGTAGTTACGAGAGAGGGAAAATACTTCCTTCACCGAAAACACCTGTTTCCTATATGATGACGAAATATGGTTACCATACGTGTGTTTGGTTGGAAAATTGGGTACATTATACCAAGGATGATGGTGTGTTAGCTTTTCCGGAAGGAGGATCGTTTGATTTGGCTATTCTGAGAAATTTGTGAGACAAAATGATGAAACTTGAACCGAGACCCAGACCAACTCAATTTGAGGCGTTGGTTGAGTGGGAAGATGAGATGCATCAAATGGAGAATGAGAGGTTGAGTAGGCATCTTAGACCGAGAGGTAGAGGTAGAGATTTGTGGGGAGAAACACATGAGACTAGAATGCGAAGATGGAGGGATGGAAGCATGTGCGATGGCATGTATCCCGTCAGATTGGTTGAAGAATATGAGAGAAGAAAAAGTACAGAAAAGAAAAAGAATACAGAAGTGGGAATTCAAAGCTATGGTGAAAGCGAATCAGAGGATGCTGTTTTAGAAGAAATATTAAATAGGAGACCACCCCCATATCAACCAAGTCCTATATGGACTACCCCAAATGCTCCAATGGCAGAAGAAAGTTAATGAATCGCCAAGACAACCATCAAATTTGAGAGATTTTCCTGAAAGAGTAGAAACAAGATATGTCCCGAGTACACCGATAGGAGAAGCTAGAATTACAGGAACTCCTGTACAAAGTAATGATTCACACAGAATTGTGTTAAGTGCAGAAAGACGAAGTAATGAAGAGCCAAATATGTCTGATTATGAGCGTTCATTCAGCACATGAATTAATTCAAAACCTTACTAAGAATATGGAAGCTGTAACTGATTTTGCAGAAAGAGACATTGAAAATATGAACACAGCAGGAAGACAAGTTCAGATAAAAGATTTGATTGTGTTATTGCGCAAATGGGGTGATGTAGGCAAATGGAGAGTCAAGTGGGCAAAGAAGGAAGAGGAAAATAGTAATAAATCTACATTAGCTTTCCCCATTAGAGAGAAGGGAAAAGTGGCAACTGAATTCCCTATGAGAGAGATTCCAGGAGGAGGATATGTACATGTTCCTTGGAGTAGACATGATATATTGTCATTTACGAATGATTTCCCCAGATTGAGAGAGAAACCAATAGAATGGTATCAACAAGTTGACAGATTTGTAAAGGTGTCAAAGGTACTATGGATTGATTTAGATGGATTATTTGACATAGTGGTACCAACAGATTTATGGACAGAATGTAAAATATCTGTGGATTGGCCAAGGGAGGAATATCCCAGAGATGAGAAAACGGGAGCTCCCTCACCAGACTTGATGAGGAAATATGAGAAAGTGATAGTATGGTTGAAGAACAAAATACCTCCAAAAGAAACTGATTGGGTAAAGATAGACAGAACGCAGGAGCCGAAAGAAACTGTGCATTCATTTTACGAAAGGTTATTAGTCTTTAAACAGTACAGCGGTTATGAGGAATTAAATGAGAAAGACATGAGTCACTTTGTTTATAGATTTGTATATGGATTAAGACCAGAAATTGCAGACATGATTAGACCTAGCATGATGGATTGGCAGTTGAGTTCAGTAGATAAGGTTCTGAGACAAGCAAAATATTGTAGTGAGGAGATTGATGCAAAACAAAAGAAGCTGAAGGAGAAAGCCATGTGGGCACAAGTAAAAGTAGCCGAACAACAAGTAGCACAGATGGAGAATAAGAATGCAGGTAATCAAGGTGGGATTAAAGGTAAACCTAAATTGGTGGGGAATATTGATGAATTGAAAAAGAAAATGCCATGTTTCAACTGCGGCCAGATAGGGCATTGGAAACAAGAGTGTAAATGTCCGCCTAGAGTTAATGGGGAACAAACCTAATTGAATCCGCAGGTGCAGTTTGAGGTAAATCAGCAGCAACCGCAGCAACAGCAGATAGCAAATCAGCAAAGTCAGGTGCCGCACCGCCACTGCCAAACAGTGGGAATCAGCAGAGATACAGTGCAGAGACAGGATTCAGCGGTGGTGAGCAGGTAAAAAGACCGCAAAGAGTAAATGTCCTCAATATTGGTTGCAAGAAGAGAATGGCAGTGAGCCGGATGAAAGTTTCTGACGGTGCCTGAGGGAGGAAGAAGAGTGTGTGCTTGGAGCCACTCTTGAGGTAGATCAGTCAAGTCCATTTGTGAGCGGAAAAGTGAATGATGTGGAAATAACTTTCCTTGTGGACACTGGTGCTACCCGTTCTACTGTTAGATCAGTGGAAATTCAAAATCTTCCTCTCTCGGGTGAGACAATTCAGGTTGTAGGTGTAGCTAACAGACAAATAAATACTCCTTTGACCAAACCAGTTGAAATAGAGATTAGGAAGTATAAATATATGCATCGGTTTGTGGTGTGTGACAGCAGTCCTGCTAATTTGCTAGGCAGGGATATATTGAGTAAAATGAACTGTGCCATATACTGTTCACCAGATGGCATAGAATTCCAGACTCCAGACGAAGATAGTTTGTACAAACTGATAATGCGCATGATTGAGGCAGAACAAGACAAACTGTTTCCTGTTTTTGATAGAGAATATTCCTGTTGAACTGAAAGAGGCAGTGAAAGAAAGTGTGTGGGATTTCACTAGAAAGGATATAGGTTAGATGAAAGGAGTTGATCCTGTGAAAGTGTCCATAAAAGAAGGTGCAAGTTATCCGAATATACCGCAGTATAAAATGACTGCCGAAGTAATTGAAGGAATTACTCCAGTGATTGACAAAATGAATGAGCAGGGAATTTTAAGAGAAATCGAGAGTAGTCCTTGTAATTCGCCAATTACGGGATTGCAGAAGCCAAACGGAACATTTAGAATTGTGCAGGACCTGAGAAAAGTCGATAAAATTGTTGTCCCATGTTGTCCAATTGTCCCGAATCCAGCAGTGATTTTGTACCAAATACCTCATGATGCAGAATGGTACACAGTGATTGATTTATGCAATGCGTTCTTTACTGTTCCATTGCATCCAGAAAGCCAACCAATTTTTGCATTTAGTTTCCAAAATCGTATCCTAGCATGGTGTAGAATTCCACAAGGGTACACTGAGAGTCCATTGATTTTTAATCAGCTGCTAAAGAAATCGTTGGAAAATTTGAGCATGCCTGGAGAATCCGTGTTAGTACAGTATATTGATGATCTTTTGGTTGCATCAAAAACAAAGGATGCCTGTATAACTGATACAGTGGCATTATTGAATCATTTGGCTGAGGAGGGACATAAAGTGTCCATCAAAATTGCAGTGTCGCCAGAAAGAAGTACAGTGTTTAGGCCACAAGATTGCAAAGGGAATCAAGACAGGTCACAATTGAAAGGATTAAAATGATACAAGGAATGCAGCACCTCAAGACTCAAAGACAGGTAAGAATGTTCCTAGGAATGGTGGGATATTGCAGACAGTGGATAAGTGGATTCTCATTGATTGCAAAACCATTGCAGAGACTGACAAAGTCAGATATCAGAGACCCTATTGTTTTGACCAAAACAGAGATGGAGGCATTTCAACAGCTAAAAACTAAATTGTGTGAAGCACCAGCTTTGGGAATGCCGGATTACGAAAAAGAATTTGAACTATACTGCAGTGAGCGTGAAGGATGTGCTCTGTCAGTATTAATTCAGAGGCATGGAAGAATGAGAAAACCAATTGCGTATTTCTCAGCTGTTTTGGACCCTGTTGCAAAGGCTTTGCCAGGTTGTCTGAAAGCAGTAGCAGCAACCAGTGTAAGTCTGGAGCAAAGTGAAGGAATTGTGATGGGATTTCCTGTGAGAATCTATGTACCTCATTCAGTGGAGATTCTCCTCACAAGAGCAAAAACTCAGTACATGACTAACAGCAGAATGACACGTTATGAGAAAATAATTTTGGGAGCTGAGAATGTGACAATTGCAAGATGTGTGAATGTCAACCCATCAACACTGTTACCTGATACAGTTGAAGCAGAAGTGAAAGGTGAGCTTGATCACAAGTGTTTGGATGTTCTGGAGTATTGCACAAAGCCTCGTCCAGACATTAAAGATGAACCTTTGCTCGAATCAGATTTTGTAATGTTTGTGGATGGATCATGCTTGAGAACAGAGAGTGGTGTTCCAAGTGCTGCATATGCTGTTTGTACAGTTGCAGAAGTGCTGGAAGCATCTTGTCTGAAAGGAATTCATTCTGCTCAAATAGCAGAGTTGATTGCTTTGATACGAGCATGTGAGTTGGGAAAAGAAGTGAAAGTAACCATAGTGACTGATAGTCAATATGGTTATGGAGTTGTTCATGAATATGGACAGCTTTGGTTCCAAAGAGGTTATTTAACCTCTGCAGGAACACCCATTCGAAATGCAGAGTTTGTAAAGACACTTGATTGATGTGATACAGCTGCCTGAAAAATTGGCTGTGGTAAAATGTTCCGCCCACAAGAAAGGTGAGGATTATATCACCAGGGGAAACAGTTCTGCTGATGCAATTGCAAAGCATTGCGCCAAAAATCTAATTTCAATCAATCGGGAGAAAACTGAAGAACATGTTCCAAGTCCTTTAATGCTAACCACTGTAGTGGAAACTTGGCAGGAAGTGAATCAGATGCAGGAAGAGGCAGGAACAGAAGAAAAAGATATTTGGTTAAAATCAGGTTGCAGACAAAGGGAGGAAGATGGAATTTGGGTTTACAAAGATGAAAGACCAGTAATGCCCGATAGCATGATTTCAGATATGGCCCGAATGTACCTTGGTCAAGCACACATTGGCAGAGACGCTATGATTCGTCTCTTTAGGCAGACTTGGTATAATCCTAAATTCAGAATGATTGCTGAAAGTTTGTGTCAAAGATGCTTGGTCTGCCAGCAATTCAATCCAAACAGAACAAGCATTTGCAATGCAATAGGTCTTGCATTATGAAAGTTTGAGCTATTGGTCTTGTAAATGACAATTTTTTTATTTATGTGTTGATTTTGAAAATAGCTAAATTAGTAGCTTTGTCATTTTCAATGCCAATAGTTATAACTTTCGCACATGTGACGACTATAGCATTTGTAATGCAACATGTTTTGTATTTACGTGACTTAGATGTATTGATATTACAAATAGCAACGGCTTTTAATTTTTTAAAATAATTAATACTTAAATAAAAGTGATTGTAATTTATATTGGCAATAGCTTAAACTTTTGTAAATAACGTTTGTGAAGATTATGTTCAGTGTATTTTATTGTAATGAAAATCCAAGAACAGAAGTGAAATAACATCTTTTTGTGACATTTGTAATAAAGCTTGAAACATTTAGAGAACATAATTGAACCAGTTGTTGTTGAATGGTTGCACAGATTGATGCTGCTGAGTGATGCTGCTGAGTGATGCTGCTGAGTGATGCTGCTGAGTGCACTCTGCACGTTATGCTTACATACGTTCCATATATTATCCATGTATATGCCACATTTATTTAAGAATATATGTTCTGTTTAGTTACATTACTTTGTTTGTATACCCTTTTATGCTGCTCTAAAGTTATTTCAATGGGTGAAATGCGGAGCCTGGGTAGCAGGAAGGAGAAGGTAAGAGAGTGCATCGAGTGCGGACTTGTGAGCAAGCGCCTTAAGCCATCAGGATGCTACTTCAAGGCACATAGACAGGGTCGTAATACCCAATGATACTCGTAAAGGTAGCTACAAAAAATGGCGTTAGGTTGTGCACACACCCTGCAAAGATGCGTGTAGCGCCTAAAGTCACAAGTTGCACCTGGTGTTGTTCGCTACAATAGACGATAGTTATCAGTGAGGTTTGTTCCACCATGAAACGAAAGTTGGCTGCCGAGAGTAACAAGGCAGTGCTGGGAGGGGGGCTGCGCACCAACTGAAGTGCTCTAGTTGCACGGCCTGTGGCCGTGTGAAGTGATAAGCCTTGAACGGCCTGCGGCCGTGTGAAGTGATAAGCCTTTGAAGTATGGGAGTGTGGGAGGAGTGCTGCTACGGCCTGGGGGAAGCTGGCTGGGGAGGGGGAGGAGAAATGAATGTAAGGCTGTGGGGAACAGAGTTTATGGCCCAAAAGCGCGTGCCTGTGGCCACGTGAACTTCAAGAAAACTGCAAGGAACGAAGCCCTTGGTTTGACGAGGATTTCGAGCACTTGAATTCTCGATCCCTCAATGCGCTTGCGCGCATTGTAGGTCACGAGACCTAAAAACTGTTGTAAGTTTGGGAACCATAGGACGGGAGGGTGGCCCATTTACAAGAGTTCAGATGGATTTTGTTGAATTACCTCCATGCAACAGACTCAGATATGTTCTTGTGATAATCTGTTTATTCTCTCGATGGGTAGAAGCTTTCCCCACGAGAAGGAATGATGGAATAACTGTTGCTAAACTGCTCTTGCGCGAGATAATACCACGTTTCGGGTTCCCGGTCACGATTGAATCGGACAGAGGCCCGCATTTTCAAAACGAGTTAATGGAGATGATTTGTGAAGCTCTGGACATTCGCCAAAAACTACATTGTGCATATAGGCCTGAGGCTTCAGGAGTAGTTGAACAGGTGAATGAAACAATTAAAAATAGAATTGCAAAGATGTGTTTGGCAACAGGAATGAAGTGGCCAGATGCTTTGCCACTTGTGTTAATGACATTAAGAAGCATACCTGACAGAAAAACTGGATTGAACCCTCACGAAATCTTGAAGGGAAGGGTGATGAGGCAGGCTTGTGTACCAGTTAATAAGTTATTAACTATAAATGATGACATCATTCTGGATTACTGCAAGAATCTATCTGATGTAGTAACTTCTGTGCTCCACCAGGTGGGAACTGAATCAAATACCAAAGAATAAATTCCAGCTCATGATCTAGTCCCTGGGGACTGGGTACGAGTGAAAGTTCATCGCAGAAGGAATTGTTTGGTACCAAGGTGGCAAAGACCACGTCAAGTGATCTTGGTCAGTACTACTGCAGTTAAGTGTGCTGGACTGAAAAGGTGGGTTCATGCTAGTCATACCATCCGTGTGCCTGAACCTGAATACCCATACGACGGTGAAATTACAACTGACTGATTCTGAAGGTGAACCAGAGAAGGAACCAGATATTGAAGATCGACAGGAACATCGACATCTGGAAGTATCAGAAGCCAGTTCTGCGTCTGAAGGTGAAGATGAAAGGGAGATTGTTGAAATACCAGATTCAGAAGATCAACTTGAAGGTCGAGAATCGATAAAGACAAGCACCAGTAAAGACGCAAAAGAAAGTGAAGAAAAAGTTGTTACAAGAGAGAAAAAACTGTAAAGCAAACTGAAGACTCAAAGCAGGAACGGAAATCCTGAAACTGGAGAAAAGGAAGTAACTCACGATAAGGATGAGATTCCAAGTACCAGTTATGAAGCCGTTCCTAACAGAGTAACAGTAGAGAGAACTGAAACTGATGAAGACAAAGACATTGTAAAGATCATAATTAATGATACAGTAGAAGACACTGAAAGTGAAACCGATGACAGTGCAGATGAAACTCCATTAAGAAAAAGCACAAGAAAAAGAGCTTGGAGAGTGGAGCATAATACAATAGAGCCGAAGACTAAGAAAGTCTGCAAAGGAGATAATTGGACTAAAGGAGCTGGAGAATTAAGATTCAAAATAGTGAACAAAACAAAAGAGCAAGAAGACCAAGTGAATGAGATTTCTAGCCAGAAAAAAACATTGGGAAAGAAAATAGAGACTATTCAAAGGCCTAAAAGAGTAAGACGTCCAAATCAGAGGTACAAGTCACCTGAGTGGACATATATTGTACTGCCACCCATTGTTGAAGTAAATAGTAGTCAAGAACATTTGTATGACCCAAAGCCAATTGGGAAAAGTGAGTAAAGAAGTCAATTAAAGAAATGGAAAGTTAGATGCTAAAAGTATAGGATATTCAAATAAAAAGTCTGAAGTCCTGTGAGACAGATCTGTAAATATAGAAGAGGTCGGAGTTGACAAATGGTCGAAGAAAACTTGTTAGAAAATCTAATTATAGTATAATTTAGAATAGAAACTGACATAAGGCCGAAGAAAACTTGTTAGAGTGCTAAGTGGTGTGAAATTTATAGGTGACACAAGGTCGAAGAAACGGTGTTAGAGAAAATGGCAATGAATAATCACAGAACGAAATGTTCTATTTTTAGAAAATGGTGTAGATGTTTTACTATATGCATGGGGTTGTTGACTATACTATGGATAGTTTTAGCTATTGTGATTACTTTCCAAACTAATTTAACAAAATTAAAACCGAACGAGAGTTCAAGTAAGCCAAATGAGAAAGAAAAAGTGCATGAGACTTAGGTGTACAAGGCAGAATTGCATCAAGATAGATCCATCAGTGATTACACCAAGAATACTTTTTCAAAGTTATTGCTTGAGTATATTAAAACCATGAATGTTGATGACGTTTGTGTTTGTGTAAAATTGCCAGCATCAGTGTCAGAATGGGTGACCTATCACCACCTTCCTCTTACATATGGAGTAACTTGTAGTGTAATTGCAAGTTTGTTTTATAAGATTGGGAAACTGTAGTATCATTACTCAAATGTAGATGAGATATTTGCGAAATTAAAGATTGACAATACACTAAATAAGAGAAAACATGCAGAGGTAATGGGAGAATATTTCCTAGAAGTAGATGAGTTAACGCACGAGTATGCATTTAATAATAATTTGACATGTAAAATGAGAATTGAAGAGAAGGCGTTCTTAAATATGGTTGAGGAAAGGAGAATTGCTTACAAACGAAAAGAGAAGATGCGGGGGAGCCGCACATAACTGTCCAGGGGGACGAGGGAAGTCCTATCTGCCGCCGCCACGAGTCCATTCACTGCAGAAACAGCGCCGCCGCCCCGGGACTGCAACTCCCGGCTGCCTCAGCGGCGGCGCTGCATTACCACGCATCCCAAGCGCCAGGAGGCGCCTTCAAACAGCGCTCTGCTTGGCGGAGCAGGGGGGAGCCGCACATACCTGTCCAGGGGGACGAGGGAAGTCCTATCTGCCGCCGCCACGTGTCCATTCACTGCAGAAACAGCGCCGCCGCCCCGGGACTGCAACTCCCGGCTGCCTCAGCGGCGGTGCTGCATTACCACGCATCCCAAGCGCCAGGAGGCGCCTACAAACAGCGCTCTGCTTCACTTCGCGGGACGCCGGGCGAAGCCCGGGCAAAGGGCGGGCCCTCTGTGGCCCTCAGAGGCACGAAGAGGACGGGACGGGCCACCCCATTTGGCTCCAACGAAGGAGGAGGCATCGGGTTGTCTTGTATTAATCCTTATATTTGAACTCTCTTTCCTCGTTTTCCGCTCAACATGTCCATTTGGGAGGAGTTGAATGCCTTGTGTGGTACGAACTACGCCCAGGATGTGTCTACCCCCCCTATAGTGGGTAGAGATCCCGATGCGGAAAAAGACAATGACACTGGGAATTCACCTAATGTCGATATAATGTGCACTAACCCCTCATCATCTCCTCCCAATCCACCCTCAATATCGCCGGTTGAGTCAGTGAATACAATACCTGACTCTGTATCACAACTTCATTTGACCTTACTGGCCCAGATAGAGCAACTGTTAGTATCTGCCTTAACACCCCTGGTCACAAAAATCGACGCCCTGGGAGACAGGCTGACCATTATCGAAAAATCAATATTAAGGAGCTATACTCCTACTGAAATAACTGCTACACCCATCCACCCCATTTTCCCCAGCAAAAATGAAAAACTTAAGCTTATGACATGTACGACAAGTACGAAAGCTCAAACTCTTGTACCTCTTATGCCTATACCCAATCCAAGAAGCCGGAACATTACTTTTAACTCTGTACCTGTACCCCATAGAGCTCCCAGGACTGCACTCCGGATTAATTTACCTCCGGAAGCCGCCCCCTATGTGGCTGTTCTGTCTGGGGTCCCTGCACCTAGGCAGAGTAAATTGGAAACTCATCAAGACTTGTTATACAAAACCATTTCCTGGCTACAACAAAACAGACCATTGCCATCTGGTTTAGATGGTGGAATCCTGAGTGTCAGGAGGGTGGGGTGGCTAGGCACATCGCCCAAAGACATCCCGGGCGACTTGATTTTAATTAAATTCAAGAGTGTGAACATTGTCCCCTATTTGCGATCTTCTCTGCTCAAAGAGGGAGATGGCCCCATTTGCATCTGGGACCTGCATGATTTCTATCCTGGCCCCCGATTTAATCTGCCCAATACGCAAATGACATTGAACCACAATTCTTGGTGAAAGGGGTTTTCTAAGAATTTTGTGCCACTAACCATCTACCCTTTTTGATTTCGCACGTACATCGTCAAATTGATTTTCAGTTGTTTTTAATAGTGGGATCATTCTTATTTTGTATATGTTCTGCTGAGTTATTTATACATGTATGTATTTTCACTTGTCGCTTTTATGGTTTCAAACAAAAGGAACCGAATAAAGCTTATTTTGATTTGATTTGAAAAGAGAAGATGAAACATGCAAAGTCTAAATATTACACATTTGATGATGAGAACATTGGGGATAAAAATGTGAATGTAGCAATCAATATAGATGCACCAATGTTGGGAAAATGTTGTATTAGGAGAGACAATTCGATGTATGACAATTATTTTGTGGGTGCAAGTCAATGTGAGGATACCTAGAGAATTATAGGGGGTTGGGGATTTAAAGGAGGAAATGATCCTGTTTTTCCTGGAATTTATTTCATATGTGGGAATAGAGCCTATTATATACTACCAGACCATTGGTATGGGACATGGTATGTGGGTTTGGTCTTTCCTAAAATTTTCCATGTAGATAGAGGTACTAATGGAAAGCATGAAATAGGTAAAGTTTTAAGTAGAAAAAGAAGAGAAACTGTGTTAGAAATAATAGGTGATGTATTTTGAGCACTGATGCCAGCAGTGGGAATTTCGTTTAATGCAAATAGAATCAGAAAATTGTCCACAATAGTTGATAAATTATCAACAGATACAGCAGGATTCCTAATGGTGGATACTGAAATGGTTGCTATGAGAGCTATGGTTATGCAAAACCGACTTGCCCTTGATATAATTTTAGCAAAAGAGGGAGGAGTCTGTGGAATATTGAAAGTTCAACACTGTTGTACTTATATTCCAGATAAAAGTCAAAACATTGAAAAGTATATTATAAATATTACAGATTTGCATAAAGAAATTGAACCACTGGAGGTTGAAGGTGTCCTAGAAAGACTGGGTAAAAGTTTCTCAGCAATTAAGCACTGGTTTCAAGAAATAGGTAGTTCAATTATAGGTAAAATACTAATACCGATAACAGTCTTAGTGGTAGTAATCCTTATGATAAGGTTATGCTGTATATATAAAGGTAGAACAGATTTCAGAAACTTGATAAAGAAAAGGAATGGAGAACGATTAGCAAGAATGAGAGAAAAGAATGAGATAGAAATGGAGGAAGTAAAGGAAAAGGTTTTCAAAAATTCGAAAGAAAAAAAGACAAAATTATAGATAACATTAACAAAAAGAAGTTGAAACTAAGCTAAATTTTCCAAAATTTTGAGGGTTATTTGGTGATAGAATCACCAAATGAGGGAATTGATGGAGCGAGGTGGCAAACGCAAAATTTTGTGTACCCCTCGTAAAGTTAATGTCCCATAACGTTAATATTTACTGATTGCATGTTTTGCGAAAATAACCAACCATAGAGTAAGATGCACACATTATTTTATTATTACACCCGGGGAGAACCAACTTGCTTGCATGATGCAAATAAACCCAGCTAATATGTACTGTTATTGTGTTGTGTATTAATGCACAGCTTGAAAAATAAATCAAAACGCAACTTAAATGTGCTTATTGTATTCATTTATGTGGTGGAGAGGTCGAAATGTAAGTATAAAATGCATTTATGTGGCTTATTTGCTAGGTAACAACTAACTGGGAACCATTAATTAGGTGGGAGGTAAGCAGAACGGGTTTAAATTCAATAATTAACATAAATCTGTGTTTGTTTTTACGATAGTTCCAAAAGTGGCCTCTGAAGCCTATGCAAAGATGGCTGCTTGGGTTTACTGTGAGCAAGAGCTGAACTGTGCAGGCGCGCCAAAACCTTCAAGTCAGAGTGAACTGCCTGTGCTCGAGGAGGTTCAAGGCTACCATGGCCCGGAACCTAGGATGGGTGCCAAGCATATACGATGTAATGCTTAGAGCCTGGGAGAGTTTATGCATGTTTCAAATGCAAGGAAGCGCCTAGGCCACGGACTGATTTAAACAAAGACCCTTTCTTTTTTCACTGACACGTTGTGAAAATGATGCTGTAATGGTGAAGAGATGTTCACCCACCCCGATTTTGTCCAATAGGAGACCAAATAAGTGATAGTAGTTGCATTTTAGATAGATGGGAATTAGGGTATAAAAACCCCTGGTTTTGTCTAGTTGGGGGTCGCTTTTTCGATTTCTACTGGAGATGCTGCCCGAATGCTGACCGATTCCTGGATGCAAGATCCATATGATTTTATACTTATTTGCTTTGCAGGATTGAAGGATAAGATGAAGGTGTTAGTTAGGGATGTTAGGAGAGAATGAAATTCGAACTATCCTTTGCTAAACTTTACCTGTTTTCTAAAATAAAGCGATTTTTCCTTGAGCTCTAAATAAAATGATCATTTTGAAATAAAGTTTAAATTTTACTGAATAAAGATTTTATTAATGCATAAAATGTCAGACATGATAAAGTTTTGTTCTGAATAAAAATTAGATAAATGAAGAAGTAAAAGCCGGTCTTTGATTCTTCCAACTCCTAATTTTCATTCTAGTAGATCCATTGCCACTGTGGTGGTGTGTCTGAATAATTAAAATCTGAATAAAACCATGGTAAATGTTTTAAATCTGCAGGTGTAAATAATGAATAGTTAAATAGGTTAGACGCTCCACCAAATGTTACAGCATTTCTCCAGTGCAATTCACCAGAGCCTTGAAGCTGTGTGTAAGTGAACAGGGTAAATGCGCAGTGTTATGGGCCCCACTGATGTATGATTTGTGTGTTTTAAGGTTTCAGGGAAATGGTGAGTATTAATTAGAAATGATTTCTGGAGCCGCGCTGTAGCAATGAGCGCTCTATGTGCGGGGCTGGCCAGTAGGACTGTAAGAGTGTAAGGCCAGGGGTTCATCAGGGTAGGTGATAAGGATGCATGCAGTGCATCTCAAATGCAGGAGTAAATGAAAGTGAGCAAGGAGGTGTAGCTTGTATTGGCCACGTCATCTAGAGTAACGAACGTTCCTCCGGCATATACATCGCCCATCGTCTTCAAGCCCGCTCCATCAAGGATCGCGAGGGCGCGTGGCTCTTGGGTAATGGATAGGGCCGGGTTGAAAAGCGAAGGAAGGGCAGCCGCATACAGGGGGGAGTTTATCGGCAAGCGTTCCACGAATGTACCATGTACCATGTCCTCAGGACCGTTGGCATAACATGACCTACTTGATCCCGGCTTTCTGTAGACGATGCTGGACAGGCAGGAATTCTCTCCTGGCCTCCTGTACGGGCGGCTATTGGGAAATCAGAGTAGAAGGCGATTTTATTTTCCTGGTAAGTGATGTCAGCATGCTCACGGGCCAGTCTAAGGATAGCGTCGCAGTCATGGTAGTTCAGTAGACATGCTATGATAGGGCACGTGCTGCAACAGGGGGGAGGCCTCGCTGACAGGTACGCATTCCATCAACGGAAGACATGAGAGGGCGTCTTGGCCAAAAAAGGAGGTTAGTATGAGCAGTACGTACTGCTCAATTCAGCTGGTATTGGTAGATTCGGGGACCCAGGTAATTTTCAGGTTATTTCGCCAGGAGTACGCCTATAAATCCTCATTTTTGGCCTGTATAACAGTGAGTACCGTCTCCATATTCAAACAATTGTCCTTCACCTATTGCAGGTCATCTTCCGCACTAGAGATGCGCTGCTCAGCTGCCGCGGGTTGTTTGTCCGAGCGAAATATGATCAATGAGTATGTTCAGGGTATCTATTTTATAGTCTATGGAGGCAAGGCTCTGCTGCATGGACTGAAGCATTGCCGCCAAGGCTTTGTCCCCCAGGGGCTAAGACGGCAAGACCCTGAGCCCTGGGCCACCTGGTCATCCTCAGAGTCCTTCGTGGTGTTCCGCGGCTCAAATGTAAGACAAGTCTGCATGTGATCCGCCTTCTCCATGGCGGGAGCACGCATGGGCTAATGTGCTAGGAAATGGAGCCAGACACAGAAAACCGGTCGCAGGCCCAGAGTCAGGGGCTGCTCGGGGATCCACACAGGTCCAAACAGGTATAGCTGGGCAGTGCCAGGTGTATCGGGGGGGGGGGGGTTGTACTAACCACGCCACAGGGGGCACCTATGTGGAGCCTCACCACAGGCCCTATTGAGACCAGAACAACAGTCTGCACAAACCCTACGAGGCCCCCAGGTCGCAGCACCCTCCTCACAGTCACGGACCGTATTGATGTCACAATGCACCATAAATATATGCCTAGAGCATCACAGGGGACGGTTACAGGACACCCACAGGCCAGGGTAGCACCTCAGATGCCCTCCAGTTAGCCACTGCTGCAAATCCAGCATCGGGTCCCCGCAGTGTTCGGAGCATCCCGGTGGGAAGGGAGGGCGCCACACAGCAGCAATATCAGGTGTCGCAATTATTCCTAACCCTATCTGACAGCAGGCAGAATACGCTGGGCGTTCTCAGCCCAAGGCACCCAGGCCGGCCTCCAGTGCAGGCAGCATCAGCAGCATCTCCCAGTAGCAGCTCCCAATGCCACGGCCCGCGGCTCCCCTCGGCACAGGCAGTACTCCTTAGCAGGATGCTGGAGGTGTTTGCCGGTCGCGCTGCCACCGCAGGGCTGTTCACCGGGATGACTAGTGGCTGACCGGCTCCTCACCAACCAGGCAACAGAGTTCTTCACAGAGCTGCCTGCGGCTAATGAGGCCCAAAACAGGCCACGGTTGTCCAGCCACAATGGCTCCGGCTTCACGGACCAGCTCCCCCCGCAGCAGTCACTCTAGACTCTCCAGCCACGACAGAAAAGGAAGGGGGTCGCTGCAGTCTCACCAAACAGCGCCGGTGGAGTCCAGCCTCCACACCAGGCACCGCAGGACTGCAGGGGACCTCGGGATCTCCTCCAACTCTGGCACCTCAGGCACCAGTGAGACAACAGGTAGCCCAGCCCACACGTGCTGCCGATTACGTGGCTGGCTAGCAGCACCAACTCATCAAATCTGGCCAGAAATACGGCAATGCAGGTATGCACAACTATGTCTGCTTACCAATGGTGGGCAAAGTAGAGGAGCACAGCCTCAGATTGACAGATGTTAATTTCTGGCAGCGCTGCACTAAAGTGTGTCCATTTTGTCTTGGGCACTCGTGTCCCCCAAAACATTGTTATAACAGACATATTCAAACGGAAAAGCTAATTTAACCTTTGTTTTTTTCAGTAAATTTTAAAAGCTGTTTTTGTTAAAAATAAAAATCTTTTATCAAACCTAACTATGAGGTTACTTTAATCTTTGTCTTTTTCAGTGAATTTCTAGAGTTTTTTTTTTTTTTTTTTAAACAAGAAGTAAAATTTTATTACAAGGCGTAAAGCCAACCCCTGCCCCTTTGCCGGTGCGCAGCAGGAGTTGACCACAGGGCCTAGCCTGAAGTCAGTCCCTGTGGCAAACACCCCACAGACCAACCCACCTGGAGGCAGAGACCCCCCCCAGCATTGGCAGCTAACCCAACGTCGCACGCAGGACTTACTTTACTCTAGGGTGGCGTGGTGTTAGCGAGATCCTGCTTCCATCTCTGCGCAGGCAGCCAACTATATTCAGTGCACAGCCTTTGGCCGTGCACAGCAGGAGACTTGCAGGATGACTTGGCCTGTCAGGCCCTGTGGCCAAACCCCCAGCAGGCTGCAAACTCCATACTGCACACAGCCCTGCCCGCACCACCTGCAGCCGCTCCCCCTCCTGGGTAGAAGCGTGTGCTACGGGTACGTCTGTTCTGCCCCCACAACGCACCGTCACCTGAGGAGCCCTGCGCCTGCATTAGCCTCGAGCCGTAGCTGCATTGCCCCCAGAAGACATCGCGACGTGCCTGGACTGACCCTCGCCGCCGTCCGCCTCGAAGCCCCCCCTCAAGACGTCCAGGTACCGTGGTTCGCTTCCAGAGACTGCGCGCAACATAGGCACCAAAGAGAACTGTGCGCTTGTGGCCCAGTACGCTGAAATCTCCCCGCAGTACGAGCTGCACAAGCCTGGTACGGCTCATACCACTGTTTAAGCATTGCTAAAGGCGTACGCGTCTCATGCGAGATGAGTGAGAGTTGGTAGGGCCTTCAGTGTATGCGTCTCACGCGAGATGCGTGAGATGTGGTAGGGCCGTTGCCGTTAGACGTACTGAAGCGATCCAGAGCGTACTAGCCTCAACGAACTGCATCAGCACACGGCACACGGTGCCTAGACCATTGTGGGGACAAGATTAAGCTTTGAAGGGTCATTTTCAGACCCAGGGACACTAATTTAAAGATTGCATAGTGCTAATAAGAACTGTGGCATCCTTTACAAGTACCTGGAATCCTGCAAAGAAGCAAAGACTGTATTTAAAAACCTGCTTGAAGAAACCTATATAAAGATATATTTTTACACAAAATACAGTCTGGTGTCATTGCGTGGTGGATTGGTGGTTATTGTGTGTGATACTGCAAATGTTTAACTACATGTACTCTAGGGATTAGCCTTGACTGCTTGTGCCACACTACCTAGAGGGTAAGCAGGGGTTATTTCTGGAAGGGAATCCTTTGCCCTGACTTACAGGAGAGCGTCCCTGCTTGTCACCATAGAATACTTGCGCCAACCAGAGACCCCCAATTCTAACATTGGACGCAGCGGTGAGGATCACAAATTTACATTTGCAGTGTCCATACAGTGATTATTGACCATTGCATAGTGATTACAGTCCAGTAACTTAGCCACAGACTTTTTGATTGTTGCTTTGCTAGATGAGATCTCCATGTGTTTTTGAAGTCATGCCTGTGTCAGTGAAAATGGAAAAGGCAGCACCCATTGTTTCTATTGACTGTGATTGGGAGAAACTAGAAAACTACACCAAGAAACACCTCAAGAACTTCTGCAAAAATTTAAAAAATTTCCATGACCGGACTCTCCAGAAGGGAGCAGTTCCAAAAGGCGCGGAGGGCCTGGGTCAAGGCAAGGAATGCCCCTGGAAATATGATTGAATTTGAGGATGCAGAACAGCAGCTGGAGGGACCCCTGACTCCAGAGTGAAGGAGTGCAACCTCCCCGTTGGGTAGCAGTTTTTCTGCCCAATGTCTGTCGCCACAGGAGCTGGCAGATAGACAGGCAACCCGAGATCATGAAATGAAGTTGGCAGAGCTGGAAATAAATGGGCAACTAAAGCTAGAAACTAGGAAGTTAGCCCTTGAAGAAATGAAAATGCAGCTGGCACATGACTTAAGAATGAGGAAACTTGACTTGGAGCTCGAGGGGCTTGAGGCCAGGTGGGCTTCAGCCCAGCAACAAGAAATATGTGTAGCTCAGAGATTGAGCTTTGCTGAGGTGGAGTCCAGCTCAGATGGTGGCAGCAACATTCAGGTATCTAGTGCTGGGAGAGTAGTTCACACACCCAGAGATGTGGCACCTGACTTGGAGGGGGTTACCATACACCAGGACGTTCAAGGACATGAGGTAGCTCCAGTAGTGCGCAGCGTCCCTGAAGGGAATAGGGTAGCTGGCGTAGGGGTTCATGGTCCTAGTAGTGGGAGGGACACTCTACTGACTCTAGATGAGCGGTACAAGGAGAGGGGATCCCCCGAAGTTGAGGTCCTGGAATGTGAGTATGGAGACCGCCCAGAAGAGTGTGGGTTGTGGGACAGAGACAGTCAGATACTGTCTTGCCAATCTCAGGAGAGTGGTGTGGAGTATGTGTGTGAGGCACTGGATGGTGAGGTGAAGGATAGTTTGGTTAACCCTTGTAGGGGGCTGTGTGATCCAATTCTGGGAGAGCATATTTTAATTCCCTGTTTTCCAGAGCTATGCCAACACCTGTTTGAGAGTAAGTTCTCTGACCCCAGGGAGCTCACCTTGGAGGCGACCCTTTGGTGGATTCCAGAGGGTCTGAAGCAGCATTGGGGAGCGATTCCAACAAGAGTGGCTCAGGTAACTTCCAGTCCTGTGGGATGGAAGAGGTTCAGTGTAGCCCAGCTAGGTCTCAGTGTAGTGGGAGGGGTGTAGGGGCTCACGTCCTGTCTCAGAGGAGAAGGAGTGAGTGTGGGTTCTGTCCCAAGGTACCCAAAACCCAGTCTCAGGGCCTGGATGGTTTCTTAAGGGAACATCAGGTCAGGGGCCTAGGCTGTACTTGTAGGCCATTTGAGGAGGATCTACCAGTGGTTAGAGAACGTGGAGGCTCTGTAAGGAGAGCTCCAGTAGTTCTGGTATCTAGCAGTACCGCTCCAGTTGGGAGGGTGCAGAAGTCCAGGTGGAGGGGTGAGAGGGGGAAAGAGTCCCCAGTGGAAGAACCAGTGGGTCAGAGGCCAGTCAGAAGGACTGCGTCCCCAGGGAATGACCATGGTGACACCACTTCTGTCCTGGGGGATCTCCGCGCACTGTCAGATGGACAGGGGACGGGAGATCTGCGCCAGGTAGACTGTCACACAACACAGGAAGTATGTGTTACCCTCGGGGAGGGCATGCGTGCTCCCAAGTAAGTCCTGATGGGCCAGGCAATTGTTCAACTGCAGGGTTGGGTCCTTGAGTTGGGAAGCCAGGTTCAGAGGCTGTCTGACCTAGAGGGTGGGACCACTGTAATTAGTGTCCTGGCCCATGTCACTTCTAGGGGTACCACTCAAGTTGGGAGTGGGCAGTACTCTGGAAGGGGGTGCAGAGGGAGAGAGTCCTCGCCTCTGACCCTGGTGCAGCTTGAGGGTTTAGACCCTAGGGTAGAGGGCCAGGTAAGGGTGTCCCCCCCTGACCTGCTACCCCAGTTGCAGGATAGCATCCCTGAACTGGTGGGCGAATTGTGCAGATCACCTGCCACAGGTGCCCTGACAATTCTGGAAGGGGGTACCGCTCCAAGTGGGAGGGTACAGAGCCCCAAGGAAGAGGACCGAGTGTGGGAGAGCCCACCCCAGTCTTTGGTCCAGCTGCCGGGTACAGGCCTGGGACTGGTGGGTCAGTGCCAGGATGTCATACCTGACCTGACAGGAGGGAGAGTAGACAAAGGGTGCCCAGCACCTGGGGCTACTGCCCCCGCGCTCTGAGGCCACATAGGTTTGAGAGCCCTGAGAGGCATGAGGCCTGGGTCTCATCCCTGAATACTGTCAGTGGCCACTGTGACTTGATGGCTGTCCTTTGGGACACACCTGTGAGCAGGTTAAAGTTAGATGCTGCACAGGTGGTGTCCACAGGTGAAGAGAAGGGTTTCCCAGGGATTGGCTTGGTGGACCCTGAGAGTGTGGACAGAGGATTTGAAATGGGTTCAGATTGGCGTAGAACTGGAATGTGCCCCTGCTGTTGCGGGCCAGGTCCATGTTCTATCGCCCTAAGCAGGGAAGCCCATCACGGTAGTGATTGGTCTACCCTGCGTTTTGGCTGGAAGGGGGTTGTGTTGGACTTGGCCCTCTTGGCAGGGTCATCCCTGAACTTTTTGCCTTCCTCCAATATTCCTCTGACCAGTTTTTGTTGGTTTAGGACTCTGGGCACTTTACCACTGCTGACCAATGCTAAAGTGCATATGCTCTCCCTGTTGTAAATTGTTACATTGATTGGTGTCCATGTTTGGCTTATTTGGTTTACTGTCAGTCCCTAGTCTAGTGCACCAGGAGTGCCAGGGCTGGTAAATACAAATGCTGCTGGTGGGCTTGCAGCACTGGTTGTGCCACCCACAGTAGCGGCCAAGCAAAATGTGTCTGAGGTCTGCATTGCAGAACCTGCGTGCCATCTGGTACTGTCAAGCTGACTGCGCAAGTGCACACACTTGCCAAACTCTAAACCTTCCCTTAACTTCAGATTAGTCACCGCTATGGTAGGCCCAAGGGGAGGGTGCATTGTAAGTGAAAGGTAGGACAAGCCCTGATGTGCGTGGCATGTCCTAATAGTGAAATACAGCCAATTTCGTTATTCACTATTGTAAGGCTACCTGTTCTTAGGCCAAGATGGGCTGCTGGGATTATTACACTCTATAATCCCAGCAGGCTCAGGGAACATGGTAGAAAGTAAAGTTTAGTATGCCTGAACTCAGAATAATAAAATAATTATTTTAGTAAAGTTTATTTTAATATCCTGTGTTTGCAAATGCTACTTTTAGAAAGTTATCATTTGCTTGCCTAACCATTTCAGCCCGCCTCTGCCAGGATGTGTATCTAATGTCTGGGTTGTGTGAGTGACAGGGCTGGGGATGACAGGTGGTGAATAGGGGGTTACACCAGAGTAGGTGATGGGAGGGCCCCTTGACTCTAAATAGGGCTGTGCTCTGCCACCACAATGCTGGCTCCGCCCCCTGGGGAGCGACGGATGACTCTGCCCTGCACCTGGTCCAGGAAGAGGGAAGACTGACAACAGAGTACTCCTGGACTGTATTTGTCACCACAATGCTGGCTCCACCTCCTGCGGAGCGTCTGCTGCCCTGCCTCACACACTGAAAGCAGAAACCTGTTTTGGCAAAACAAAGTACTCAGAGCTGAAGTGAACTATGCAAAGGCCCCCCTGGCCTGAAAGAACAAAAGAAATGTCCTATAAAAGTAGGAGCCCTGCTCCTAAGAAATCAGATCCTGTTTGCGCTAAGAAGAAACTCTGCCTGAAGAGAAGGACCTGGGAAAGCTACAAGGAGGACTACTGTCTCTAATCCTGAGAGACTGGCCTGTGGTGGGTGCCTTGCTGCAGAAGGAGAGAAGGACAAAGACTACAGAGACTTTACTTTTATTTCAACTTGTGCCAAACTTCTATAAAGATCTCCAAGGGCTTGCTGGTGAACTTGCCCCCTGAACTGCGCCCCAGGAACATTGGGCGCTACCCCCCCCCCAATCAGGAAGAAGCTGCTGCTTGAAGTGGTCTGACCCCCCAGCGCTGATCCAGGGAAGCGGAGTGCGTGAGGAAGCCTCCCCACACCTTCCACGAAGTAGGGCGTCCCCCGTCCACTGAGCACCGCGACCT
The DNA here is from genome assembly GCF_964261635.1 of Lissotriton helveticus. Taxonomy (NCBI): domain Eukaryota; kingdom Metazoa; phylum Chordata; class Amphibia; order Caudata; family Salamandridae; genus Lissotriton; species Lissotriton helveticus. Next base: position 661,208,820 of record NC_136065.1, read on the forward strand.
CTGCTTGGCCGCACCACAGGAGCAAAGTAAAGCCCAGCCGCACTGGGCCGAGCACCGTAACTGTGAGGAAAATTGAGCCGTGTTCTGCAACGTAAGGAGGATAAGTCCGAGCACCACAAGCTGGTGGCCCCCGAGCTGCAGCCCGTAAAGTAACAACGGACCCCCGCCCCGCCTCGACCTCCCCGCCGAGATCGCACTGAAGGAAGAAGCGCCCCGCTGCTGTGAAGTGTGCAGCTCCGGAGTGTCCAGCAGGAGAGTACTCCTGCCTGCACCACCTGCAGCCGCTCCCCCTCCTGGGTAGAAGCGTATGCTACGGGTACATCTGTTCTGCCCCCACAAAGCACCGTCACCTGAGGAGCCCTGCGCCGGCATTAGCCTCGAGCCGTAGCTGCATTGCCCCCAGAAGACATCGCAACGTGCCAGGACTGACCCTCGCCGCCGTCTGCCTCGAACCCCCCCCTCAAAACGTCCAGGTACCGTGGTTCGCTTCCAGAGACTGCGCGCAACATAGGCACCAAAGAGAACTGTGCGCTTGTGGCCCAGTACGCTGAAATCTCCCCGCAGTACGAGCCGCACAAGCCTGGTACGGCTCGTACCACTGTTTAAGCATTGCTGAAGGCGTACGCGTCTCACGCGAGATGCGTGAGATGCGTGAGATTTGGTAGGGCCGTTGCCGTTAGACGTACTGAAGCGATCCAGAGCGTACTAGCCTCAACGAACTGCATCAGCACACGGTGCCTAGACCATTGTGGGGACAAGATTAAGCTTTAAAGGGTCATTTTGAGACCCAGGGACACTAATTTAAAGATTGCATATTGCTAATAAGAACTATGGAATCCTTTACAAGTAACGGGAATCCTGCAAAGAAGTAAAGACTATTTAAAAACCTGCTTGAAGAAACCTATATAAAGATATATTTTTACCCAAAATACAGTCTGGTGTCATTGCGTGGTGGGTTGGTGGTTATTGTGTGTGATACTGCAAATGTTTAACTACATGTACTCTAGGGATTAGCCTTGACTGCTTGCGCCACACTACCTAGAGGGTAAGCAGGGGTTATTTCTGGAGGGGAATCCTGTGCCCCGACTTACAGGAGAGGGTCCCTGCTTGTCACAAGATAATACTTGCGCCAACCAGAGACCCCCAATGATAGAGATAGAGATAGAGATAGAGAGGTGTGCAGCCCCTCTTCGCACCATAATTGGCCCGAGGGGAGTGGGGGGTGGGGGGTGGGGGGGTTAGGGGTAGGCCATCCCTCAAGGACAAATACAATTTCACAGGGGAGGATTGCATGCAGCCCCCCTCCCCAAGCCTTACTAGGCCCCAGGAACCCCATCCCCAGAACAGTGCGTGGTTTTTTGTTTTTTTTTCTAGGATCAACTCTGTTAATTAACACTGCCCATGTACAGCAGTACACAGCTTACCACCTAAAACCCATCAAGGCTGGATGTGCCCTCTCAATGTTCTAGATCGCCTTCACTGCGATTATTATACATTGCAAAACAAGACGGAGTATGAATATGTTTAAGAAAACAAGACCAGTAAAAAAAGAAAACAACCCCCACCCTCTCTCCTTCCAAGCCTACTGCTATAGTGGGAGTCAAGTGTGGTCAACTGGCCCACATCCAGGAGCCCATGCATACTGCCTGCAATAGCTCTCATCAGCGCTGAGGCGGGGTAATTATTCATAGGATGCAAAGGTAGGATGGGGAGGACAATTCCCAAGAGAGTACCGAAATAAAAGGAGCCCACAGATCTTAGTAGGAGAAACCACAAGGAGTGACCACCAAGGATACCTTCTGCATTCCCAATAGGAACCAAAATGTATGAAACCATGCAGTATGATCCGGTGCCTTGTCAGGGCCCCATGGTAAAAGAATTACCTGGAGGGCTGCGTTCAGCGCTAGTGCCATCTGTCTCCCCGGGAGAGAACGCAAAGGAAACGTTAATGCATTAGGAAGCCACAGGATAGCGTATGCTAGGAATCGGGGGATGGTTGTTTTAAAAGCTCGATTATTCTCGTCCAGGACTTGCTCCCAGTACCTAGTGAGTTTTGGGCAGTGCCTCAAAAGGTGAAGTAGGGTATCGGGCCCCCCACAGCCCCTCCAGCGGTCACCCAAGGTGTCCACATTCCACTTCTTGTTGCGACTAGGGGTGTAGTACCAATAGGAGGCTAGCTTGCATGGCGTTTCTGTATGATGACTCAATAAAATATATCCTCCCACTCCTTGTCCGAGAGGGATCTAACAAGTCAGGTCTCCCACCACCTCTCGCTTGGTGTCCGGGGGTGGGGTACCGTCCTGCCTAGGTGAACATAAATCTCAGAGATCAGGTGCTTCTTGTCTGCTTTAAGAAATAACCATTTTTCTAATGGAGTCATCGGGCAACCCACCCCAGAATGTGTGGCAGAACTTCATAACCAGTGGCAGAGCAGCAAAAACGAGAACAGGTCCACCTCCTTTAAGGAGTAACCAAGCTTGAGTTGGCCAAATGAAATGAGATCATCCAGATCAAATAAGCAGAAGAGTAGTTTACAGTCCCTTCCACACATCTGAGAAAGCGGTCCTGCTCCATCCCGATAGGGGTATTCTGGGTTATCAAAACAGTGTGTCTAAGGTGAAGGAAAAGTTGTTAGGCCTGCTTTGACTGCCACTATGTCCCAGACCTTCAGGGACGAGCATGTCACAGGCAACGAGTAGAGACCCCAAGCCCTATGTCGACGGGGAAGCCACGTCTCCCTCCAGATCTGAGATCCCACTACCGCCTGGTCCATGAAGACCCAGTGTTTCTCAGAAAGGGGCCTGTTCCACTCAATGAGGTAGCGGAGCTGGGCGGCTTGGTAATAGCGTGCCAGCATAGGCACTGCCAGTCCCCCCTCCTGCTTCGCCCGATACAATAGGTGTTTCTGCAGCCTAGGTTTCTTGCCCCTTATATGAAATTATTGATATCGAGTTGGAGAGATCAAATTACGCCAACAGGTGGTGTTAGCTGTGAGAAGTTGGCCTGATATGTGATGTCCACTATTCTCGTGGGCACCCTGTATCAGTCCAAACAACCCTTATGGTGATGGTTGTAAAGTCAACCTTATAGACCAGCTATCCTAGTGGTAGCATGGACGAAGTAGTCTTAGGCTAAAACTTCAGAGAGCATGTGAAGCCAGCTGTTTTACCATATGTAACCCCTTGAATACCAAATGAAAGGACACCACACAGGTTATATGATCAAATATATATGTATTTATTATAAACACAACCCCTCTGAACTCTTTATGAGGTCAGAGGCTAAAGCACATAACAAGTTACTCAATTATCATACAATAAGTTGCACAAAATACAGTCGAGTCCTAGGGGCGCTGAAGACCATATACTAAAATAGTGGTAATAAGAACCACGTCACGAACAGAGGATAGGCCTAGGGCATCGCTGGGGCTACGCTGAGCTAACGAGAGTTAGGAAGCAGGAGGCCCACGGGATGCATGTGCAGTGCCTCACACACGCGAGTTACCATAGGGATACAATGGGAACGTAAGAGTCAGAAACTAGTTGATTTAGGACACTTACGGATGGACTAGGAGAAAGCTACTGAAAACTAGGACACTAGGATAGTCAATGCTCACAGGAGCACCGGACTGCCCGCGTTACCTCACCCACAGGAGCCGGGTGCATAGGTTTCAAGTTGTGTCGGGTTTCGTCGCTGAATCCTATGGAGACCTGTAAAAAGATGCTGCAGGCGACCAGGAGAGAAGTGTCCGGTTGGATCCAAGGGTGGACCGAGGATGAAGAGTACCTGAAAGCAGAGGGGATAGAGTCTGGGTCACTAGTCAGTGACCAGGAAGGAACCAGAAGGAACCAGGCGATGTCGCGAAGCAATCGGGTGATGTCGTGAAGCTGGACTCTGCAGCCACGTGGACCAGGAGGCGTCGACAACGACCAGGAGCTGGATACGGACTGTCCCACGAAGGATCTCGCTGTCGGCGGTGTCGGCTTCTGGATTGAAGTCAACAGGCCTTGGCAAATGTAACCCACGCAGGAATTGAAGATGGGCTTCGGTGCAGACCAGCAAGGTCTGGGGGCTTCTCCTTTTCAGGGAAGCAGGGGCCAACCTGGAGCAACTAGGCAGGCGATTCAAATTCAAAGGTTCGTCGTCACAGAGGCCACTAGCCAACAGACAAGTGACCGGACAGACGTGCCGAGCACAAAAGTACTAGCAGGCCCCTCGTGGCATTCGGTGAGTGTGGGGGGCTGTGCGTCGGTGCAAAAGGTGCTCGGGGCTGGGGCTTCTCATTCCCCAATGCACAACTTCGAGGGTGCCTCAGAAGCTGCACAAGGAGCAGGTTTTTAAAGATGTCGGGTCCCACGTCTCTCGTCGCCTCCACGGGTCTCAGCTTTGCTGTGGATCGGGCTCAAGGAAGTCTGGAAGTCCAGTTCTTGTAAGGCTCTGTGCTCGGGCTCCAACGGGAGCGTCGACAAAGCAAGCTGCTGATCGCTGGATGGTGCCTGTTTGCACAGGGTGGTCACTCCTTGACCACAAGGGAGATTCTTCAGTCTTCTCGTTGCAGTAGAATGTCGAAGGTCCAGAGTTTCGTTTCAAGTTTCAGTTCAGGATAAATCTAAAGTCTCTAGACTCAGCTCCTAACTTTATACTAATCAAAGGGGCTGGATTACCTGCTAGGTCCCTCCTATGGGTGGGACCAGGGAAGGGGGTGGTTACACCCCTTTCCCTTTGTCCAGTTTCGCGCCAGAGCTGGGGCTGGAGTGCCCCAGCAACTGGTTTGAACCGGGCTATGCATGGAGCACCTTGTGCCGCAGGCAGTGTCTCATTTCATTCAGCCCTCCCTGCCCCAATACACTAAGGCCTGTCTGGGGTGGTGCTAGCACCTCCCAAGGCAGGAAATCTATTGTCCAAGCCTCCCTCGCTGGAAGCACTCCCAGCAGCAGGAGGTCAGACTCGTGTCTGTGGCAGCAGCATCCATTTTGTGATGCTGAGGCTCTGGTTAACTTTAACCGGGATTAACAGGAACAACATGTCTTCTCCCTCTAGAATGGTGGAATGCTATCCCCGTCGCCAGAACTGGCGAGGGGGTAGTATTCCAAAGCGTATGACACCTTATAAGACATGCTTTGATAAAGCCAAACCAGAGTTAGCATTTAACCGCGAGGATTAGAATGCACCTAAGAGTATATGGTATGGCTAAATCATAGAACAGCTATAAGGACATGATTCCGAAAGCTGCAGACAGGCTCAGCTCATGCTAGAGCACCATCTCACATAAAACCAAGCACACTGCCTCCAGGATTGTTAAGGCCTGCCATAGTAGTAACCTATAGGTATATGTGTGTCCATATATAATGGTAGGTATAGGAATACTATACCTAAGCAAAGGGTGATTACACGACCTTGCCCCAGCTGAGTGATCAGCCAGTTGTGTCAATTTGGATAGCCAGACAGGGGTGGCATAATTCATGCTGCAGCCCCTGGTAGGCCTTGGATGCACCTATGCCCTGGGTACCTATGGTACACTATACAGGGGCTCACAAGGTAACCCAACATCCAATTAGGTATGTACCTAAGGTACATGGAGTCCATTTTACAGTGAGAGCAGATAGCCTGAGGCCCTGATTAGCAGGATCTCAGGCCAACTAAGTCGAAAACAAGCTACACACTAGGCAAAAAGTTGGGGGTAACCATAGTCGGATATCCATCCTCCTACATTAGCGGCAGTGTTTGGAAAATATAAAGGGTGCGAGGGAGGATGGACATTTTAACCACTGCAATCCAGCCTAACCAGGACAGTGATAACCGGTGCCATATCGCTAGGCCTTTGCGAATCTGGGCGGCTAGGGACGAGTAATTTACAGCCACCGGCCAAGGTAGCGTTCGTGCAAGGAAGAGGCCGAGATAGGGAAGGTCCTCTGTCCCCACGAGAAAGCAAATCTCGTTCTCAAAACGTGCTCCGTTTCTTGGGAGGCCTTAAGATTCAATATTTGGGACTACGGAGCCAATAAGCCGAGCTCCCCTTTAATTGCCGCAAGTGAGGTCAAGGGTACCGAAAAGATGACATTGTCAGCATATGGGCTGACCTAGTGGCGTCCAGTGACAAATTGGATCCCAGTGGGTGCCAAGTTCCCGCAAACTCTGCACTAAGGGCACCATGTAGAGGGCAAAAATGAGCAGGGAGAGTGCACAGCCCTGGTGGGTGCCTCGATACATGGGGAAGTGCCGGGACCGGACTCCATTAACCCTTACCGATACTGTAAATATACAGAACCCACTTCCCAAACCTCTTGCGGATTTAAGGTTTAAAAAGACAGGGCCAGTGTACACGGTTAAACGCCTTCTCTGCATCAATAGAGAGCAGGAGCGCTTCTTTGCTCTACCAGTGCGCCTTATCTATAAGATGGCAGATGCTTTCGGTATAGTCTCCGCATTGATGAGAAAGAATAAAACCCGATTGGTCTGGATCAATAAGCCCAGGCATGAGGGGAGTGAGACTGTGTGTAAGGACAGTTTTGCGTCAATGTTCAGCAGCGAGATGGGTCTATAAGACTCACATTGGGTCGGGTCCTTGCCAGGCTTCGGGATCACCAAGATGGAGGCCTCTAACAGACTCCGTCAGAGTGACAGAGTCAGATAAGGAATTATAAAGCTGCATAGGTAAAGGGGCAGAAAGTTTTGTAGAGTGCAGCGCTATAGTTCTCTGGGCTGGGGGATTTTGGTGGCTTCTGTCAGGCAACAGCCGCATTTACCTCCTCCACGCGAATGTGCCTATCTAATGCGTCAGACTCAGTGAAGGGAAGTGAGGATGGCGATGTTAAGGTAGTTCAGTAAATCAGCAGACGGTCTGCCTGCAGTAGTACAGCGAAGCATAAAACTCCTGGAAGGCCGTTGCGATACCTTCGGGATCACTGACCTCACCATCAGTGTCCACAGTAATAGCCTTTACAGAGCCAGAAAATTGTTTACTACAAAGACTGTGTGCTAACATGTGGCCCCCTCAATTGCTGCCCAGATAGAATCTATGCTGAAGGTGCAACAAAGCACATTCCGCCAGATCAGGTCTAGACGCCATGGTTACAAGCGTTCCTGCTCTAGCTCCCTTCACACCATGGGGGCAACTGATCCCTTATTGTTCAGAGACTAGTTCAGAGCCTCTCCTTTCAAGGACTTTCTCTGTTTATCGCGTCATCTACGATTCTGGGCTACCGCATGAGCAATAAGCTCTCCCTGAATGATTAGCTTCAAAGCCTACCACATCGAGGGAAGAGACGTCACCCCGGTATCATTCAGGGCCAGATATTCCTTAAGTGCTCCACGATTTCATCCACCATGGCGGGGGCCTGAAGCATAGTGTCCCTAAGTCGCCAACCCGGTGGTTGAGAGGCAGGAGGAGGAATAAGGAGCGTAAGCATGGTAGAGCCGTGGTCCGAGAGGGAGCGGGGTTGGATAGTGTCGACCACCCGCTCCAGCACATCCGGAGAAGCCAAAACGTGATCAATACGAGCATACGTCTTATGCGCCGTATAAAGAAAGGGTATAATCCCTCGCAAACCACATTCAGCAAGCCAGCGAAGGCCCTTGGATGAGAAAGCTCCAGTTTGGCCGGATCTCTGACCAGAGCGGTCCAGACCAGAATCCATCATTAGGTTCAGATCTCTCTCCACCACCAGACTCATCCGGTGACTGAAGGATCTTGGCCACGGAATCAATCAGGAACCTTTACGGACACTCATTTGGTGCGTAGATAGAGGCAAGTTTGAAAGTGCCCAACCACAATCCAATGGCATCCCTTTATCTCTACAACCGTACCCAATACTGTCCCATGGAAATGTTTTGAAAAGAGAATGGCCAACACCCCTTCTTAACAGGACTTACAGGCCAGTATTTGTGCGGGAATCTCCGGGATTGCATTATATGGACTACTTTAGATAAATTATTCTCCAGCAGTAAGCAAATGTTCCCCCAGTATTTTCAAGGAGTGAAAGAATGGCTGACCACTTTGTGGAATTGTTTAGGTCTAGAGCATTGAGGCATTGCATTTTAAGCTCTATGAGGGATATGTTGAGAAAAATGTGCTATGATCAGCCCATCCCTTTAGGCAAGTCAGGGGCTGCGGAACGATGAGCAGGTTTTTAGCCACTGGCAGGGACCCCCCAAATCAGGTAACTCCCGTATAAGTAAAAGTATACAGAGGAAGGAAGAAACCCCAATAAACCAAACAATCCCAACAATAAAAAGATAGTCAAAGAGTATAGGAAAGCAGTTAATCAAACATGGAAACACAAAGACGGGGTGGCTCCTTTAGGGACACCCATCAGCAATATCCAACTAAACACCGCCGCCTGCCACAACAGCCCACCCACCACATCCAGGGCTTACTTTGTCCTTCTAGAGTCAGAACCCAGCATTATCTACTTTGTTGCCAGATAAAGAGGCAAGGACAGCTGCACGCTACTGTGCAATGATGATCGGAGTCGGAGCAAAGACCCTCTGGGGTAGACTTACGATGTGCCCTGCACCAGCCTTGCCCAGCTGGGCGGTCTCAAGCAGAAGCGGATTGTGATCCCTGTTGTGTGGGATCGATGTTTAGAACCTTTCAGACCTCCGCAAACGATCGAAGTTGGTGAGTCTTGCCCTCCCAACGAAAGATCAGGAGGAAGGGATGGCCACAAGAATAGGGAATGCCTGTGTTCCTTATATGAGCTGTGACTGGCCGAAAGTCTCACCTTTTTACAGTGATTGTTGCTAGGTCCTGATACAACGGGGGGTGTGCCCCCGAAACTGCAATGGCTGGGCATCCTGAGCTTTACATAGGATAGCTTCTTTAGTTTTGAAATCGTGGATACAGGCCAGATTGTCGGCTGGAGGTTGTTTGGTTGCTCTGGGTGGTTCCACCCGGTGACACCTATCAAGTTTAATCTCATCTTCCGCTGGAGAACCCAGAACCAAATGGAACAAAGCTTGGACATACTGCTCTAGGTCAGAACCTTACGAAGTGGTCAGCACCCCCGTATGTGAATGTTATTCCTCCTGGACCAGTTTTCAAGGTCTTTGCATGCGCCTGTTGGTCGATCTGCTGCTCTTGAGAGCAAATTACTTCTTTCTGGAGACTCTCAATCTCCTAGTCTCTGGTCGTGGCATTGTTCTCCAGGGCAGCCACCCGTTACCCCACCTTTTCTATGTCTCGGTGTACTTCTTTCTGATCTGAAGAAAGGTCGTTCTTCACTGCCTGTAAATCCTCACGCAGAGAAGCAAATAGGGACTCCAAAAATGTGAAGGTAATGGGGCCCTCAGAGGCCTCACCACAGCCCCTGGGACCCAGATCCGCCACCCTCAACCTCTCACAGGTGGGCTCTCCAGGAGCTTTAAGGAGCATGTCCCGCAAGGTGTGCTTCTTCTTAGACTTGATAGAAGCTATATCATCGAGATTCACCCCGGGAACATAACTCAAAGCCAGGGGGAAGGCCAAGCCAGACTCCACAGAAGCGCTACAGAGCCCCAGACACTTGTCCCCAGGAGGTCAATGCAGGAGCCTCCGCCAGCAATCCAATGCCACCCAGGGATCCCTCAGCTTAGACAGGTCTCGGCCACAGAGGCAGAGGCCCTGTTCTGCCAGCAGTGTGTCAAAACTCAAGGTGCCGCTGAGACACTGTTCCGCAAGTTCCAACCGGTCAGCCGCTCACTGCTATCCCTCCGTACCTAGAATAGGGTGCAGGACTAGCAGGCCGCTGCGTTCCTTCAGGCCCCAAATCTCCACCAGAGGGCCAGGGAGCTCCACCATGCAGTGCCACTCACTGCTCTACAGGACGGTGCAGAAGCCCCTGACTCCACCACAACAGGGGGGGGCCATTCCCGGCGGCCCCTTTCTCAGGCCTACAAGTCCTAATCACAACAAATCCAGCTCTCGGTGGGAAAGCCTCCACATTGGCAGCGTTGCAGGGATAACAGGCCCAAGTCACATCAAGCAGGCCCCAACAGCAGGTTAAGTTTGTCGCAATCCGCACCTGCTATGCGAAATCCTAACGGACAAGCCCTTGTCAGGATATGGACTCCCGGCACTCAAAGGATTAGGCAGTCTAGTATCCCCAGAGGCCGCAGGGCAGGGCGTGCTGCGCAGGCCGCCGATCAAGTTCTCTGCAGAGGCATCTACCAGGCCCCGCCAGGGTCCACTGGTCTCCTCCGGCACTTGAGCAGGCTGTCTGAAGTCCCGGGCTGCTTCAAAGCTGGGAAGTGCAGTGGATGGGGCCCATACACCGTGCTGTATAAGCGGAGGGGACGGAACAACACGGAAGCATGTCCGTTCAAGCGGCAGCTTGGCCACACACCCCTGCTTATTTTTTAAAAAAAAGGAAAAAGGCGGCCCTGGGGACCTCATCACCAGGGCAGTTTGATATTTAAAGAGGAGGAGGCCGCACGGCCCCCCTCCCCTAAGCCTATTATGGCCCTGGGGACCTCATCCCCTGGGGCCTCTATTATAAAAAGGTGGGTGCCCCGGTGCCCAACCCATGGCACTCACAATAGACACTAAGGGGGCCGCAGGGAGCCCCCATGGCCCCAGCTGTCCCAGCAGGTGGCTCCACACATGCCGTGGAAGGCAGCTTTGCTCTCGCCCAGCGAGAGCAGCTATTTATGGTGCTTCCTCTGGGTGTAAGATCTTGTTCTGCTTCCCTGACAGCATCAGTGCAGGAAGGGAACCAGCCAGAAGGAGCATTTTTAAAGCTTCCGTCTGCTGGGAGTAGATTTTGTGTTTGCCCCCAGTTGGTGGGAAATTAAAAAATTCTCACGCCAGATGGGAGCAAACACGTTGCCCTCCCTGTGCTGGTGCGGGCAGGGAAACCACTGTGTCCTGGGGGTGGGCTCTCTGGGACACAGCAAATGAGCCAGCCCCAGGGAATGTGGTGCCCTAGGCCTTTAAGGCTCAGGGTGGAGGGCCACACAGCCCCCTCCACATAATATTTAAATTCGCCCCTCTCCCCTTAATACACGGAGCAGGTGTGTGTGTAATAGTGAGTGGAGAAGGACAGTCCTCTCCTTCCAGACCTCTCTCTCAGATGTTGGGTGTGTGGGGTGGGGTCTGTGGAAGGAGACCGGCCTCTTTGCTAAGACCTCTATCTAAGATGACAGGAGTGCATTGTAGAATGTGTGGATAAACTCTTCTTTCCTTTTCAGATCTGTCTCACATGGTGGGTGTGCATAGGAGTGAGAGGAGAACGGTTGTATGTTGGAACCCCAAATTCCCCAACTATGCATGCCTAAACAACGCAGTCTTAACGACCGCATCTTAACCACGCATGCCTTTACCACGTAATTTTGTGGTAAAGGCACGAAAGGTAAAGGGGTATGCGTGGCTAAGGTTGTGACCCTCCTCCCCACTATCCTAAGCTACAAACGAACCCGTCTTGAGGTCAAAATACCCCTTCCCCATCCCAACAGCCTCACTGTCCCCTCACCGGAGGCCTAAAACCCTATCCCTTAACCTGACCTAGCCCAGCCGGGACCCACCCCTAAAAACATCCCCGCCCTCCCCTAAGCCCCTACCCATACACTTCCCCCCTGTCCTGAGGCCTAATACCCTAGCACCTAATTAAACAAAATCTGCCTAGCGCCTCCCCAGCCCTAAAACCTACTCTGACCCCCCCCCTGCACTGAAAACTACTGATATATGCCCTTATTCAATTTTATTTTATTTATTGATTACCATTAGTAGTGATCAGTTGGAAAGATGTTCTCATTGGTTTTCTTCCCCCCCCCCCTCCCCCCAACCCCACTCTTCCCATTTGGTATTACCCTACCAATGCATGTGAGGCTGCCTTAAATGTTGGCAGTTGGAGAGTTGACTAGTGAACGCTGTGTTGTTTCCCTGAAGCTGTGTATTGTTGATCTGTGTAGGCCTTAATAAAGAGTTTCACATCCCAGGACTTGGCGTCTTCATCCTTGTAACAACTACCCCGGACCCTCCCCCAGCCCTGAAAACAACCCCACCCCCAAAAACTAGCCCCAACCCCCCAGCTCAGAAGACTACCCAACCCACCCCAGAAAACTACTCCGACCCACTCGACTTCAAAACTACCCCAACCCACCCCAGCCCACAAAACTGCCCTGACCCCCATTCCTCGAAACTACCCAACACCCCCACAGCCCAGAAAACTACCGACCCAGCCCACAAAACTAACCCCAAGCCACCCCCACTTCTCTCCCTGCAAGGTCTGTCTGCTTCCATTTAATGCAGCAAGCAGCTAGACCACGCACTGCCTTAACCACGCACATGCGTGGTTAAGGCATATGCGTGGTTTAGCTTGCGGCGTTGGAAAACGCGTGGTTTAGACTGCGGTGTTCCGACTGTTTCCCAAGGAGAACACCACCCCTCCCCTGACAGACCTTTCACTCAGATGACGTGGTACTATAATAGTATGTGTTGAGAGAGACTCCTCTGTCTCAGATGACGGTTGTATGTAGTAGTGAGTGGAGAGGAACTGTCCTCCCTGCTAGAGTAATACTTTCATCTCGATCCCTGCCCACATGTCAGCAATCTGAGGGGTCTTTATGCTGCTGTAATCTGTTTCAAGGTTCAGTATTAGAGCATAGCCTTAAGTGGGGAGTCCAAGCAGTTTTATATGCTCAATTTTGAGCTGAATGATCAATCGGATTTTACCTATTTATCTTTCATACCTATGGTTTAGGCTTGTTAACCTTGTTATAATATGAACTTGTATACACCGGTGCAGCACAAAGATATTTGCTGCTGCCAAAGTCTGCTATTGATTATTCTGACTGATGAAATGTGTTTTGCACTCTTGCGCTTTACAGTATTTCCATTAATATTTCAGCTCTCATGAAGACTTAACTGATGTTTTTTCCTCCAATTTCTAGATATCATATATTAGATATTGAGTTGAATAATTATTGTAATGATTTATCTTCGTAACTAGGTCTTAAGCTGGTGAACTGCGTTACATGATGCACTTTTCATGCACTAGTGCACTTTAAACATATCTGCTGCTTCTAATGCCTAACAATTTTTGACTGATGAACTGTCTTTTTTTGTCCCGCACTTTAAATATGTTTGCTTTAGAAAACAAACCAGAGCAACTTATTTAAAAGTAGTCAATACATCTCAGGTAATGTTTGTGTTATTTGTCCTGCTCAATAAACACAACCTTAAAAATTCACTTAAAACACATAAGGTCACAGGGACGTTATAGTTAGGATAACCTTAGGAATTCACTGAAAAACCAAAGATTACAGGGACTTTTAGTTAGGCTAAGATTTCACTAAAAAACAAGTGAAATTCAGCAGTTAGCTGAGCTAACTATTACTTACACCACAGCAATGCGCTGCCTATGACCTCACATATTACATCACTCATGACATGGTCAGTGACATCACTGATGACATCTTAAATGGGGGTGGGGTCGCACACTACTCACACACCGGCGGTGTCACCCCTAAGGACTCTGGTCAATGTAGTAAAGTATTCGCGATGCATCATCTTTCGATCTTCTGCTATCTTCGCTGTCTTCGCCATCCCTGGACACGTGTTTCGGGGTATCACCCCTTGTCAGCAGGGATAGGCCGTGTACTGGGGTTGCCGATGGCTGCCAATATCTGCCAGGTATAGTACCATGGCATTACCCCACCCCCATTTGTACATCTTTGTTATAGTTAGGAAAACATATTTGTTCTTTCTATACAAACAAAACAAACTACACAAAAATTAAATTGCTAAACAGATACTTTTACCTTTATGTACGCAACACCTTCAAATATCAATAACTTGTGCACCTTCATACACTAAATATCCATCTCTATAGCTACACTACATTACCTATAACTCAAACTTTCTCCGTGCACTGCTTATCCAGTCTTATATTATCTCAATTATACCATCTAAGATAATAGTATTTACAAAAACAGTTATGAAATCGCAAATCACATCCTGTGAGAATACCATGGTAGAGTGGCGAGTTCTAATTAATGTAGTGTGGGCACCGAGTTGAATACTCTCTGTATGGAGGTGCACCAGGCAGAATATTCTGAAGATCTTGTGTAAATTATAAACGAAAAAGGTACGAGCAGAAGTTTAGAAATGCAGTTTTGTCAATGAGACAAAACGTTATATTAATTCAAAAGTGGTGTGTAAATTATAAATTTAAGGTATAACTAGAACTTAAGAATTGTTTCTTTTACTTTTGGTTATGCAAGCATAAAGATGTCTTACTATAACAAAAAGGTATAAACTTTGTTTTTTCCTATATATATATATATATATATATATATACATACACATACATAAACACATACATATATATACACATACACACCTTTTTTTAATATATACTTAGTTTTATTTACTTTTAAAATGGGGAGGACCCCCATTCAGCTTATTATTATATACATGCATATAGGTAAACCCCTTATCCCAACTCTACATCTTTAAACCCCTTATCTACTACTATCCATCCCTGAACTCAAAAATTATTTACTAATCTCTGAAAGGTAATACTGCATAATTCATGAGGCATATCTTTTGTATATTTATAAGTACAGACACATACATAAATTCACTGAAAAAAACAAAGGTTAAAATAACATAGCTGGGCGAAATGTCCAGTAAAAACTTAACTAAGAACAAACACAGAATTTCACCAGTTATATTTATCTCAAGTAACTATCACTCTTGCCCTAAGATAACTATAACTCTCACCCCCGCAATGCACAGTTTTCTCATCAATAATTTCATTGCAAGTGTTGTAGTGTTATTATGAATTATGTCATGAGTGATTTGATATGTGGGGTAATTCGCAGTGCATAGTGAGGGTGTGAGTTATTGTTACCTTAGGCGCAAGTTAGTTACTTGAATTAACTATAATGATAAATGGTGAATTTCTGTATTTGTTTATTTAAAAAAATTGAAAGCATTACTTTGGTTTTGAACATTTTACCTAAACTAGAACGCTAATTTAACCTTTGCTTTTTTACAGTGAATTTGATGTGCTTTTTTTAACGTAAAATACTTTGTTACCATACGTAAAGCCAACACCCCTCTGCTCACGTCGTTTGGCTGTGCGTGGCAGGAGTTGCCCACAGGGCGTGGCCGGCTGCCAGAACCAGCTTCCAACTCCGCGCAGGGAACCAACCCCAAGCTGCGAGGTTGACCGCAGAGCTGGCCTGTGACGGGCTCTGTGGCCAACCCACCCGGAGGCAGCCAGCCCCACAATTTGCACAGCTTTTGGCTGTGTGCTACGAGAGGTTGGCTGCAGGCAGCTAGCCCGGAGGCAACCAACCCCACACTGAGCAAGGCTTGGGGCAAACCACCCGAAGGCAGCCATGCCATGCATGGTGTAGGGTTTAACTTCAGGGCTGGGGGACCCTACCTCCTGAGGCTAAAACATATATTTGAAGATGGAAAGGGCAGGCAGCCACCCTCCCAGAGCCTCATTAGGCCCTATCCTCAAATTCAATTAAAAAGGTGATTCTCTCCCCCCCCCCCGCCTTCATAGGCCCTGGGGTCCATATCCCCAGGGCTTGTTGGGCCATGGGGACCCCCATCCCCCCTGGGCCTCACTTTATTATAGGTGGGTGCCCTGGGGTACCCACCAAGGAACGAACACAAATGGGGCCGCAGGAGGGGGTCCTAGAGGCACCAGCCGGCTTCCCGCAGAATGTGGGGGCTGCCATTGCACAAAACGAGCGCTTATGTCATTGAAGATAAAATTGACTTACCTGAGTGGAAACATCCCACATTTTAAAGTACCTGGAAACTGCCGGTGTGGTACCCTTCATTGTAAATTCTGCATGATAAATATACCATATGGTAAAGACAACCTACCATTTAAAGAGTGTTCACATCGGTTCGTTTAACATTGCCTCTGAGATGAACAACATGAAGTCTCTCCATCTAATTGTGTGGTATGCTCTCTGGCCAATTATTTTAAGAATCTGTACCCCTCTGCCCACGAGGCTTCTTTTACACAAAGATTCTTCAATAACAACTGTAAAATGAAAGCGCCTCAAGAAGGCAGGAGGGTCGCACAATAATCTATGAAAAATACAAACCTGGAAAGTCTCTAGTTTCCTTCTTCAGCATTTGACAATTTAAAGATTTACATGCTTAAATAAAACCCATAAACATAGTATCAACGAAGCAAACTACAGTAGAAGGAAAGCAGGACGCTTCCCTTAATGAAATTGTGTCCGTAGCATTGCCTTTACCACCACAGCTTCCGATCTTTATTTAATGGTTGACCAGACGCACAAGTTACTACTTGTGTAACAATATATCTGTAAGAGACATTAGCTAGTGATAGATTCCTTACCTTAGAATATCCCCAGGCGTCAGACTGGATCCGGACATTTTTGCGTAGCAGTACCCTTGCGGGTCGGTAGGCGTCGTCTGCGGCTCCGCGACCGTCGTCGTGGGCGCCGCGATGACGTCGGAGTACTTAGACGCCGCCTCCGCGTGCTGACGTCAGTTCTTAGACACAGCTTTTCCGCGCCAGAAACGCAGAGCCATGTTAAAAACCGACACTGGTGCCATTGAAACTAGGGCCCTGAAGGGGATGACCTTAACCCTAGATATCGGTTCGCAGAACGGGGAGGATGGGTGGGTCGGTAAGGAATCTATCACTAACTAATGTCTCTTACAGATATATCGTTACACAAGTAGTAACTTGTACATCTGAAATAGACACGTTAGTGATAGATTCCTTACCTTAGAATAGATACCCCAGCAATACCAACCCCGGTGGTGGGTCTGCGAACCAATAATCACACCAGAAAGTCCCGGAGGACGGAACGGCCAAAGAAGCCATCCCTCCGGACTTGACTGTCCAAGCAATAGTGTCTTGCAAACGTGTGCAGCGAGGCCCACGTAGCGGCCTGGCAAATGTCCTGTAAGGGCACTCCCCGGCCCAGGACAGTTGTAGTCGCCGTGGCTCGAGTGGAATGAGCCCTCAATCCAACAGGGGACTCCGTTTTAGCCAAGGAGTAACATGCCTGGATACACAAGATCATCCACCGAGAGATGGTCCGCTTGTGCACCGCCTTTCCCTTCTCAGCGCCCACGTAGCCAACAAAGAGTTGGTCATCCACCCGGAACTGGCGTGTGCGATCCAGATAGTAAGAGAGCGCACGTTTAGGGTCCAGACGGTGGAGCCTCTCTTCCTCTTTCGAGGGATGCGGAGGCGGAAAGAAGGTGGGCATGGTAATGGACTGCCCGATGTGGAAGGCCGTAACAATCTTGGGCAGGAAAGAGGGTCTTGTCCGCAACACAACCTTGTCCGGATGGACAGAGAGGAAAGGAGGTGTGGAAGAAAGAGCCTGGAGCTCTCACACTCTCCTGGCAGAGGTGATGGCAACCAGGAAAGCAGTCTTCAAAGTAACAAGACGGAGAGGACAGTTATGGAGCGGCTCAAAGGGAGCACACATTAGGTAAGTAAGTACAAGGTTCAAGTCCCACTGGGGCATCACGAAAGGTACAGGAGGAAACGGGTGTAATGCCTTTTAGAAAACGAGTTACAATAGGGGACTTGAACAAAGATGGTTGATCAGGCAGCCTAAGAAGGGCAGAAAGGTAGCCCTTGATAGTGCCCAGAGCAGAGCCCTGCTGGGCAAGAGAAAGAAGGAAGAGAAGAACCTCAGAAAGAGGAGCAGAAAGTAGATCCACAGCCTTTGCTGTGCACCATGCCACAAACGTATTCCACCTGCAGGCGTATACCGATTTTGTGGAGGGACGCCTGGCTGCCAGAATGACATTACAGACTTCAGGAGGCAAGTCAAATGGCCTCAACTGTCGCCGCTCAATCTCCAAGGATGGAGGTGGAGACTGGACAGGTTCGGGTGGAGAACCGTCCCCTGCTGCTGCGACAGAAGGTCCTCCTGAAGAGGCAGACGAACCGGGGGGGGGGAATCGACTGACATACTGAGTAGCTCGGTATACCAGTACCTTCGTGCCCAGTCCGGAGCCACAGGATGACTTGGGCCCGGTCGCGCTTGATCTTCTTCAGCACTCTGGGCAGAAGTGGTATAGGCCGAAAGGCGTACAACAGACCGCAACTTCACGCGCGACGAAAAGCGTCTCCGAGCGAGTGCCGCGTTGGAAATTCCAACGCGCAGAACTGATGACATTGCACGTTCTCTTCTGTGGCGAATAGATCTAACCAAGGCTCTCCCCACTGCTGAAAGAGGCCTTGCGCCACGTCAGAGTTCAGACACCATTCGTGATCCATCATGCACCGACGGCTGAGCTCGTCCGCCCTGGTGTTCACAGAACCTGCCAGGTGTTGAACCACCAGGGTCACGCCCTGATGTTCCAGCCACTGCCAGAGGCGCAGAGCCTCCTGGCAAAGAGTCCACGACCCCACCCCGCCCTGTTTGATGCAGTACCACATGGCGGTGGTGTTGTCCGTGAACACCTGCACTACACTCCCCCGGACAGAGGGGAGGAATGCCTTCAGTGCTAGAACAAAAATCGCCCGCAGTTTCAAAAGGTTGATATGGAGCCGGGACTCCGCCGGAGACCAGAGGCCTCCCCAGCCCTGGAGGGACGCGTCCGTCACAACTACGTGCTCCGGTTGGGGAAGGGAGAGGAATCTGCCGCTGACCCAATCGTGGTCCGTGAGCCACCACTGCAGCTGTTTCGCAGTGCCCTCCGAGATCAGGACATGGTCGGAGAGGTTGCCCCGATGCTGGGCCCACTGAAACTTCAGGTCCCACTGCATAGCCCGCATCCGCCACCGGGCGTGATGCACCAGAAGGATGCAGGAGGCCATCAGCCCCAGAAGCTGCAGCGTCAACCTGACCGAGATCCGGGATAAAGGCTGAAAGAGTGGAATCAGAGCCTGAATATCCCGAACCCACTGTTCGGGTGGATAAACCCGAAACTGCGCCGAGTCGAGGAGCTTCTGAGAGGGGCACAGGTGTGACTTCGGCACATTGATGGAGAACCCCAGCTGGTGCAGGAGGTCTGCCGTCGTCTGGAGGTGGCTGACGACTGTCTGAGGCGAGCCCGCCTTCAACACCCAGTCGTCGAGGTAGGGGAAGACTGAAACCCCTAACCTGCGCAGATGAGCTGCGACCACCGCCATCCCCTTTGTGAACACCCGCGGGGCGCTGGTAAGGCCGAAGGGGAGCACGGTAAACTGAAAGTGCTCGTGGCCAACAGTGAACCGCAGGTAGCGCCGGCAGGACGGGGATGTGGAAATAAGCGTCCTGCAAGTCCAACGCTACCATCCAGTCTCCTGGGTCCAGGGCAGCTAAAACCTGAGCCAGTGTCAGCATTTTGAACTTCTCCTTCCGGAGGAAGCCGTTGACGTTCCGTAGGTCCAAGATAGGGCGTAGGCCCCCTTTGCCCTTCTTGGGTACCAGAAAGTAGTGGGAGTAGCAACCACATCCTACTTCTGGCCCAGGAACGTGCTCGTTGGCCCCCTTGGCCAAGAGGGCCGTAACTTCCTCCTGCAGAAGTCGCAAATGATCCCCCGATACGCGGTGGTATTGCGGTGGCATGGCTGGAGGAGTCGCCTCGAAGGGGAGGGAGTAGCCCCTTCGGACGATTTGCAGCACCCACCTGTCCGATGTGACAGTGCGCCAGTGGAGGAGGTGATGGCGAACCCTGCCCCCCACTGGCGTCACATGGGCCTGAAAGCACGGACCAGGAGGGCGGGTTTTGAGGCGGATGCTGCGGGGGAGGGTGTGGACTGGCCTCGCCGTTGTCCCCGACCGCCTCCACGGCGGTTTCCACGACTGCCACCGCGTTGGATGTTCGTCTGCGGGGCGTGGCTGGCAGCTCGTGTGGGGGCGCCCCTTCCTTGGCCACGAAAGGAGCGAAAGGCACCAGTTTGCTGGCGCGGGGCCGAGAGGCCCAAGGACCTGGCCGTAGCCCTGGAGTCCTTATAGCGCTCTAGCACATGGTCTGCCTTGTCGCCAAAAAGGCGACGGGCATCAAACGGCATGTCCATGAGTGTATTCTGGACATCGGCCGAGAAGTTGGCGGACCTCAACCAGGCGTGGCGACGAATCGCCACCGTCGTTGCCATCGCTCTGCCCAGTGAGTCGGTGGTATCCAGCCACACCGGATAAAATACCACGCTGGATCTCAGCCCTCCACAAGGGCCTGGCCGAGTTTAGCCCGTATCTCCAACGGGCATTCTGGCAGCACGTCCGCGACCGTATCACACAGAGAGTGGGTGTAGCGGCCCAAGAGGCATGCGGTGTTGGAAGACCGCAGTCCCAGACTCAGGGAGGAGAATACCTTTTTGCCATATTGCTCATACCTCTTGGATTCCCTGTCAGGCGGAGCCGACAGGAATGCGGTCTGGGAATTAGAGGCCTGGATCACCAGGCTCTCAGGGGTGGGGTGGGTGGACAGGAAGCAAGGGTCGCCAGGGCCCGGCGGTGGCGTCTGGCCACGTTCCTATCTACAGGCGAACCTGTAGCGGGCCTGGACCAAGTGCCCAAAAGAACGTCGGTCAAGGCCTCATTAAACAGCAGCAGAGGCTCGACTGCGGTTTAAGGACCTCAGTGAGGAGGTTAGTCCTCACGGCCGCGACGGGGAGTTCAAGGCCTAAGGCCTTGGCCGCCCGCGTCAGCACCACACTGTAGGCTGCCCCCTCCTCCGTAGCCACGGTAGTAGGTGAGACAAAACCAGTGTCTGGCGAGGGGGCCAGACCACTGGCATCCCCAAGTCCACCTGTCCAGTCCTCCTGGGACTGACACTCCCGTGTCAGAGGGTCCTCAGACCCCTCCCAATTCTCCTAATCACCCATCTCCTGGTACTCAGGGGTGTCAAATGATGGGGCTGGCTCATTGAAGTAGAACTCTCCAAACTGCGTCGAGAGCGGCTCCAGCGTCGGAACCGGATCGAGGGAGACATCGGGGACGGCGCCGCCCGAAGACGGCGCCAGAGGCGACACCTGAGGGACCGGCGCCGGTGAGGTCGTTAGGTCAACCGGCGACGACCCGGATCCAGAAGCGGATCCAGTGGAGCCCTGCGGCGCCGAGCACGAAGGCGCCGGCGGCGTCAGGGCCGAAGCACCAGACGGCGTCGGGGCCGAAGCACCAGACCCGCTAGGGCCCCCAGACGGGTCCGCTGGGCCCGAAGGCGCTGCGGAGCCCGTCGGAGGAGTGAGAGACCTCATGCCCATGAGGAAACGTTCGATCTCCTCCGGCGTCGCGTGTGGCCCAGGGACCGGAGGGTGTCGGGCCGGACGCGATGCCCGCAACTCCGACGGAGCCGCGTGGGCGGTGTCACCCAAACCCCCGGACACGACGCGGGGAGGGGGGGGAGGGGGAGAGTCGGAAGAGCAATGACGTCTTTTCGACTTCTTGTGCTTACCTGACGACTTCGACCCTGAGGAGTGATGTCGACTCCCGGAGCTATGGTGGCTCCGCTCCCGCGACCGGTCCCTCGACCTCCGTCCAGACCGGGACCTTTCACGGCGCGGGGCCGACTGCCGGAGCTCGAGTCGCTTGCGGGATCGCTCCCGCCTAGCTTTCGAGGTCAGGGTACGGCAGTCTGAGCAGGTCTTGTCGTCATGATCGACGCCGAGACAGTGGAGACACCGACGGTGAGGATCCGTGACCGACATCAGTCGGTTGCAATCCTCACAAGGCTTAAAACCTGGCATCCCTACCGGCACCGTTCTGAGTCGAAGACTCGAAAGAATGATCAAAAAGGATCGTAAAAGGTTTTAGTCAAAAAATAACTAAGGTACCACTTTTTCCGGATCTGCGCTGCTGGCGCGGAAAAAAAGCACGCGAAAGCGGCGTCTAAGTATTCCGACGACATCATCACGACGCCGACGACGGACGCGGAGCCGTAGACGACGCCTACCGACGCGCAAGGGTACTGCTACGCAAAAATTTCCGGATCCAGTCTGACGCCTGGGGCTATTCCAAGGTAAGGAATCGATCACTAATGTGTCTCTTTCAGATAGTTGTGTTTCATCAATGCACGATATGAAGCTCATATCGGTGCTTTAAGAATGGCAGCAACAAGCATGCTAGCAAAAGCATTGCGGTCGGTCCACGGTGGAAGGAGCCTTAACTCTTTTACTCATTGGGCTGCCGGCCTTGGCAAAACAAGAGGATAATGCTAAATGCAATGCAGCCCCATATCCCGGCTCCACAAAAAAAGAAAAATGCTGGCTTTAGTTTGAAATGCTGCCGGAGAGAAACCACTGGTGGAACAAAAGTTATTTGTATTAAGTTTGTGAACGCGTCAAGGAGAGCTTCACATGTAGGGGAATGCAGATACCTCCAAGCAATTAAGAAAAGGACAATTCTAAGAGCACTTTCTCGTTCCAGTAGTAAGACATTAGTACCTTCGGTATGAAGGCTACATTTCGATTTTTTTTTTAACTGAACCTGAAAATGGGGTCCGACAGCAGCTGTCTTAATCTCTCGAAACACATATCGTAAGTTTCTTTAAGATGCCTTGTGAAAAGGTTCAAACAGAGACCCTAAAACTCAATGGAGCTCTAACAAGGGTGGGTATCGCGACAGAGACTGGAAAGTCTTTTGATGATCTCTACTGGTTTTGGTTGTGAAACCGGTCTGTGTTGGGGTAGGAGATAACTTCACGACAGATACTAAATGAACTCCCAATCACAAACAGTTAAGGCCAGGATGTGCGATGTACCAAATATGGGAGGATCTCATAAGGACACATCATGAACAGATCGATATTTATTGGATTTATCCCAGAAGCTTGAATTTAAAAGACTCTTCAAGATGTTCGAAGAAACTAACTCCAGGTTGGAAGCAGCCAGGCGGTTCGGTTTAGACAGGTCAGTTTTTCACATCCTCAGTTCTTGGTCAGAAGGTGAAAGTCTTGTTTGAACTTTATCTGCGGACATGTCTCAGAGGTCTAAGAAGCACAGCTGTCTGGCTGGAGCCACCAGTGTAATATATTTTTTGTTTTTTAATATTTCACCGCAATGTTGAATAGGCCTACGGGAATCTGAGGGATATGTGGAAACCATAACCAAATGTTCCTTAGCAAGGAATCAAACATTCATCTCCTTAACATATTCCACTTTCCCCACACCCTACCATGTCAGTCTCTAAACTGCAACATCTCCTGCTGAGGAGCCAGTTTTCACATTATAGTCCATCAGATCCAACAAAAGCTTTCCCCACCTCGGCAATAAAAGATAACGTTGTGTGGAATTCAATTAACATTTATGGTGACTGACTGTTTGTATGCTCAGTTCATCTGCCCACATGTTTAGTCCTGAACATTCTCCATCACAGTGACATGGATGTTAATATACCGCCAAAGTTCCTGTGCTTGCTTCTCTGGCTTTTTCCGGACTAAGAAAAAGTTTGTCATTGTGACTTTGGGATCCGCTCTACTGAATATTTAAGGAGAAGCTTTAGGATCACTTCCTGAAGGCATTCACATGCATGTGTTTCATGGCTGGGTTGTAAGCACATTTTTTGTCAAATTCCCTTGAGAGTCTGCACTGGAAAAGAGCCAGATCTCAGTGCTGGAGTGGTGGTTTGCCAAGATAAAAGGAATCCACATGTATTGACCTCTTTAGTATGGACTTAACGGGTGACCAGCAGGGTATTGTATCAGGGAGTCAAGTTCTTCAGGCCTGGTTTTGTTTCGAGAAAGCACATTTTCCACTCCGCTGGACCATGGAGCCAGGAGGTCACTGTGACTTACTTTATTGGGACTAATACTGGGTCGAACTTGATAGCTTTTCTGTCAGTAGGATGAAAAAGCGACCCATTAAGGTTGGTAGCCACTCATTTGCTCATAGACCTGCCACCTGTAGGACGAGTAGGATTGGTATAAATTAAGTTCAAGAGATATTTCACGGTATCAGCTGTTATGGATTGCAGATCCTCATCAAGGTTATGTGTGTATACCACACTATCTTCATAGAGATGGCCTTTGGAGGTGAGGGGCAGTAGGTCATTGTGGAGGGGAATGACAAAAAGGTTCAGATAATGATCTAGGCTGTCATGTTGAAATCAAAGTACCAGACCCCACAGTGAGTCTGTAAACTGGAGGAGATACTGCTTCACATTTTTTTTGGGGGGGGGGATTGGAGGGGTGAAAATGGCTGCCTGGGACTTGGATGATCCGGATCAAGTAAAAGTGTCCATAGTCACTAGGCTGAAGAGTTTTTAGACTATCATCATACTTGTGTGAATGCAGTAGTAGTCTTTGTTCTCAATGAAGTAGAAAGTCAATGTTCAAGTTTTGAAGACCTGTGCAGGTGGGAGCCTTTTGGATGCTGCCATAAGCCTTTCGCACAGAGCATCTTAAATCTTTCTGGAAAAGGGCACCTCCAAAATCTGAGTAGAGGTTTATGAAACTCCGCTGCAGTGTAATGAAAGTCAGAAAAGAACTATCTGTTATTGACAAAGTGATGAGGCATCCTCAAAGATGCTGCTCTTGATTGTACAAAAGTGGAAAAGCGGTGCGTTGTCTTGCAATAATACTCAGTCATCAAAAATAGAAATCAGTGATGAAGCAGAAAGCACGTGCTGGGTGCTTGGCCATATGAGTAGGCAAGACGGTCAATGCAAATTTAGGCAGAAATGAAGATCGTAGCCAAGAGAATTGTGAAGTTGGCAAAGTATTTAAGATTTTGAATTTCTTGCTTCTCCACCAAACCAGAAAGAAGCCTGCTTCTTCTTAGCAGAGGCTTTGAGGAAAATATAGACAGTCTTCTGAGGAAAAAAGATGTAGGACCAGGTTCATTTTATCTATTGCCTTGAAAGAAGAGACAGGGGGAACAGTGTTCATTGACTCTTTGCTGAATAAAGGTCCTTCACATGCAATCAACTATCCTCTTTCCCTTGCCCTCAAAGTCTCGTTGTAAAAGACTTGCAGATATACTGTTTTGTTTGAATATGGAGGATGAAATCAATAAACACATCTGTTATGTGGATTGTTAACAAAGATGTTCTTAATTCAACAAGCTGAGTTGTCCGGAAGAAGGTGGTTTACTAAGAGCGAATATAGAAGGAAATAGAACCAGGGGACAGCCACCAAGGAATCTTCTGAAGATGTAGCTGAAACAAAACTCCAACAAGTGGACCAAAAAAACTCCAGTAAAAAAAGCGAAGAATTCTGGAGCGCAGCACTCAAAGTTGTCATCTTATGCTTGATATGCAAAGTGGCAGGTGTCTTACGCTGAGAAAACAACTTCTGCTGCTTGAAAAAAAGCGCTTGTTCATGCTACCTGCATAATTGCACCCCATGGTTGGATTTTTGTTATGGGGATTGTAGTTTATTTGTAATCCACATCCATGTTAAACTGCAGTACATAAATAGCAAACACCTGTCCAGATATTCGCTAAACTATACAGCGGTTACAATGCATGGTAAATTCAGGGGCACCACAAATGACTTACCTGTCTTCATCTCCCCTCTGTTCGATGTCTCGAAGTTTCTTCACAAATTCTGCAAATTTCATTTCCTGCCTTTGGGATTTTGGTTTAAAGTCTTTAAAATTAGCCATTTTCTTCTCGTCATAGTACAGAAACTTGTGCCCATTGGCACTGTAAACAGAGAAGTCCCCACAGCCAATGTTCTCCTGGAGGTAATCCAAGTCCCACTTTAATGCTGTATAAACCAGGTTTGTGTCCGTGAGTACCACCGGTTCCTAATTTAAATCATATAAAGAACATGTTAAAAATGGAAAAATTGTAATAAAGAGGTTCTAACAGGTATAGAGATTGAAACAAAAACTTAGTAACTTACAAATGGAGAAACTAGAGCAGCAGGGATTCGACAAAGATTTAGTTAGACATTATGGCAGAAACAGAGGGCATGTGGAAATATATTTGGTAAATTAATTAAACTAAATTATCATGACCCAGAAGAACTGGAGATTCAGCCTGGCATGAGAAGGCGCGTCCTTTCCTCAGCGCCATTCTCCCCAGAACATTATGAGCGTGTCGAGAGTCTGGACACAGACTAGTGTTTGGGAACGCCCTGTACCAGACCCCTGCGCAACGAATAACAGACATTTTCTCAGAACGTTCTTTTTTTAAACTTTTGGCGTTAAATTAGCTAGATTTTTTTATTTTACTTACAGCGGATTTCAGTCACCCTTGTTCATCCATTGATCTGTTATTAATTGCCATTTTTCACACCCATTTCAGCATGCAGCATGGAACAATGGGTCAGCCCACTTAAGCCACTTGCTAACGTCACTGTGAGTACATTCTGACATTTCATAAGAAGAACATCTGTCAAAGAGTTTCCTCAGTGCCAGATTGACAAGGGCTAGGCATGTTCCACAACAACATTTCGCCAAAACCATAACAAAAAAAAAAACATTCACAAAAGCTAAAAGGCTGAAGGCCAATGCCCCACCTGTATGCTTCACCAACGCTTATATATGGAGGTGATTGCATGAGAAACGCTGGGAGGAGTGCTCCGTGAGGTCATGGAATAAGTGGAACCAGTCATTCAACTTAAGTCCCCCAGAAGGGTAGGGCCACACTAGTGGGGTGAGCGCGTAGGTAGCAGAGGTAGACGCGTTAGGTTGCGACACCGCTTGTTACCTCGCGCCCCCCATACCGCTCCCTCTTCTGGCTGATATTTATAAAGGAGCCAATACTGCCTGTAAATTGCTCTGTGCCTCATACTCCTCTAGTTCCACAAGGAGCTGCCCGATAGAATTGTATGAATTGTCCCCATCTACAAAGAAGTGAAAGGAACTAGCTGCTCGCCTCAGTTGTTGTGGCCACTATAGCCTTTGATCTGTGGGCACACGTACTGGGATGGAGGTGTGAGACACATTGAGAGAGGCAATACATAGGGGAGTGCGCTCCTCTTAGAAGTGTATTTAATTTCCGGCAAAGTGCACCTGAGGTTAGCTGGAGGGGGCAAGTTGAAACAAACAGAAGCAGCCCGATTACGATTGGGTAGGACACTTTCCTGCCTGATACAGTATGAGGAATTAACCGCAAAGGGACCTTGTGGGCTAGTTATTCTATCAAATACGAGAAGCAGGTCTGTAAATCCTGTGAAATAAGGTACTGGAAGAGCACAGTGTAATGACAGCAAAAAAACTGAGATCCAGGAGACTTAATTGGGACGACATGCAAAAACAGCGGAATCTAATAAGCTATGAAACAGATACCCTAGTCATTGCACTAAAAGGCAAGAATCTCTCGATCTCTCTCTCTCAATCTCTCCCTCGCGAACCCTCTCTCTAGATCCCACCCTGGACCCAAACGGGGCAATCTTAAAACCAATGCTTGAACTGGTCTAATCCCGAGATGGCCACCCCAAAACCAACGCCCCAGGAGGAGAATAAACTAACAACATTTTATGAGGAGCATGGCTCAAGAAAAGAAAAGATTTGGGCTCGCATAGTGCAGATTATGCGTGCGCCCACCTCCCCCCCCCTTAAGTATACTCCTCCCTGGGTCTTGACTCACATAAACTACCAACAGCTCTTCCCATAGTGGGCAAGACAGCAACATTATGCCAGGAGGGTCCTTCACAAAGGGTAGCCATTGGCATCTTGGATGAAGACTTTGCGATACTAGATATACTTGTAGAACTATGTAGGAAATATGGGCAAAACGATAAAGACAAATTACAGCCATTGGCTTCTCTGCCTCCGACACTACCTTCTGGTCTGCAACTAGTAGTGCACCCTCAAATCACTCCCCTTTACTATTACAATTATCAGAGACACCAGATTTGGAAGTAATCGACAATAGGCTGTGTCACCCTAAGGACCGCTAGGTAAAGTTAGACCACCCTACTTTGCTTCGAGAGGCTCTCATCCTTAATCTTAAATCTGCAGGAATATTTGTAAGGGGGTCAGATACCATCCTTGATACAGAGACAGTGATACTGAGGGGATTTACTGACGTAGAGAAAGATAAGACAAAGGGCCCTGGCCAAACAGTTTCACCAGAGTTCTTATTGACAATCGCAAAAGAGGCCAGCAAAAAACATATGGACACATAATCATCTTTGGTTCTCAAGCAGGAAAATCGAACTGTAGAACCATCTTCAAAGAATCCCACATGGTGGAAAGGCCAACATGTTCTATAAGATACATCTTTGATATGGATACGGCTACTCCTGCACCTAGAGTTGTTACTGAGTAAATACTGCACTTAAAAAAGGATGGGTTTCCTATTTTTACATCTCGCCCTAAGCTGGACACAAATGTGGGTGAGGTGTGACCTGTCCAGGTAAAATCGATAGGCAACTAAACAAGCATTGGAAATGCAATAGGTCTCGCATTAGAAAAGTTGTAGCTATTGGTCTTGTAAATGAAAAATTGTATTTATGTGTTGGTTTTTAAAATAGCTAAATTGATAGCTTTGTCATTTACAATGCCAATAGTTATAACTTTCGCGAATGTGACACCTATAGCATTTGTAATGCAACATGTTTTGTATTTACGTGACTTAGATGGCAGCTCTGGTCGTTAGGCCATATCTGCGGTTTACCTGCAGCACAGAGTACTACTACATTAAGTGGTGTGACAAGCAGAAGTAAAAGAACTCCAGTTTCATTCTAGCCATTTCACATGAAGCTAATTAAGGCTGATATACAAACCACAGGATTTAGTTAAGCACAGCAGAAGTTGCCATCAACAACTGACGCAGATGATCGACAGGCTTATTACAGAAACATGTCTTCACATTACGGTGTCAATCCCACCGAAAGGCCTTGTACATAGTACCTGGGGGAAGCTCACACCATACTATGGCTGGCTTCGGACAAATGTAATTTGCCAGCAATCTGCCAAGGTTATCAATGTGACAGCACTCATAAGAGCAGGCTGGCTACACGTGCCCTGGTTAATTTTACCATTAACATCATGGCCGTTTTCAAAACTATAATTCAACATAAAATCAGAAATGTCACTCGAGACCTTGCCACACATTTGGCCAGTCTGCACTTATTTCGCTCGAGCCATAGTGTTAGGCTTGTTTACTAGCCAAGAAAATGCTCTTACGTATAACTCATAAGTGCTAGCTTTTTGCCTCATTTATGTATTTTCCAAAACATTAGTAAGAAAAAAATACTACCTGTACCTTTCACAAGTACAGTTACTGAAACCTAGAAACAATCCAGACAATAGCAGGAAATGAAGAAAAACGCCCTGGCCATTTGATGTTAAAAAAAGGCTGATTGGTTAACGAAAATGACCAAGCAAAACTCACCCGTCCCTTTCAGAGAGCTACCTTCGACCTCGTCTTATTATTAGGTGCTTTACGTTGCACACAGCATCACATGACATGATGCAACTGCTAGAATGAAAACTGCCTCTTGAAATCAGAAGCACGCTAAAGGGGGAAACAGTAGTGAAAGGACACGTGCTCGGTGTGTAAAATGTATTTAGGACTCGATGAGTATATATTTAAAAAAAAAAAAAATCACAACATCTGTGCTTAATTCTCAGTTGTTTACATACAAAAAAGGAGCAAAACTGAGTGAAGTTGGGCTTCAATACTACACATTTTCCGTTACTTGGAAATTTTAGAATATGTAAAAATATAAGCCAGCTTGCCATTCCCTCTTCCCGCCACCACGTATGTTATGAAAACTGAGACTGGTATAAAAAAAATCGGAGCATTCAGTGGAGGCTGGTAGGGGACAGGGGGGTGGGAGGGTGCTAGGGTGCTTGGAAAACAAGACGGAGGGAAGGAAGAGAAGGGGAGGGGGAGGAGAAAAGCGACACGGGGGCAGGGGAGAGGGCGGAGTGGGGAGAGCCAAAATTACAGAAATGCAGCTTTCCAAAAGCAATAGACGAAGTGCTGCAGAACTGGAAGCTGCCGGAGCCGCACTCAATGCACATTAGGACTGGAAGGAGAAAAGCGTAACTTCTCACGAGCCCAGTTACTTTCACAGAAAAATCGGAACATTCAGTGGAGGCTGGTAGGGGACAGGGGCGTGGGGGGTGGGAGGGTGCTAGGAAAACAAGACGGAGGGAAGGCAGAGAAGGGGAGGGGGGGAGGAGAAATGCGACACGGCGGGCAGGGGAGGGGGCGGAGCGGGGAGAGCGGCGATGAGGGTGTGAAGCAGCAGGGGCCTTTGAAGTGAAGCTAAGCTTCACTTCAAAGGTGTGGGAGGAGTGCTGCTGGGGAACAGATGGCGATTTGATGATGTGCACGCGCATTTTAGGTCAATGCGCTTGCGCATTGACCTAAAAGCGCACGGGCACAGCATCAAATCGCCAGTCAATCGCCAGTCTAGGTAAAGCTTATTTAAGCCCCTATAGTCTCGCTCTGCTCAATGCGCAAGCGCATTGAGAGGCGAGACTTAAAAACGGAGATGGAAGAAAATCTATATCCGAAGGATCACAAAGAAAAAGCGGAAAAAATACTTTTTAGAGAGGGAGTAGATCTCTGCCAAAGCCTGGAACAGTTACCAAGGGCACAAGAGTCAAAGCATATTTTGCAATCGTATTCCCTTGTGGGGGACCCTTCATATGAAACTTCAAGTTCGCCAATCGAGAGGAGTACAGAGGGGACAATGGCAGCGTCCCTAGATTGTCAGTCATCTTCCATTGTGTCTTCTGTGAATCCAATGGCCATCCCTTTGTGGACTCAAGTATGAAGAAAGGTACGGCGGATTGTCTAATCCTGAAGTCAAAGCCCATAAGTTGTGCAATAGTGATGCATATATATTGGACTTCTTCCCACCCTTTGATTGTGATGTAATTTTAAATAGGTCTGCTCTACTTGCTTGCTTCATGGACATTAAGACTTTAAATTGAATTCAAAGCAGAGATATTAACTTGGTCTCTTTACTACACAGGGGTAGGAGCCAAATCAAGAGTGTCTTTTTAATACAAAATTATTGTAAAAACGACTCTGCAAAACTCTGAAAGTTTGCAATGTAGCGGTATTGATATCCGACCTGTGTTGGAAGAGAGGGAAGGTTTGGAAGCAAGCATGAACAAATGCCAGGGTAAAGGGTGGGGGGGAATCATATTCCCAGTCGCCTCCTTGGGGTGCTCCGATGGTTGATGTTCAGGGGCTGCAAGAACACCTAGGAAAAAAAAATGTTAGACGGGTGGCATACAGGGAACCCATAACAATCTTTGACCAAAGTGTACCTGATAAAAAACAAAGATGGAATTTGTTGCCTAGTGTTCTAAATAGTGCATGTGTGACCAAACGCCATTTGCTGCCCCATAATTAGCAATGAGCTAAAGATGGTCTTCTGGAACACAGCGGAAGTAAGGATAGTAGGGAGAAACTACAATTCCTAAGCTCTCTAAAAAGCGGATGTGATCTGCCTCCAAGAGACACGTGTTGATAGGGAATTTCAGTGTGACTATTTTACTCTAGACTGTAAAACTAGGCTCTCTAGGAGGGGACACGCTAATGGTGGGAGTAGCATTTCTCCTGTCCAATAGATTCAAATGGAAGTATGACTGCTACAGAGATTCCTCTAATTTATTTAAGACAGTAACTTTGTTCCATCCTGGCGGGGAGCAATACACAACTTCTTTTTTATTTGTAAATGCTTATATTCTGTCTGATGAATCCTATGATGCTCTTATGCATACGTTTTTTTCTTTATCAAAAAATATCAGGACAAGGACCAGGTTCTCCGTGTAAATTTGGTAGGGGATCTAAATTGCTAAAATATCCAATTAAGCTCTGAACCAAATTTGAGACGCTGAAAAAGAGGCTCTGCTAATCCCACCCCCAATTGCCTTGCCTCCAAACTTAAGAACTGATAAGAGAGGGTCGCTTATATTTGATCAATTGAAAAGTAATGATTGTATTGTCGAAAATGGGAGACAACCTTTAGACTCCCCCGCACAATCCATATGTAAATCTTCATGGGGAGGTACAATCTTAGATTTTTGCAGTGGTTTGCTGATCTTCTTACCATTTATTTGGTGATTTAAAGGTAGTGGATGCCCCCATTAGTGATCATAGTTTGCAGATCTTCTACCTGGGCTTAAGTATGTCCTCTACCTGTTCCTGGAGATATGATCGATCCTCATCCAAATTTGACAAAAAAACTTGAAGGAAACAGGGGGACTATAGAAGGACCACTGAGTTAAAGGGCATATTAGAAACCACACTCCATAATGTAAATGTCTGGGTGGTGATGAATTGAAAAGTTTTTCCATATTTATGAAGCAGCTAATAGTAAAGGTCAATCGAAAACCAACCAAGAGTAACTTTAAGCCCATTCTCTTGCTAAATAGAGAAATAAATGCCCTAGTTAGAAAACAACATGTGGTATATTCCCATGAGCGGGACTCAATGGTGTCGCTATTAAAGAGGAGAAGGAGTAGGCTTAAGGTTTGCCTGAAAAGAGAGGAATGTGACTGGACATGGGTAGATCTGAGAGGGGCAGCGTTAAGGGATAGACAAGGTCTTTTTGGACTCTGCAATGGAGGCTGTGGGTCAAGAGTTAGATCGCTTCCCTCAGCCATTGAGGAGGCCAGCTGGATTAACTCTAGTTTGCATGTGGCAAATGGAGAGGAGGTTGAATGTGTCAAATTAGAAATGGACATACATGCTCATGATCCTCCTTCAGTTACATTGAGCTGGCTATTCGAGGGATGCGAACATCCGGCGCGATGGGTCAAGATGAAGACCCAATCTCTGTTATAAAACAAGAACCACCTCTCTGGAGTAAAATACTGATCCAGTTTTTAGAAGTTGCTATAAGCATAGGAGAGTCTCCTTCTCCTGGAGGGGGGAGTATCCTAGTCCCGCTATTTAAGAAGGGAGATGGAAAACTGCCAGGGAACTACCGAAAGATAGCCCTACTAGATGCAGGGGGCAATGTTTTAACAAAATGCTTTCATTACTCAGTTAAGTGTGTGGACAGATGACAATAATATAATACCTATGTAGCAAACTGGGTTTCGGAGGAATCATGGCATGACAGACAATGTTGCAGCTCTTGAGCTGATTAATGAGAAATATGCAAGGCTAAGAGGAGGAGTGAACTATGCTGCCTTTATAGATTTTTCCACAGCATTTGATAAAGTCAACCGCTGGGGAGGAAACTCATAAGGCTGGGTATGCCAGGCATCCTGCTCAAATTAGTTATAGCACTCTATTCCGTTAACTGGTGTAGAGTACTTCTAGGGGGTGATCGGGGGTCTCAGAGAAAATACCAACTCAAAATGGTTTAAAACAAGGGTGCCTCCTAGTCCCGATACTCTTTTCGCTATGTATCTCGGACCTCCCAGTTTGCTTATCACAGGGTGAGGGTATAGCGCCGTCTATGGGCAGTAAACCAATATCCTGTCAACTATATGCAGACAATATAATAATCTTGGACCTTACTCCTAAAGGCCTAAATAGTGTTCTGAAGGCTTTACAAAAAGATCAATATTCGTCACTTAAATAGTAATATCTCAAAAAGTAAAATCATGTCTTTCCATGGTAAGAGGAAACCCATATATGCTACCTTTTCCTGGTCGTTAGGCTCCCATAAGTTAAAATTCATAAACTCTTATACGTTTCTGGGTAAGATAATGTGTGGTAATCTTAGTAATAAGGCCCATATTGAGAATATTAAGAGTAAAGCTCAGTTCCAGGCCAAAGAATTGCGCGCCCTATATAGGGAAACTGGTAGAAGACACTTCTCATACCTCCTGGAGGTTTATCGTGCAAAATTCCCTGCCTCACCGATTCATTGCCTGGAGTTGATCGGAGTAGGCACATGGTGCATCCTAAATGTGATGGAAGGGTGAACCCTACAAAATATCTCTCCTCCTAACTCCCCTATTTCAGTGGCTGCCTTAAGGTTGGAAATGGATTTAAGTAGTGTCTAAGTCTAGGGCCTGGCTGGGGTGGTACGCTGGGTTGCCTGCTTTGCAAGGAGCGATGCAGACTCATTAAGGTCATTATGAAGAAAGAAAAGTCATTAGTATAGAAATGTTCTCTTCGCGGGGGCGGAGCTTGCCGGCGATCATGATGGCCGCCTGAGCGCAGAGGTCTGTCTCGTTGTCGGCATCATCCTTCAAAATCCTGCATCAGCACCTGACTTTACATGCTTAAAATACACCCCCCCCCCCCCCCCCAAGACTGAAGACGGCCAGCCCCTACAGCGACGGCCAGGTGTTTGTGCTTTGACCCCGGGAATCCGCTGCTAACAGCCACGGCAAGACGGCGGCGTGGCAGGCCGTGAAGCCGCGCCCTGGAGTGTGCCCGCGCTGCGTCGCAGTGCGTGCGGTCTCCGCGCACGAGAGGACCCGGAGTGGACCTGGTGACCGCAATCGCGGCCTGGAGAGCAGCTTGCAGCCCATCGCTCTGCCCCGACAGACGAGGTGAGCGGCCTTGCGTCTCCCCCCCCCCTCCCTGTCTTACGCTGCGGAGCTAGGGCAAGGGAGAAGTGCTACCATCGCGACCTCGGTGGCAGAGTGCCACCTCGGGGCTTGCAGCTGCCACCCGGGGCCCCGGAGTTACTGTGCGGCGCCGCCCAGCAACACGCATAGGAGGCACAGAGCCACGAAGATCGACGGCGGCCCCCGCGGAGAAGAAGCCGCGAAAATTGAGGCGGGGGGGCTGCGAAGAACCCCCGAGAACAGTCACACAGCGGCGAGAAGGACCAGAGGCCTACGGACGCAGGGCCTCGGTGGAGACTCTCGGAGTGGCCTGGTGGCAGTGCAGTCATAGCCCTTGCTGTGGCGCCCATGTGGGGGGATCTCCCACAGGCCTTGTCGGCTAATTCGAGACAGCAGACATCAGTCATCATTAAGGTTATGGAGCACCAGTTAGCACCTGGATAATCACCTGTGTCCCCCCTCTCTTCTTGCGGTGGAGGACCAGGCAGAGCCTAAATAACACACTTCACCTGAAACCCCCTGTCAGTGGAGTGGTGAGTTATCGGGGCGACCAGTGGGGTTGCAGTTGGACCAGACTGTGCAGCCAAGAGAACTGGGTGGACGGCAATGCGGAGTGGGAGCCCTGAGTCTCTGCAGCAGATCAACCACAACGAGGATCTCACTGCTAATCCACCTAGCTATTGCATAGAGGCATTGTGGGCACAGGCAGCCGAGGGTCTGCAGGAGGGAATTCAGTGGGGTGAGGCATCGGCAGCACCTGGCACGGTTCGGCAAGACGGGTAGGAGCGAAAAGACGCAGAGCAAGCTCTCTTTCGAACAAAGGTGCTCAAAGTAACAGGACGCTACGGGCGCAGACAGGGGCAACACACAAGACGGAGACGACGCTGCAGGGGGCACGGACATTAAAAGCATGCTAAAGGTCTCCAGAACAGAATGACGTCCCTAGGCTCAAAGTTAGACGCCCTCACCTACAGAATGGACAGAATGGTGAAGCGGATTGGCAAGCATGCTGAAAGGCTCGATATGTCTGAGAGAAGGCTGACCGAGGTTGAGGAGGCGCAAACAGAGCTGGACACTGATCATAAGAAGATTGAAAAACGTATGCAAGCCTTGCAGGACAAGACAGAGGATTTGGAGGCTCGCTCCAGTCTCTGCAACCTACGAATCACGGGACTTCCAGAAACGACCCAGACGGGCAACATGGAGAGGTTTGTCGAAAAACTCCTGATCACCCTTCTCGGAGAGGAGACATTCTCCCTGATGTTTGTGGTGGAGCGCGCCCATCACTCGCTAGGCCCGCACCCACGACCTGGACCCCCTCTGCGCCCCATCATTACCAAGTTACTCAATTACAGGGACAGAGACGCGGCCCTGCGACTGGCCAGGGAAAAGAAGTCGCTGCAATACGAGGGCTCAGAGATCTCCCTCTACCCAGATTTCACCGCCAGAGTGCAGGAAGTCCGCAAGCACTTCGCCCCGTTCAAAAGGCAACTTAGGGACCTAGGGCTAGACTACGCAATGCTGTACCCTGCAAAACTACGTGTCAACCCACAGGGACAATCCCACCTCTTCACCGACCCAAGAGCCCTGCAGCAAGCCTTAAAAGGATGGTCGAGGGCACATAGTCGCGACGCGAACAGACTGACGAATGGCGAGGACAGGAGCAGTCAGCTGGATGAGCAGGAGTGACTGACTTCCTTCTGTTGGCTTCAAGGGGAGGTGAGGTGTATGAGCTACTGTAAGCGGTGAGGACTAATCTTGTGGACTGCCCAGAAGTTTGTTTTTTTACCGGGTGTTTGTACGGAGGGGGGAATGGGGGACCAGGTGGCCCGGACTGGTGTCTCCAGAGTGCGATACAAAAACGTTATGATGGCCAGGTCCACGTTTACTGGTCTCGGTCAATCGCCTTGGGGGCATGGACAAACGATTGGCACAGAAAGGTTGATATGCTAGCCCAAGGTAGGTGGGTTTATGTAAATGCGAACGTAGCTTTCAGGATTGATAGGATTTTTTGCAAGTCTTGTATTACCTATATGTTACTGATGCATATGACAAGGTACAACGGGATGTTGGTGGAGGGTCTCTAGTGTAGCGCGCTTTCGCACTATTTGCTGGTGGTGCGGCAACCTCGGCCCCCGCGCGCAATGCACCTGTATGACTCTCAGGAGGTCATAAAGTTTGGGGAATGGAACGGGGGGAGGGTGGGTGGCAGTGTATTCTGCAAGGCCTTATTGGGGGTGGGCTGCTGTGGGTGGGGGCGGGATTGTTTATCTGTTTGGATCAACAGTTGGGGGAGGGGGCGATGTTTCGTAATTTGTACACACAGTCTACTGCAAACGCACACAGTATTCATGCCTACACAAAGTACACGATAAAGAGCAATGGCGAGTATGGCTGAACCAGGTGGGCCTGGCCCCAATGCCACGATTCGTGTGCTCACATGGAATGTTAGAGGGCTCAATGACTACCGCAAGCTGAGGAAAGTACTTAGCTACCTCCAGCGGCAACACGTGGATGTTGCGCTCCTGCAGGAGACTCATCTGCCACTTTCGAGCAGAATGTTGCATAGTAAAGGTCTAGAGGGTAACATCACAGCAGGGGCTTCACGACCCATGCCAGGGGAGTACTAACCTTGGTAAACCCCAAATCGAAATTAGTTCTGGCGCCCCTGAGGGCGGACACTGAGGGTCGTTTTGTGATATCGCGTTGTACAGGCCCAGGGATGGACTTAGTGGTAGTTAATGTCTATGGCCCAAACTAGGATTCCCCGGAATTCTACCAGTCCCTAGCGAATACAGTCCGTGAATATAATACAGCGCAGATTCTGTGGGGGGGGGGGGATTTTAATCTATTGCTTGACCCGGCGCTGGATAGATCCGCCGGTCCGCCACGTAAGCCATTGGCTGCTGCGCAGACATTACACAGTACGCTCACCAGTCTAGACTGAGAGGACGTATGGAGGTTCAGACATGCAGCGCAGGGGGGTTACACCCACTACTCGGCCTACTATGGCATTCTCACCAGAATTGACTAGTGGTTGGCATCTTCCTCGATGACGGGAAGGATTAGGGATTGTAGGGTCCTTCTGCGCACTCTGTCTGACCACTCGCCACTCTTACTAGTTCTTGATACCCCTACGAAGACTATTCCCCCGTTCACCTGGCGATTCCCACCATACTCGTTACTTGATCCAATGTTCAGAGGGGAGCTAGTGGAAGCGATAGACGTCTTTTTTTAGGCCAACGTAGGCTCATGGATAGCTTCCAATCTGTGTGGGAGGCCTTCAAGGTCTACATACGCGGCATAGCCATGTCCAAGCACTCGGATGTACTTAAATCCATCAGGCAAAGGCTGACGGAGATGGAGCGACAGCTAACTAAATTGGAGGAGCGGCAACTGACGCACCCCGGCACAACTGTAGACTAAGAGATAATGTCCCTCCGGATTGAATATCATGAGGAAGCAGACAGGGAGTTCAAACACATGGGAAAGTATGCGACAGCCCGGATGTACGGAGAGGGCGAGGCCTAGCTCAGTTCTAGCCTGAATATTGAAAGGGAGCAGGGGAAAACCGCAGGTGACTGAGTTAAAGACTCCAGAGGGTCTGGTCCTCACAAACGAGATTGACATTGCTCAGACGTTCAGAAGCTTCTATACCGATTTGTATTCCTCCAAGAGCGGAGCCCTGGCTGATGAAATTCTAGATTACCTGCAACACATAGATCTGCCCATGCTCACCAACACGCATAGGGAATTCCTGATGCATCCAATAGAGAAGGATGAAATAATAAAAGCTCTAGCGGGCATGCGGTCGGGCAGTGCTCCTGGAGCAGATGGACTCAGTGGGCTTCTATAAAGCCTTTCAGGATAAACTGATCCCACACCTATCTACGTTGTTCAATGATATCTGTGTGGAGGGCAGCATGCCACACTCCATGAGGGAGGCGCTATTAGTTACGATTCTTAAGCCTGGCAAGCCGCGCGATGAATGCGGCTCGTACAGGCCCCTTTCCCTGCTCAATGTCGACACCAAACTTTTCGCTAAAGTGTTGGCAAATCGCCTAGCACTCCTAGCCCCCACGTTGGTCGCGTCGGAACAGGCGGGTTTCATCCCCAGTAGAAACATAACATATAATATTCGTACGGTCCTAGGCACGATGCAGCATGTTAAGCAGGACACGAAGGCCATCGCAGTGTTCCTCGACATGGAAAAGGCCTTCGACTCGGTGGAGTGGCCTTTTATGCGACAAGTGCTGCAGCGGATGGGTCTGGGTCTTCCGTTCCTCCAAATGATAGGTGCCCTATACAAGAAGCGAAGTGCCAGACTGCGCCTTGGCAACCTGGTCAGACTCCTTTCCTATTGGTAGAGGGACCCGACAGGGATGTCCGCTATCCCCACTGTTGTACGCCCTGGTGGCAGAGCCGCTGGCATGTGCGTTGCGGGAGTACCATGGCAACAAGGGTATAGGTTTCCCAGCATACAGGATTGTAGTCTCGATGTATGCGGACGACACCCTGCTGTATGTTCGCACCCTGAAAATAACTTATAGATGCTCAGGGAGGTGGTACGTTTGAGCCCTCTCTGGTCTGAAGGTAAACTGGGCAAAATCGCTGGCTTTCCCCCTCACCCCGGCCACTCGGAAATTTGACATGGAGTTTCCGCTACAATGGACCTCGGACTTGATTAGATATTTAGGCATACGGCTCCACACGGACTCTGAGATCTTGCTTAATGAAAACTATGGGGTTGCGCTCAGCAAACTGGAGGGTGATGTGGAGGCCTGGTGCAGGCTCCCGCTTTCCCTCCTAGGTCGTATTGCTATAATGAAAATGGTGGTGCTGCCTAGATTACGGTTTCTGTTCGCTACCATCCCGATTGTGCTGTCGAAGGTTTTCTTTCAGAGGCTGACGCAACTTATGATTAAGCTAGCATGGACGGGAAAGCAGCCTAGGGCGAAGTGGACACTCCTCACTCACACTGCCATGCAGCATGGGTGGCCTTGGTGCCCCAGATCTAGAACTATATTACAGGGTGGCCCAGGCGTCCCATTTGCACACATGGGTACATGGTGATCTGCGCATCCCACATGTGCGTATGGAAAGAGTATTTGCTGACCCACTCCAGCTCCCGGCTACAGTATTCAAATCAGTAGATTGTAGGACTGGGATATTAGACTCCATCACAGCGACAAATCATGCATGGAATTCTCCCTTGCAAGCACAGGGAGGAGCATTGCTTTACTCGCCTAGCATGCCTGTGGATTGGGCCCAATGGCTTTCCCCCATCGGAGAGAAAGGCGTGGTACAAGCCATGCACAAACTCAACATTCAACTTGCAGGGGACCTTTTTCAAGACGGGACGGTTAAATCCTGGGACCAGGTGCCAGGGAGCAGCAGTGATGTCTCCTTACTACTCCGATTTCAGTTCCACAGAGTGCGCAGTGCCCTTCTAGATCTGCTTGGGACAGACTTGTCGGAACCGCCGGAGGTCCCCGAACTTACATATATAATAAAAACCGAGACTTCCCGTAAACAACTGACCCATTTGTACAAAGTCGCCATGTCCCACAGGAATCACCAGTTCACGAAGGCCAGGGTGGCATGGCAAAGGGATCTACAGGTCTCAATAGATGAAGACATGTGGCGCTACTGTTGTGTGAACACTAGGAGGATATCCTTAAATGGGAAGCATAGACTGGTACATTTCAAATTCCTCCAAAGAGTGTATTACACCCCAGAGAGGCTCCATAGATATGGTCTTCGTCAGACGGCTGAGTGTGAGAGGTGTCACGAGCCCGAAGCAGACTTCCTGCACCTGGCGTGGCGGTCTCGGTAGTATGGGCATATTGGGGTAGCATCTTCACTGAAATGAGCAAGATATTGGAGCTTGAACTGACCCCGGACCCCGCGCTGGAGCTGCTTGGTCACTCTAGGAGGCTGCCGATTGCAGTACGTAGGCTGGTAGACATGGGGATGCTGATGGCTAAGCATGTGGTGGCGCTTTGTTGGATGAGAGGGCCATTACCTACAACTAAGCGCACGATATGCTCTACTGCTGCACGCAAGCTGAACACTATAGCGAGCTGCTACCCCCTACAAGCCGCCCAAAACATTTTTGGGGACTGTATCAAGCGCATATAAGGGGCAGGGACGCAGTGGGTGAATCTGAAGAGGCATGCGATGGCAGAGCAGTGGCTGAAGTCCCCCTTTAGGCACTCCGGTCAGTACAAGGGTGGACATACTATCAGACGAGGTGCCCATCCTGCCCCTAGCAGCGAGGTAGACCCCATGAAGGTGGCTCACCGCCGGGTGTTATGGGGGAGTATTGGGGACCTGGACGACGCTCTCCTAGTGCTAAGCTGGGGTTGATGTAATTGCCCGTACAGATGTGCCCAGTGACTGTGGGCCTGGAGGGGAGTGAGCCTGGAACGGGGTATGGCGGGTTGGGGGGGTTGACTGGTAGGGTTCAAATGCTCTTTTCTAGATAGTTTGCTCTTTTTCAGTTATTGCTAAGGGGTACTCGCCGCCTGCCCGCTCACGGGTTGTTGGCTGAATGGCTGTGTACGGGTTTTCGAAAGGGCTGAGATATTGGGAAGCTGAATTGTGGTACTGTGTATGTTCAATATAGGGGTGGGGGGCTTGCTGATAATAATGACTGTTTTAAAATCACAATAAAATATTTAATAAAAAACAAACCTGTAAAAAAAAGAAATAAAAAAAAAAAAAAAAAAAAAGAAAGGTTCTCTTCGCTGTTAGATCCTAACCTGATCCTTACTCTGCGACACAATCAAAGGTTAGCCTAAACAGGCTACCTGGGTGATTTGCTTTCATCTGGAGGAGTGCCTTTAAAAAAATAGTTTTTCGGTATATAACGGACTCCATCACAGCAAACAGAGTGCAACCATATATTCATTGGAATTTGCCTCGCGGGCTGAGATGCCTTTGGATATTGGGGAGGTTGGGTATGCTTCCACAAACCATATTAAACGTACATAACACTTGGGTCTCACCATAATAGGGACGGCAGAATAATTCTGTCAGGATGCGGTTAAAGTTCACGGCAAGCATACACTGCCAAAACATACACTACGAAAGACTAAAGCCCTCAGCATGGCTTGGAAAACCTCTGCCGCCTTGACCCGTTTATTTTTTTCTGGCGTGACGCATGTTGAACTTCGGTGAACTTTACAATCTGTAGATCCAATTTTGTATTAGACTGTTTGTTAGTCAGCAAATGTAGGTTCTGCTCCGACAGTGGATTGGGAGTGTATTTTGTAATTTGGTTTAAACAGTGCTAGTTTTGTACTGCTGAGGGCTCGAATAAGTTATTGGCATCTATTATAATTACTATGTTGTATACAGAGCAATGATCTACAGTGGGGCGTCCAGCACTAAACTACTGGAAGGAGAAGGGAAGGATTACTTCAACTAGGTTTTGCAAATTGCTTTGAAACAATAAAGACGAATATCCAATGTATAGATGTTCCAAAGCCTAGGTGACAAGAAGTTAAGAGAGGCTTCCTTGACCGACATTTTTGTCACATGGAATAGTGGGCAAATTTTACTGAACGGAGGGAAGACTGCAGCTAGGTACTTAGTGATTAACCAGGTAACAGATTTACTTGAGACCTCCATTGTGTAAGGCTCCATACAACACGCAGGTGGCTTTGGAACTCGAACAGTTCGCAATGGACAGTCAGTGGAAGTCAGTCAGATGACCAGAGACTGAATGATGGGGGTGTATCAAGTGCATTCTTATGTATTTTTATGTTTCGCAATATATCTTATTTATTTTGGCGCAATGCCTTTTATTCTGCTTCTATTTCTTTGATCTGCTTTCTGTATTCTATTTGGAACTTATAGTATGGTTCTGAGAACTTCAAGATGTCACTCCTTGCCAGTCCTCAGAGCTTTCTGGATGTCTCCAGTGTCATAGGTCCTTATTCCAAGAATAAGGAATTTTACTTCAGTCAAAGACTCTGTGACTCATCTACAGAATCTGCAGACACAACCCGCTCTACAGGGGGATACGGAGAAGAAGTCCACCACTTTGAATTACGTGGAGATGAAGGGAAAGGAATTTAGTTAAGTCTAGGTATAGAGGCCTGTTATAGTGCAGGCAGGACTTAATGAGTGAATAGAGGAGACGGGCAGGAAAGGCAATACTTTGCTGTGGGATCAAAGCAGGGCGAAGCACATGGTAGAGACTTTTGAGATTTGGGGCTATAGCAGGAAAAGTGTGCACGGCCCCCATTTGCGCTACAGGGTACTTTCAGGGCTGCTCTTTGTTTCTCAGTGCAGGCAGCACCCCTCCTGAAGATGGGAAAGAAATCCCTGTGCAGACAGGTGTGGTGCATGACTGACTGCACCCACTTGCAGGGGGATGTCTTGGGGACATCCATGCAACCCTGTGTCTTCCTTCCAAAGGGCGGTCTTCAAGAGGCGCACTGCCAGTAAGCCACCTATTTGTGGGCCTTGTGATTGCGCCTCAAAGGGCCTGTTTGCTTCTGCTCCTGTGTCTATAATACAGCACAGGGGCGGAGGTAAAAAGACCCCTTATTTGATGGGGCCTTGCCCCCATGCAAATGAAGAAATGCCCACTCAGAATCAGTATTACAGAAGGGAACTCGCAAATGTCTGCGGAACCTACTGTAATACCATTCCACCTTAGGGCGCACAAAGGAGGCACACAAAGAGTGCGTTCACAGTCTTTGTGCCCCCAGGGCACAATTTATAGTACGGCCTCCAGATTATAAAATCAGAGTTTACTATCAACCCAGAACTCAAGATTCTTGACAGAGGATAAAGGCACAGGGAGCTACACTAGCTTAGGTTGACCAACGTCTGGGCAACCAGAAAAGCGGGTTGTTTCTGAATAGACCTTCCCTCTTGTCTCAATTTCATCTGAGACAGTTAATGGTCATCCAATTCACAACCTCAGTCCTACAGATGTACATGTTTTGAGATTTGCTGCTGAAGAAGGACCAAGTAAGTTGTGCGTCATCTGCATATGAAAAGACCTCAAAACTAAAAGGCCAGAGGAGATCAGCTAATGGGGCGATATAGATATTATAAAGGATGATCCTAAAGGAGAGGTTATCATCAGTTTCTTATGTGCTGCCTCTTGGCTCAGTTAAAGTATAAACCCACAATCCACACGCATTAGAGTCGTTGGCATATAGACTGAATGCTAGAAAAGCAATGGGGACAGTTGTAGGGGACAACATCCATGTAGTATCATTATATGTAGAAAATACCCTTGTTTACTTAAGGACCTGTGGCGATCAATCTCGATCCTACTAAGGGAACTTGATTTAAGGGAGACATAGGGTGGGAGTGCTAACTGGGGTAAGTTAAAGCTATTTCCACTGCAGCTTTTCAGAGGCCAAGACTCAAACACAATGCCAGTGCTGGGTACACAATGGGAACTCAACAGCTTTCGATATGGGGGCAACTGGATTTCTCATGCTGAGGAAGCACAATACAAACTTAGAATGTGCAGAATGCTAACGGGTCTACTGCATTCAATAGGACTCTGGAACACCCCCCTGTGGCCTTTAGTAAAGAGCACTTTGCTAGACAAAATTATATTTTTACCATGATGTCAATGTTCCTCAGAGATCTATAACCCCATGCTGCAGACGTTTTTCAGGGAGTTGAACTCACAATTGTGGGCTGGCAAGCAAAGACAAATTGGACATCCTGA
Source organism: Lissotriton helveticus (assembly GCF_964261635.1). Lineage (NCBI taxonomy): Eukaryota > Metazoa > Chordata > Amphibia > Caudata > Salamandridae > Lissotriton > Lissotriton helveticus. Next base: position 661,252,794 of record NC_136065.1, read on the forward strand.
TTTTGCACTTGTGACGTTGAGGACCGGGACGTCCAGATCTCCTCTGATATTATGCAGCATCACAGCTATAACATGCAGTAAGCTAGTTTGATAATGAGTTTAGCTAGGAGACTAATTTACTAAGTGGACCTCAGCCATAGGGTACGCTGCAAAATGCCCCGATGATGGCTTGTGCTGTCACTGGAAACTACCGATAGATGGTCTGGCAGGTTGAGAGTTGAAAGGGTGTTGAGGCGCCAGCATTTGCGAGTCCCAATATGCCACTATGGACTATCAAGCCTTTTAAGAACATAATGAGCAGCAGGCTGGCAGGAGCAAGGATGCAAGACATCTCAATAATAGATTTATCACCTTCACAGAAGAACTAAGAATAGGACAGTGTCAATTTCACAGCACATTAGACTAGGTTTGGGGAACATTCCGGATGCCCCCCCCCCCACATCAGATACAATGAGAATAATACTGAATTCAGCATGGGGATAACATTGACTGCGAATATATATGCTGAATTATACTGAAGGCAGGAGAAAGGTGGTCATTAGATCGCCCGGACCCACTGTCAGGTGGAGATTGGAAGGAGGACTGTGCACAGGTGAAAATCGACAAATCAATACACATTTGTGCCAGGTTCAGGCTGATCTTGGTCCATTATCTCCAAAAGACCTACGCCACATAAACAAGCCAGACTAACCCCAGGTAGAGCACAAGCTGGTCTACAAATTTGGAATCAGTGGCTTGCTTTCTCATGTGATATGGAAGATTCCTCATGTGCAGGAATTATGGGACACAGTGTTGAGTCTACCCGAGGCCAAAGGGGTGTATGCCTGAGGAGAGCATTAACCAATGTCTGTTAGGGCTATTTTTGTGGGGAAAGGACATAAGCAGACACGGATTTACTACACTAGTAACAGTTTTAGCTAAGGATAGATCACAACACACTGGCTAGAAAAAGGGGTTTACGATATGTTGTATGGAGAAAAAATAAGGTACAGTGGGTGCTGGCAGAGGTACAGCACATCAGACTTATATGGAGAGAGGAGCGGGCAGCCAATGACCTTGCAGAATGGGCACAAATATTTAAAGTGGCTCACAGACCCTCGTGAGACCAAGCCAAGAGTGAATAAGGAAAAGCATATAAAGTGGCAAGATGGAGGGGTGTGGGGCATCAATGCAGCCCAATAATTGCAATGTACAAGGGGAGGAGAAAGAGGAGTCTACTGAGACAAATATTTTGGTTGAGGTAGAGGCAGGCTCATGGAAGGAGGCAAAGATGTACGCTGTCACTTTAGTAGAGGGTTTGCTGCAGATGCTGAGAACAACCATTTGTAAACAGAGTACGTGAAGAGTGTGCCTCGAAAGGGTTCGTGGTTATGTTGTGTAAAGCCCAATGAGAAGCCACGATGATAATGTAGGGCAGATTGATTTGTGCTATTGCTTAAGTCTTAATGTTTTGAGGGGTTTATAATGCTCTGCTTTTTAAGACGTAATAAACACATTAAAAAGGATACATTCATATTATTCAGGACAGGTTTGGCTCAAAAGATGTATTGATCGATACTGTACCATAGCTCTACACGACTGCATTAACTGTCAGAGGGACATAAAGCAAGAACGATACATTCTTTTAATGCAGGTTTGAGATATTTTGTATCTTTGTGCATGTGGGAGCATAATGCTTTGCCCTTCAGGAAATCAGTTATCGCTGTCACAAACTGAGCTGCAGGTTCCAAGAGAACGTACGGTCTTTGAAATCCCTAAATGTGCCACACAAAAACTGCTGACTTGGAAGAGGGTCCTCTGCAGAACCCACTGGAGGGTGCTGGGTTCTGAGGAAAGAAGAGATGTTGGTGGTATTGACAAAGTGCTGGCAAAGAATAGATGCCCAAATCATCATGCAGGGTGCTTAGGTTTTAATGGACACTGACTCTAAAGGCTTGACAATGTCCACCTGGTCTTTGAGCTGCCCAGGATGAACAATCAGATCAGTGTCAGGACCAAAATGTGTGTAGCCTTTCGTAGCAAGTGCCAAGGAGTAAATCCACAGCAGCATGTACTGTCCCTTTAGGCTTGCTGGTGTAGTTTTTTGTAGGTGCGGGAGAAGCCGATTGAGTGGGACAAGTGGTGTTGGTAAACAAGAAGGGGATGGAGCACATCTACAGGCGTTATCGTGGAGTACTTAGTGCTGCACTACATACATTGTAAGAAGGAAAGATAGGAACAACCACACTGGTGTATATCATCCACTCACAGAACCCAAAAGAAATCTGGTAACAGCATCCTTCCTGCACTGAGGCCTAAGGATAGCTAACAAAGTAAGGAGGACTACAAAATTGGCTGTTGCTAGTCAGCTGTGGAACACAAACCTCACCTGTCTGCCATAAAAGCCAGGTTTCGTGAGAGGGGAATAGCTAGGGAAGATGAGTAGCAGATAAAGTGCCAGTACCAACAGATTGTGAAAGAGCTGAGCTTGTCGTCATCCCTGCAAATCTGCTGCCAAGTCCTGCTTCTCCAAGATCTGAATCTTCATGAAGGATGGCAGAGTCACATATTCCTAGGAATGATGAGGGCAGAATCCCAATAGGTGTTCTTAGAGGTAAATTCAGAACTGGTTGGTTCCTTCCAGTGTATCAAATCATTGGGCCTCTAGTGAGTTTTTGTGGGATTAGAAAGAGCAATGTAAAGATGTAACGCCTCTAGAATAAACTGATAAGCCAATGAGTCTACCGCTGGCCTTTCCACTAAAGTCCTAGAAAGCATGCTCAAAATCGCTCTGAATATTCAGGGAGCATACTCACAAACTCCACCAAGGAACCACTCTCCATGAACCAGGTTTATAGCAAATGCATTCTCATACACTTCAAAGAAATTACCATGAGGGTAATGATCCCAAATGCTGCAAATATATAGAAAGAGGAATACACACAAACTCTTCTGCTCCAAGGATATGGTTAAAGCTAATGTCCAATGGCACAAGGAAGTCAAAGCGAGTATTGGAAAAGGAAACCGTGTTTGTAAAAGCTTCATGCATTGGTGAGGGAATCAATGGGAGAGTGTGTGCACTGATGATGAATGAGTAAGCATGGTAATGCATCAATGGCAAGATGAACTAGTGAGAATGTAAATGAATGCAGGGTCAACCGCAGTGTGGAGAAGCCAGGTGAGCATGGTGAGACTGGGTCAGTGTAGATGGGGCAGTGTATGGGCGACAGCTTGAGTGCTGGGTGAGTGACTGAGCGCAAGGGTGGAAAAGTGAGGGGATAGATGGGCTTCTGGACTAGTGGGTGAGAGCATGAATGGATGAACAAGGTCTAATAAGTACAACTCTCTGGGGGTCTACCTTGTCCAGCTTTCTGGCGGTGATATTGCTATAGGGAGCACAACGAGAACCTGTGCAAAAGTACAGTCACCCAAGTACAAAGGGTACAACAGTCTCCTGAGGCAGATGTGCATGAAACTAGATCCCCCAACAATAGTACCCATCAGCAGGGACACAAGGGACTAGGAACCACACAATGTCAAGAGGCCATTTGAAGTTGTGGGCATTGGTGTATATTAAAAAGAATAATATCATGGTCTGCAGGTCTTCAGCATAGCCAATTAAGTAATTCTAGAAGTACCAATGTTGTAATCAATCTCCAAAAGTGCTACTTGGTTGTAGCATGCAAGTAAATTTTGGTTGTCACCAGAATCTCTATTAAACTTCACAAATTGCTTGTAATCAAGTGGTTGCCACAGAGGACAACGTTTTTTCTTCTAATGAAAATTGATGTTATCCTTAAACAAAAAAACTCTAAAATCCCTAGGAGAGGCAACCAAGCAGCTCCAATGGGGTGAAAAAATAAACAAGAGAAAGGTCTGTGAGGCGTTCTATACTCTGGTGATGATGTAACGACTGCATCATCAATAGAATGTTGACAATTGAATGGAGAGACGGATTCCAGTTGGAGATATCACGAAGAGCTGATCTTTGAGCAGCTTCTGGTGTGGATGAGGTCTCAGTTTTTTGTGAACCTAATAAAAGGGTTTTGGACTTTTGCTGCTGTTGTAAAAGACTCAGTTGGATTCTAACAGATTGCTTAAACCCTATCAGCAATGTCGAATACAACTGCACAAAGGCAATTCTGGCTGCAGAGATGCCACACACTAGCAAGAAAACCATACACCTTAGTACCCACAGCATCAACCTACAGAAACCATGCCCTGGTGTGTCAAAAAAATTCAAACCCAGGGCAGAGAGGAAATTACAAACAAAAAGCCAGAAAACGTTACTTGCTGGTTTTAACGCTATATTAAACTATTTAATTATGTTTTGCTAAATTTCATGGAAGTTAATAAAACGAAATTACTATTAGTCAAGCAAGATACGGCAACCCACTTTTTTGCTATTTTAACACCAAGTCATACCTCCAACATAACTGCTACGCAACACACCAACAAAAGAGTGGCCAGGAAAGAAAATGTCTCTGCGATACATTTTTGGGTCACAATTGTCTCCTGTATGAGAAAATGACGCAAAATGGTATAATGCAAAATTGAGACGTTTTGCCTATTTCGCGTATTGCAAAATTCTGGAATTTCGCCAAAGGAATTTCAATTTTGCCCAGGCTTAGCTTACTTAACACCATTGTTAAATTCTTAAGTCCCATACAAACTTTTAAGTTTATGGGACTTGCCAAGAGGTGCCCATTAAATGCCAACAAATTTGCTCTCTAATTAGCCAATTTTGGGCCAATAACATATTCGACCACGTTCTGAGCCAACGCGTAGAAACTGCAAACAAATAATGAATTTTGTAATACTCAGTCCGCGCTCAGGAGGCACAGCTCTCCTAGTCAGTCTCTGCCGTTAGTTACCATGATAGAGGCAATTACGATGTGGCATTACACACCACTAAGAAAAGTTGTGGACAATCTGCTGGAGTGAAAGTCAGATCTAAATTTAAGGGAAGCACTAACCAACAAGCATTGCCAATGTCAATCATTTTGATTCCTCTATACTAAGAAGGTTTTCAGCAAGCTTAACTAACATGCAAAATAAGGGCAGCACGAACAGGTAAAAGGCGGGTGGTGAAGATTGTACAGAAATAGTTTATAAAAAGCTGAATGCGTACAATTTGGGCAGCACAGGAATGGCAGGCAGAAGTGCTCATTTATTCAGACACAGAACAGTTACTCAAGTGCGAACTCCCGTTGCATACAAAGCATAATAAATGCCTATGATGTGGAACTGCCGGCATCCACAGAGAGAGGGAAAAGAGAAGGGAAATAAGAACAAGCATTTGCAATGCAATAGGTCTCGCATTATGAAAGTTTGAGCTATTGGTCTTGTAAATGACAATTTTTTTATTTATGTGTTGGTTTTGAAAATAGCTAAATTAATAGCTTTGTCATTTACAATGCCAATAGTTATACCTTTCGCAAATGTGACACCTATAGCATTTGTAATGCAAAATGTTTTGTATTTACGTGACTTAGATGTATTGATATTACAAATAACAACGGCTTTTAATTTTTTTAAATAATTAATACTTAAATAAAAGTGATTGGAATTTATAATGGCAATAGCTTAAGCTTTTGTAAATAACTTTTGTGAAGATTGTGTTCAGTGTATTTTATTGTGATGAAAATCCAAGAACAGAAGTGAAATATTAACATCTTTTTGTGACATTTGTAATAAAGCTTGAAACATTGAGAGAACATAATTGAACCAGTGAGGCGGTGGAGGCGCTGAGTGAGGCGGTGGAGGCGCTGAGTGAGGCGGTGGAGGCGCTGAGTGAGGCGGTGGAGGCGCTGAGTGAGGCGGTGGAGGCGCTGAGTGAGGCGGTGGAGGCGCTGAGTGAGGCGGTGGTGGCGCTGAGTGAGGCGGTGGTGGCGCTGAGTGAGGCGGTGGTGGCGCTGAGTGAGGCGGTGGTGGCGCTGAGTGAGGCGGTGGTGGCGCTGAGTGAGGCGGTGGTGGCGCTGAGTGAGGCGGTGGTGGCGCTGAGTGAGGCGGTGGTGGCGCTGAGTGAGGCTGTGGTGGCGCTGAGGGATGCTGTGGTGGCGCTGAGGGATGCTGTGGTGGCGCTGAGGGATGCTGTGGTGGCACTGAGGGATGCTGTGGTGGTGCTGCTGAGTGGTGCTGAGTGATGCTGGGGCGGTGCTGAGTGATGCTGGGGTGGTGCTGAGTGATGCTGGGGTGGTGCTGAGTGATGCTGGGGTGGTGCTGACTGATAATGTGGTGGTGCTGAGTGATGCTGGGGTAGCGCTGAGTGATGATGCAGAGGGCAGAAAGGCACAAAAAACGAGTCTAACACAGGGCAGAAGGGCAGAAAAACGAGTCTAACGGAGGGCAGAAAAACGAGTCTAACAGAGGGCAGAAGGGCACAAAAAACAAGTCTAACGGGGCAGAAAGGCACAAAAGCCGAGTCTAACAGAGGGCAGAAAGGAACAAAAAAACGAGTCTAACAGAGGGCAGAAGGGCAGAATCTAACAGACTCTATTAACCAGGGGAGCCCAGGTACAAAAAGCGGCCGCGAAATGAAATGAAAAGTGGCCGGGAAACACATTCCTTTGAAGTGTGAAAGGACGGAGGCATTGGCAGGGGAGCAGCAGCCTTTGATGTGCGAGCGAGTGGGAGGGAACACCATATGGGGTGTGATTAAGAAGTGAGCTCAAGCGCGCGCTGGGGAGGCGTCGTGCTTGAGTAACTCACATGCATTGGGGACAATCCTCGCTGGTTTCAAGAGCTGTTTTGCCTACTATACTCTCGCAGGACAACGCATGCGCGTTGGTTCAGCGAGACCTAAAAAGAGTGGAGGGTAGGAAAATAAAGCAAAGAATGAAAAGAAATAGTAAGTAATAAAAATTTATTTAAAAAGAGACAGAAGCAGCATTGTCAGTGCAATATCTTGGTCAATGAGAATCTCTGAGTTCTCATGCCAGGTGGTCTAGAAGCGGGTAAACACATAAGACAAGACTGTATGGCGAGCAATTATTAATTTTTTCTGCAAAGGTAGAAATAAAAATCAAATAGAGGAAGCAATTATCCACAGTATTGTGTGTTGTTAATGGAACTTTCTCAAAAGGCACCATGTTCACTTACGAAAGCATTCCTTTTATGTATTCAGTTCAGAGGGCCACCTTTATCGTAGTTTTTTTTGTTAGCTCAAAAGTCTACCTTTGACATATTATCTACATCTGGAGTTTAGCATCTACTTCTACAGCCCAACTATGAATGTTGTGTTCAGTTCTGGAAGACTATTTGAGACAGTATGTATATAAACGAGTGAGAGTAGATTGATGGGGCAAACAGGAGGAGATAGCCAGGTAAAAGAGGTGGATAGGCAAAGGAATGGTGAATACGGCAGATGAGCGAGAATGTAGGTATATAGCACATAATAAAAAAAAGTTACTTCTGCTGTGATGGGATAAGAATGCAGCTGCAGAATGGATGGCGACTACCTAGTAAACAAAGAACGATATGCTTGCATTACACAAATGCCACCTGCAGAGAGATTATAGAATTCATGGTTGATTTTCGCCAACCATAAGCTATCGAAAGAAAAAAGAAACACTGATAATGCTTTGCTCACCCAAGTGCCATGCCACAAGTTGAAGCAAACTGGAGATATGAATCAGTTATTCTTAAACAACAAAAATCGGATTGCGAGGGGGGAAAAGCGTTTTAGTGTGTTTTCTCTTGCTAGCAGAAGAATCATGTATAACAATGACTCTTCCTGAGGCGGGAATGCCAGTTCCATATAAGAATGTTTTTTCAGAGGGACTGTTCCGCAGTATTTCTCGCCACCTGGGTCAAATTTTTAATTTCAATTCAAGTCTCCTTTTCTAAATGTCCCATTCCCCTTACCGAACCGCACATCTACTTTCCAAATGCACTCAAATAACAGCAGAATGCTGAATCAGGCCAATGGAAATAACGTGCTAAACCAAACATTTTTTCTAAATCAACATTCAATTCCAAAGCATTTTAAAGGGAGAACCCACCACTCATTGGCTCCTCTGTTCTCCCACACTGCCCTATTCCATTGTAATCCGACTTAATTGTACTCTTACCCATCCTCCGCCACATGCCCTCACCACCAAACCACTCTTTGAACCCATTCACATCTTACACTTGTGAAAATATTTCCCCTTCCTCCATGAGCAAGCGCAAAAGTAACCTATTTCTCAAGACAAGGTCAGCATTTTCGGTGAAAATGTTTAACTGGCAGCACTGCAGCAAGTTACAGTGACTTTCTTTCACATACAGAAAACGTCCTGAAATATAAGATTAGAATCCCAGCTATTATACCAAGAGCTGAAAATGATATAATATGATCCTTCTTCATGAATATAACAATGATATCACCGAACAAGAACAAAGAAAGTAGCAGCCCACATACATACAAACAATACATATACACATACACCTGGTAGATTGCTGTAGTGTTCATTCAATATATATAAATTTAGCCTGACATATTAGATATTTTTACAACTAGAAATCTTTCAGGACATTTTTATCTACCAAACTGTATACTAATTCAATATAATTGTTTGTGACCATAAATGTGTAAGTAGTTATTAGTAACAGAAGGCATAGATTTTTCCATAGACTATAACATAAGCAAAGGAGTGGTAATCCTACTACTTAACTGCTCTCCCACTGCTGCAGAGTTATAATGTTGGAGTACTAACTGGACCAATGATCCAGTACTCCCGTCATTTATCATGTAAATACCATTAATGTGTCCTGCCGGCAAAGACCTGCTGGAAACCAAATGGACGCAGAAAACGTGTAGGATCATTCGCAATAAAGTTATTCCTAACGGATATCTACAACCCGCTTAAGAACCTGACACAGATCAAGTCTTAAAGGGGGGTGCTAGCCACAGCACCCTGTAAATACCGAGGCTGCAGGATGATGTATGAACAGGTGCGGTTAAAACATCCAGTTCTAAATTTGGGCCGCATAAATGATAGAACTTGAGGACTATGTATTTGTTGCACAAAAATCTGCACCTGCTATTTTCCCCTGAATGTCGCCAGGTAAATCTGCTAGAGGAAAACTATCAGATTAAATAATCACCCAACCAGGTATACCAACACCAGAGCAAACCCCTGTTCAGATTATAAATCCCAAATCATAATAAAAAAAAGAGAACCTTAAAACAGTGCATGGTAATGTTAAAACATGGCTGTGTATTCCCCCACGGGCACGTCTTTTTGAGGGTTTTGGAAGTATGTAGAGCCTCTAATGTGGCAGATATTGAGTGTCAGAAATAGCCAGGACCACTGGCATAATGCGATTCTGCGGCCATGGCATTTTTCACATAATATGGATGTGCAGCATTTGCGAAATGCTACATAATTTGAAGATTTCAACAAAAAAATTGTTTCTAGCACAAGTGTACCAAATGTTACTAAAACTGCAGTGACGCATGCTTATTGCTGTGCAGAGGAAGGCACTCCTTAAAGGTTGACTGTTCAACTTTCAGTTGCATATTGCTGTATTTTGGTGGTAAACTAGTACTGATAAAGTGAAACTTTTGTACAGTGTTGTTAACATGTTTAAAAATAACAATAATAATGAACTGAAACTATCACAAAATGTACCTCATTAGGTCACATACTTTGCATTTTCTTGCAGTATACTTTAATAAACCCTGCAGCATAATTTGGTCCTCCCTTGCTGCATTATTCCTGTGGCCCTGGTAATAGCCTTCCTGCTCTAAACCTGTACGAATGACAACGACAATATATGTGACCAGTTTCTTGTAAAATATGATTTACTACATTTTAGGAACAATCTTATCCAGCTATCAAATGAGATTGTGCGCTGTCTCTTCCCGCTCTGCTTTTGATAGAAATAACATTACTGTGGGGGTTGTTTTAATAAAAGCTTTTCGCAATGGGTTCCCTTGTGTCGCCCTCACTCACAGAGCTCTCTTGGCTGGCACAGCCCTGCTGCCAGCACCCTCTCTTGCACTTGAACCATAGTCCTGCTCCCAACCTAGAGGGTAAAGATTCCCTGCCTGAGCAGGTGCACTACCTTGCTGCCCAAGCTCAGTCTCGCCTCGGCAGCTAGATCCCTGGTCCTGCACTTTACACCGGTGTGCCTTAACCACCAATCCACAGTCCCTATGTAACTTTATCCAGCACTCTTCCAATGTTCGTGCATCTCTCGGGAGCATAAGGCAAGCTCAGAATTTCCTCCCGTCCTGACTGTCGAATCTTCTTTTTCTCCCTACACTTCCATGTCCAGACCCCATTCTGGCCCGCTGTACCATGCTCTCACCTCGCAGTCGATGAGGCTCTCGGCCAGCGGGTCTCCGTGCCGCAGCCTCGGAATGGGCCGGGTCTGGAACGGGTAAGGTCGAAACTGGCTCTGGTTCCAGCCGGGGACCTGGGGCTCGAGCTCTGAATTATCGGTGCTCCCAGTTCCTTCGCCTCCCAAATCAACTCCGGCCCCTTCCTCCTTCCCGGCCCCTTCCTCCTTCCCGCCTCCGGCCTCCGCCATCACGGGCTCTTCTGACCGCTCCCGCCGGTTCCGAGGACCGGAGAGGCCGCGGCCGCTCCTCGCGCTGGAGCTAGGCACACTGACAGCGGAGGCGGCGGCTGCATTGAACACCAGGAGTCTGACCGGGCACAGACAAAACATGTGGAGAGAAAGGACGGCCCGGCAGACAGGACCGCTGCAGTGCCCTCCCGCGGACCGGCGGGGTAGTACAAGGTTTCACACCAAGTACGGCTACGTATAGAGAGAGCTCCCGCAAGCCTGCACCCAAACAGGGAGTACGTACTGCATACACACACTGTCAGCCAAAAGGTACACGAATCTCTATTTTATTTATGTATTTATTTATTTAATGCGATTTTCTATAGCGCGAATATTACACAAGGAGTCAGATTACATGAGTTACATAAAAGATACAAACAGGGAAAAAAAATTGCAAATGTACAAGTTGTAAAGTCACATAGGGAAGAGATACAAATAGAAAAAATTGCAACTGCACAAGTTGTAAAGTCACTCAAGGAAGACATACAAATGGATAAACTCTAACAATCACATAAGGATGGTAGTGAGTACAAAGGCCTACTACATATACTAGTGGTTAGAGTTTTCTCTATATACAAATATATACAAATAGTAATTTTCTCAGGTTTCCAATTTACAGCGATTCGGCTTGGACAAGTATATATCACATATGCAGCGCTTTTCAGAAAGGGTGATCTTTAGAAAAGGTCGAGGAATAAACAATTTCTACACAGTTCTATCTTCAGTGCTCAAGCTTTCGCTTTTCATAAATCTCTGTCTCGATTGATCTAACAATACGCCAGAATCTCGGTTGCACAAACACACACACGGTTCTGCGATCAAGTCATATATGAATTTAACCCAAATAACAAAAAAATGCATTCAAATGTGAGTCGGTGGGTGTTGCTGCGGCCCATAGATACTCTTTTCTGAGGACTAGGACTTATTTTTCATCCTAAGATTTTGACTCGGTAAAGGAGAGGAGTAGAGAAGGAAGAAGAAAGACATAGAGCCTGATTACTAGGCATTATTTTTTGTCCGTGATAAATAACAATCACAGGGGTATGTTATTTTTCAGGTGCGATAAATAGCATTTATCATGAGGTTATGGGGAATAACATGGATTTTTTAGTTGAATGCACCGACATTCACATGATACAGTAAGTACCGTATGTTTGCCCCTGTTAAAGTTCCGGCAAGTTTGACCTGCTGAAATGTAACTAATGTTGTGTTATTTAACGCATCTGATAATTATTGGATGCATTAAATAAAACCAAACTCGTAATTCTGTCCCATGCGTGAACAGAGATTTAGGCACAGGACGAAATTAAATGTCCGAATTGAAATCAGGCCCGAAGACACTAAAAAAGTTACACAGGGAGACAGAAGGCATCAAAAGAACCTGTTAGAGCGATCTAAAAGGGCAAAGATTTAAGACTGGTGGTTGTCATGAGATGAAATTAGCCATCAGCAGCCTTAGTATTCGGCAAAACCAACATTTGGCAGCAGTGGCCTTCAGAGAGAATCTGTGGGGACCAGCATTTATTTATTATTATTATACTTTTTTTACAATGTAAGCACTGTCATTTTATTTAGAAATATAAATACTGCGGTATGAGCAGCAATGTCCCTCACAATACTGTGCCCAAAAGAATAATATTTACATATCTGGCCACCTAAAGGCTACCATAACTAGGCCTGGACAAAATTATAATTACGTTGGCGAAAATCACAAAATTCTCAAATGTTGCATTCTGTGAAATTCCTGAAACTTTTTAAAATGTCACATTACATAATATCCCATAATCTGTGTAAAACAAGCAAGTCATCTGCTGGTATCTGGTGATAATTTATTAGGCAAGGTTCATTCTCTCTTAAAAAAGTCACACAATGTACCAAATTTAACATTTTGCTCTAAAACCATCAGTTTGTATAACTTCACAAAAAGTGTTCTGATCCTTCTTATGTTACCAGATACAGGAATATGAGGGGAGTGGGAAAACGTGGACATACAGTCAAGTCACTGAGGTGCAAATTTAAGCATCGACTTGACTGTATGTCCACGTTTTCCCGGGGAGATTAAGTGATTTGCCCAGAATCACAGGAGGTTTTGGCGTCGTTACCGAGACTCGAACCCTGATCCCCAGGTCCGAGGTCGAGCGCCCTAGCCGTTAGGCCAACTCCTCTCCCCTCTGGGGTGGGTCACTACCCACATCAAGCCATAATCACAACCCTTGTCAGAGTGAACCCTCTATGTCACTAATTTAACGTGAGCTCATCCCCTGGTATCTATGGCACAGAGCAAACAAGTTTAAGTTAGGGCAATTTGTGAAGTATTTATGTAGTACCAAAACACTAATAAAGTAAAAATGTAAAACAATAAAAATTCCAAACCAAATTAGATACAGGCATTGCAAAGTAAATAGGTCTCGCTTTTTTGACCTATTGGCTTTGCCAATGGTTTTTAGCCATGCTGCACGGTAAACACCCAAAATATGGAATCAAAAATATTGAGAGAACACAATATCGAATCAAAAATATCGAGAGGACAGAATATCAAATAGACATAATATAGTTGGAAATAATATCGACATATAGGTAAGTAATATCGAATGTCATTATATCGAATGTCATTATATAAAATGTTATAATATAGAATGTCATTATATAGAATGTCATTATATCGGAAAAAAAAATTGTATTATATGTTAGTTTATGAGTTAAAAGTATATAATATTTTTTAATGTATGTTACAATTTTTTTAAGATAATGAATTTTATGTTAATTAATTTTTGTGTATATTAGTTCAGCAGCGGGTTGTGGGCTCAAAGGGGACTAGAGAGGGAAGTAATTTAATTTAAATTAAAAAAAATATCATAATTTATGAATTAATAATTTATTGTTTAACAATAAATATTGGTAATATATTTGTGTATATTAGTTCCGTAGTGGGTTGTGGGTTTATAGGGGAATAGGGTGGGAAGTAATTTAATTTACATTAAAAAAAATGTATTAATTAATAATGTATTGTTTAATAATTAATATTGGTAATTATTTTTTGTGTATATTAGTTCCGTAGTGGGCTGTGGGTTTATAGGGGAATAGGGTGGGAAGTAATTTAATTTAAATTAAAAAAAATTTAATTTGTTTTGTATTTCGATAGAAAATTCATCATAAAAGTATACAGTTTATACAGTACATTAAAAAGATAAAAGGGTAGGGGCTCAACACTCATGTATATTCAAACGTCCTCAAATACTACTCAGTTTAAATTATCTAAAATCAGACTCAGAACTTATTACATAAAAATCATAAAAGACACTTCCTGCCATAGGGCCGTCCGGCAGTTAGGTTAAATGGGGGGTAGGCTTGGCCCTCCTTGTGCGGGTCTGCCATGCACTACCCAGAAATTTGGCTACCCCACACACCATTATTAATGTTATAATTGTTATAATTAATATTGGTAAGTTAATTAATGTATTATTAAATATTAAAAAGTTATTAATACAAGTGTTTAATTAATTGATAAATATGTAAATCGTGTAACTTGTAATTAATTAGTAATTAATTAAATATTAATTATTAATACTTAATGTATTAATATGTTAATTATGTTCATTTTTTGAGGAGTGTGTTTATAGGGGAGTATGTTTATAGGGGAGTATGGTGTTTATTAAATTATTTGAGAAGCGTTTTTAAAAAAAATATTTATATAATATTTAATCAAGTTATTTTATACTGTTAATTGTGTTAATTAATTTAGATATTGTTTTAAATGTTTTATTAATTGTGATTAGCAACGTTAATAAATGTTAATTAATTATGTTAATTTATTAATATTTTAGACTATTGGAGGTGATGTTTATAGTGGAAAATAGTGGGAGGTAAATTAAATTGTAATAATTAATTGTTTTTTTTAATTAATTTTAATTAAATTGTAGAACTGGGTCTACTAAATTATTCCTCTACGCTATCCAACACTTTCTCTACTGTTGCACTCTCTGGAGAGGGAATAGTAATTTTTACCCCTACGCTGTCCAACACTTTCCCTACTGTTGCAGTCTCTGAAGTGGGAATATTAATTTTTACCAATACACTATACAACACTTTCCCTACTGTTGCACTCACTGGAGTGGGAATAGTAATTTTTACCCTCCCGCTATCCAACACTTTCCCTACTGTTCCACTTGCTGGAGTTGGAATAGTAATTTTTACCTACCTGCTATCCAAAACTTTCCCTACTGTTTCACTGATTGGAGTGGGAATAGTAAATTTTACCCCTACGCTATCCAACACTTTCCCTACTGTTGCACGCTCTGGAGTAGGAATAGTAATTTTTACCCCTACGCTATCCAACGCTTTCCCTACTGTTGCACTCACTGGAGTTGGAATAGTATTTTTTACCCCTCCACTATACAACACTTTCCCTACTGTTGCACTCACTCGTGTGTGAATAGCAATTTTTACCCCTACGCTATCCAACGCTTTCCCTACTGTTGCACTCTCTGGAGTGGGAATAGTAATTTGTACCCACCTGCTATCCAACACTTTCCCTACTTTTGCGCTTGTTGTAGTGTGAATACAACTTTATTACCTTAGCTATGCAACATTTTTAATTTTGTTGTGTAAATTATTAATTAACATAAAAAGTATTACTTTAATTATTTAAATTATTATATATTATTTACTTTTATATTTATATGATAGGTTTATTTATATATATATATATATATATATATATGCAAATACATTTTTAATAATGTTTTAAGTATTTTATAATTGAGATTAATAATTATTTTATAATATTATTAAGTAAATATATATTTTTTTACATAACATTCATTATTTTTAAATTTTAAGCTTTTTTACATTATGTGAACTATGTTTATTTAATTGTCTTTATTATTTAATTACTTTTATATTATTTTGAATACATTTAAAAAAACGATATTTTATAACATCGATATTTTATACTCTATATTTTAGTACTTACCTGTTTGTAGATAGGGACTCGATATTCTGTCCCTCGATATTTTGGCATCGATATTCTGGACAGTCGATATTCTGTCCCTCGATATTTAGTCACTGATCCGTGTATTTCCATTTTAAATGATGTTCCTGTGAGTGCCTTCCTTTTAACGGTGTCTTAGTGAGAGATCCTTACTTAATTAGAGGCTTGGACTCTTAACTTAGCAGCAGAACGAGGGGCAATATAAAAATCAGTTCCCTGTTTTGGAGAATGTGCACTCCCATTCAAGAACATCTACACTCTTTTCACGATTTGGGCGATGCATTTTATCCATGGAGTTGGGCACATAAAAGGTTTTTTGTTTTTAACTTTAGCCATGCTGTACAGCATCGTGGAACCCCTGCTGTTCTGCATCTGTGCTGTAGATCTCTATGGTGCTCTGTATAAAACAAGACATTTTCTCCCAATATATGACCAGAGCACATACAGTTCTTATAAAAGCAGATGATGATGTCAGCCTTCGACCATACCATTATTGGCCTACAGCACACGCTGCAGGAGCTGCAGAGTGCAATCAGCTAAACACATTAATTGCAAATAAAACTAAAAGAAAAGTTATGACATTTAGTAATCAAAAAAATAAAGCAAGTTCGTCCAGTTGCCTGGGCGGTCCGAACCTGAGCTATGTGCCAGTATACAATTATCTAGGAGTCGAAATGACTGACCTTCCCGAGATATCTTCTGTCTTACTTAAATTACCGAGGGGCTGCAATAGGTTTTGCATTATGAGGGCTGCATGCCAAATTATTGTTCCTATCTTTAGAGGCTGTACTGAAGATCACAAAAGCCAAGTTTAATACTTGCACTGATTTATAGTGAGGGTGCGTTCCCTTTTAGATGTATTAAAGTCCTGGATTTACTACAATGTAATGCGCTCAGGAAAATTGTTTTCTATGCTGATGGATGCTTTTAATTCACAGTTAAGTTTGGAATCATGGTTGATCCAAAAATATTTAGCTTGTTAAGTCCCACTTTTGAAATACTGTCACCAAGTTAAAAACGTCAAGCAAGGTTTATTAAAAGTAGTGCTTTCGTATGTTATGGAAGAGGAAAACAGGTTAAAGGAAAATTCTTGGCTCTGCTGTTTTTGGGCTAGCTGTCCTCATACATGAAGCAATTATGAAATCTCAATTACTTTTAAACTCCTGATGTACCTTCTAAAATCCCATTAAACAGTTTTAGCCAGACCGGGATAATCTCCTCCCTCAAAATCATATAGACCTCGATTGGTGTAGCATCGAGGCCTGCTGCTTTCCCCTTCTTCGCAGCCTCTAAGATAGTTAATATCTCGGAACCAGTTATTTCTGACATAAGGATTCCCTGACTGCCCTCCACTAGTGTAGGGAGATGTGTATCTCTAAGCCACCCATCAATATGATCTTCTGCCACCTGTACAACTTGAGAGCTCACTTTGATTTTGGTGATATAATTGTTAGTTCTGTCAACCAATAATTGTTAGCTCTGTCAACCTATCCGGATGATATTAACATTTTTCCCAACACAGCAATTTAAAAGAGGTTGGAGAAAGCAGGATAATGTGCCCACTAACTTTAAGTTGTGCATCTATAAACTGAATCAATTATGTACTTAATATGCGGTTGCCTGGCAATGTTAGAGGAGTGAGAAAAGTTTTTAAAACAGATTTTTATATGATGAAATTAAAAGTTGCAAGGCCACCGTGAAAAGCTGTGCAGCAACATTTCTTCATTTAACCTCCGCTTTGCTGGTGGGGGGGTGGCTATGATTTTTACTACGCGGGACCGCCCTCCGGGTTGTAGGTCCAGACGCTGTGTTTAATTCTTGCTTGCTTACGCCCTGCCGGCGAGTTGATGTAAGCAGTGGGCTGTATATGATGCTAACTGGCCGCATAATAAAATGTTTGATTCTAACAAATTTGCCAGGAACGTGCATTGGTTACTTTATTTTTATGATAATATGAGCCAATATTATTCATAAAAAAGGGCATAATGCCCTTTTTGATCAAACTACTTTGATCTTATATTAATTTACCTCCCTTGTGTATAGGTTGACTAGCCGATTTTGTTTTTGTACTGATCGGGCCACATACATGGCGATTCGTATAAAATTAAGTTGTGTATCGGTTTTTCATATAAGAGATAAGGATATGTACGTTACAATGATTTTAGTTAGAATTTTTGCGAAAAGCATTTAATCAATACATCTTAATTAAACTTCAGCAAGAGCATGCTCCACCTAAACTATCTTACCAGTATAATACCCTGTGATCACTGTTTTCACAGACAACTGTGCAGCCTGTGGTTTAAGTAGTTAACGTTTTACTTGTTGTCAGTTTATTCAGTAATGGGAAGAGTTTAATAAACAATGCATATGTGTTTTCAGATAGGAGGACCTTCATTGAGTCTGCTTCCATCATGACCCTGCAGATCCTCATCACTATAGTCCTTCTTGAGCCCTCCTCGGATCTGCCCCTACAAACTTGTCTGTTCCCAGAGTATTCTTTTGACCATTTTCAGTACTGATGAGAACAGGTTAACAACAATCAAAGAAAATGTAAAATCAAAAGAGAATGGTGGAAGAGGAAACTTTTCAAAGAAACTTGATGAAGGAAGGGGTAAAAAGGATGTGACATAGTGAAAACGATGCAAAGCAGAACAAGACCATGAACGAAAAGCAACAAGGGTGAAAAATTAAATTACAGAACAAGAAGAACCATGGGTGAAATATTAAATTAAAGAAAGAGAAACTTAGGGGCCCATTATGATGTCCGGCGGATTGCCCCGGCCAGGCTGGCGGGGACAATCCGCCCGACATCCACACTCGTTTTCCACCCTCGCCATATTAGTATGGCGGGGGAGGGACCTCGGCGGACGGAAAGACCGGCCACCGCTTTTCCGCCCTGGTCGCCTTGCGGCCGGGGCGGAAAAGGAATAATATGGTGGCGGTGTCTATCAGACACCGCCAGCCATATTATGATGGGTGTCTGTAGGTGCCTTTCCGCGGCGGCGATGCCGCCACGGAAAGGCATGCGGTCTTCGCTCTGGGGGCCCCCTGCGGGCCCCCAGAGTGAAGGAGAGGTGGGGGTTGCACACGGGGGGTACCTGTGGTACCCCCCTTCATTTGCATTAACAAAGCGGCAGGCACCGCGCGGTGCCTGCCGCTTTGTTTATGCAAATGCATCAATGCATTTTTAGTATTGTGGCGGGCGGTGCAGAGAGCACCGCCCGCCACAATGCTAAAAATGCAGGATGTGCCTGCCACTGTGGCGGGCACATCCTAATACCCCCCACGGGACCCCCGCCCTTATGGCGGGCGGTCCCGAATTCCGACAGGATGGCGGGCGGACAAAGTCCGCCCGTCATCCTAATGAGACCCTAAATCTTCAAAAAATTGAAAAAGAGCAGAAAGGAGTGATAGAGCGCGCGAGGCCACCCGACCAATAGTTTTCGCCGTTTCCGGCTTCAGGGCCCATATACTTTTCAAATCACCATATACATCGATCAGGTGACTTCACGAGCTCTACCAAGTTGGTGTGTGTGTGTTCCCTGCTACCAATTTTCGGTGCACCCGACTTACCATCCACCGATGCGGGTGCCTAATGACCACAATGAATCAGGGAGCTAGCTGTAAAGGAAAGGCAGCAAAATACAAACTCAACCAATAACATTCAAATACTGTTTAAATGACCACGGACAACTGGAAGTTTTAAAATGTTTATCTAAAGTTCATTATTTTCTTGCATGAGGTACAATAAAACAAGGCAATCAATAACCAAGATAACGTAAATCACATAGGCATAAAGAAATAATGACAGAGTAATCATCAAAGTACTAATAAAATGTAACGAGAAAAGATACTATGCAAGTCAGTATTATCTAAACAGGGATAGCCTAAGTGTGGGTGACTATAGGAGAGTTTATAATGAATAACACGCTTCACTTAAGGTGAATGGGCCTTTGAACAATCTAGGCAATGAAGTTCTAGACCAGATCAGGAAATGACACACTGCTATGCAAAATATAATTTCTAACAAATGAGAAGACATAGGAATAAACTTATGGAAAAATATAAATGACTTTCAATAGTTGCAGAAAGGCATGGAAAATATCACATGTGCAATGTTGAACTTTATTAAAGCAAAAGTTAGAAATTCAGAAGGTGCAAGATTTTAAGAGTTTTCAGAGCAATATTTACCTAGAAAGGTGTGGAAACCAAACCCTGGCCACGGGTCAGTTAAGGACAGGAAACCCTCAAGGAAGGATACCCCTCAATGGACAGCAGGTGCAGAATGGACACCCAGGATAGGACAGGATACCCTCGGAATAGGAATCAGGACAGGACCCTCAGGACAGGACAGCAAACCCTCAGGACAGGACCCTCTTCAGGACAGGACCGGAACCCACAGTTCGGAAGCAACGCCTGCGCTCCACCCGCTCTGTAGCTATCGATCAAGACCCCGATTGGGTCAGCGAACTCCCAGCTAAGTGCTTTGCAAGCACTTTAAGGTTCAGTAGAACCTTAGCCTATGGTCAAATTCGGACAGAGTGCTCCGCAGCGCTCTGTATCTTCAGTCACCTATTGAGTGCGTTGGGTCAGTGACAGGTCAGCTAAACCAGACAAGTCGGACGGTTCACTAGGTGAACCCAGGGTAGATATACAGTTTGGGGACAGTGTACCACCCCCCAATGTTGCAAAGTGTCAGAATCCCTCAATTTCTATTGGTCCTAAGGTAGCATTTGGGTAACACACCAATCACAATACACGATTTGAAGCCTTCATTAACATATTTGGGTACCGCCTAGCATGTTTGGGGTTCTCATGAGAACTGTGCAGGAAATTAACATTGTAACACATGAGGAGCAACATTCGCCGTTCTCGTAGCGCAGAGGTAGCTTTCCCAGGCGCATCTTGACTGTGGCTGCCAGCTGGCTGTGTTCCACTGTCCAAAGTGGCCACCTTTCAATGCTCCCTGGTCATGCGCAGAAGAGACCGTCAATATGGCTCCCAATCAGTTTGGACCCCCATTCCCCGCGGTACATGAAAAGTAAGCGAAAACAAGTTAATACATAATAATGTCATTATGAAAATACATCATAGGGTTTGTACTTTTAACTCATCATCAAGAAATAAAATTATTGCATTAAATGTTAGCTACATTGACACAATCACAAGAGCAGTGGCACGAGCAGTACCACATGATAAGCACAGCTATGAATTACGCATGCGCATAACTTTCCCTCCACTTCTGCAGACGCGTCAGGACACGTGAGTGTGGCTGACGCATGCGCAGTAACTAAAATACAAGCGGCGGCCATATTAGAGGACACGGATTAAATTCATTAGAAATACACATAGGCAAGCTTCGGGAACTTTGCCTAAACAAAATAAATGTTAGTAAAACATACGTTTTGTTACCTTATTACACATAAACGAGGTTCTTGACTTCGGCAAGCCGCAAAATATGCGAAGCTTTGCTTCATCAATCCCCTCTTTGATGATATTTACTATCATCACAAATTATAATGGAACCAGATGCCAACTTTCTTTCATACTTTATAAAGTTCTATTTCTTCCAGCAGCCGTTCTAACTTTTCTCTCTCAGTTTTAGCAGGGTGAGAAGTCTTCACCTTTTTGTATATCTGATCATTCACTTCCTCTAATTCAATCTCATCCACACTTCGTTTCACTCCTCTTGCATTTACCTCGTGCTTTTTGGTGCGCTTGCGGTATTTACAGCATAAGAAAATGGAAAGTATAATAAGACCTATAATACCAATTGGCATCAGAATTTTGAATAATAAGCTTTTACCTATGCTAGCAAGCCAATGACCTACATTTGAGAGACCATCTACCAGTCTCTTCCAGGCACTATCAACCTCGAGTGGTTTGAGTTCCTTTGCCAAATTAGTAATGTTTTTCACATATCTTTTGATCTGTACACTTTTATCCGGAATATAAGTGCAACAATGTTGCGCCTTCAACATCCGGCAGACTCCGCCCTCTTTCGCTAATAAGGTGTCAAGAGCAAGTCGATTTTGTAAAACCATTGATCTGATCGCAACCATTTCGGTATTGACCAGCAAAAATCCATGAGCTGTTTCAGTAGACAGCACATCTACTATAGTAGACAATTTGCAAATTCTGTGAGTGTTCAGAACCACTCCCACTCCAGGTATCAGTGGACTGAAAATACTACCCATAATTTCACCTATACTTTCTCTTTTACTACGCACTAAGCCATTAGTATCTTCATTGCTTCCAGCTTTTCCATTCACATGGTATATTTTCGGGAAGACAATGCCAAAGTAGCAGCTTCCATACCAGTGATCCGGCAATTTGAAATAAGCCTTGTCCCCACAAATATAATAAATTCCAGGAAACACAGGCTCTGACCCATTTTTGAAACCCCAACCTCCAATTACCTTGTAATTATGTTCGCATTCACTGGAACCAATGAAAACATTATTATAATAGCTAGTCTTCTCGCGGTGAAGACATAGCTTGCCTTTCTTTTCAAAATCCAGCAACAGAGCAGGACCCGCTCCACCAGATGAGGTGCCTTCCATGTTCTCTGCCCACTTTGGCTTTTTCTGACTTTCGTCATTAGCCTTCTTTTGAATTTTAATTCTCCTTTTCTCTGCCATGTTCAGGAACATCTTTTCCTGCTCACGCAAAGAACAAGTCAAGTTATCTCTGTGTGCGTCTGCTATGTCAATGTTACCTATAGTCAGAAAGTAGTCTCCCATATATCTTATGGTGTCAGTTTTGGTATGTACAGGATTCAAATTCCCACGTATAGGAAGTTCAGAAAAGATCACGTCATTGTTAGAATAATAATACTGTAACGGTCCCCTTTTGTAAAATAAACTGGCTAAAATGCTACAGGAGATTCCATATGTCAATGGCAGGTGATGGTATGTCACGCCTTCAGCCACAGAAGTAGGTAGCTTCATGCAGACATAGCAATCTTCAATTTCCATAGTCTCTACATAGTGTATTAATAAGTTTGCGAAAACGTTTAAGTGTGTCTTGTTCTTAACTCCATGATAATGTAGTCCTCCCTCATCTGATGCTTCTAAGTTCTGTTTTGTTTGTCTCAAAGCTCTTTCATGTCGTGCTACACTCTGTGTTGTTAGCTCCTCATTGTCAGTATTTACAACTTCAGTAGGGACAATGTTAGTATCTTTACTTACAGCAAAGGGAATGAAAATTGTTAATCCTATCCAGATAACTATCAGTACTACTACACTACATATACACACCTTGCAACACGTCTTAAAACGGCTGCAACTAGGTCTACCATTCACCGTTGAATCAGACATTTTGGCTCAGAAGGAGTGTTCTCCCCCTCTTTTTTGCTTTTTACACAACTAGCTTACTTTGTGCAAATTCACGGTGGTTCGTCTTCTTCTTCAGCTGAGTACTCAGGGACGGGCTCTCCGTCGCTCACGTCAGTTATATCAAGATCTTCAAGCTCCTCCAAAACCAGTGTCCATTCAGGAGACTTGTACTTTTTGTTTTGTCTTTTTATTCGCTCACTCCTTCTTTTGGAAGAGTCTTCTTCTTGCTCTGCTATCCGAGCACTTCTCCTTGCTTCTGCACGTTTTTCTTCCACTGTCTTTATCCTTAGTCTCAATCTTTTTACAAACCTAGGCTCAAGGTTGTTTCTTTTCTTTAGTCTCTTAGTCGGTACTTGGACTTCACTTTCTTTTCTTATTCTCTTGTTCTCTTTATCTTGTGGTAATTCTTCTCCACTTTTTTCTCCTACTTCCCTTATCTGACTAGTTCCAGGGCTAGCATCAAATTCTTCTGCCTGGTTGCTAATCTGGCCTTGTTCAGGAATATTTTGTTTTTGGCTTTCGATTGTCTCTGTTTCTGTTTCTGTTTCCTGAACCCGTTCTTTTAACCCTCTCTGATCCTGTTCAAGCACTTCGATCTCTTGATTTTCTTCTGCTCGAACTATCACTCTATTTCTAGTCTCTCCCTTATCTGCATCAGGTGTTAGCGGTGGTGTATCGAATACCTGCTCTGTCCCTGTCTGACCTTCTCCTTCCTCAGATTTGATGTGAATCTCAAGCGGCTGAGGTTCTTCGCCTGTGCCTTGCTTTTCCTGACTAGTCCACTCTCTACCTTCACTAAGTCGTTCTCTTGTTCTGATAGGATCTTCGGTCAGATCAATCATCGGTATCCATTCTTCTGGCCATATGCTTGGCAGCTCGTCTTCAGCTACTCCTGGCTCAGTTTCCTGGACCTCTTCCACAGGCTGGTTTCTTGGCAGTTCGTAGTCAACTACTCCTGGGCCAACGTCTGCTGTTCCTGCAACCTGACTGGTGCTGGGCTGCTCGTTGTCAGTTGCTTCTGGTCTGGCTCCTTCAGGGTCCTCTGCTGGTTGCCCTTCTTCTTCAAATCCTTTGTCTGGCAATACCTTCTGGGTGTGTCCAGCGTGGATCCACTGGGGAACACCTGCGACCTTCACTGCAGTGGTTGTCACCAGGATTACTTGGCGTTTCTTTCCCCACCTTGGTGCCAGACAGCTCGATCGAGTGTGCTTCTTTATTTTGACCCAATCTCCTGGAACCAAGCTGTGGAGAGGAGTCGTTGGATTGAGGATGCCGTCGTCTCCAATCTGGCGAGAGATAGAACGCACTTGGTCACCCAATCTTCTGCAGTATTCAAGCACCAAATCATCAGTAATACTCAACAGTTTGCTTCCCGGCACCCATGCTTGTCTCATCACTCTTCCCATAATGATTTCATGGGGACTTAGGCCTGTCTTGCGGTCAGGAACACTTCTCAGTCCCATCAGGACCAGGGGCAGGGCCTTCACCCAGGTCATGCCAGTAGCATCTGTCAGCTTTGCTAGTCTGTTTTTGATAGTTCCATTTACTTGTTCCACTATTCCAGAAGCCTCTGGGTGGTATGCACAATGGAGTTTCTGCCTTATTCCAAAGGCCTTACACAGTTCAGCCAGTATTTCATTCTGGAAATGTCCACCCTTATCTGATTCAATAATGTATGGTATTCCGAATCTAGGTATCAGTTCTTTTAGTAAACACTTCGCTACTGTCAGTGCGTCACTTTGAGGAGTAGGGTAAGCTTCTACCCATTTTGAAAATACGCAAACAATGACAAGGACATATCGTTTCCCTTCACAACGGGGCATGGTGATGAAATCAATCTGTATCCTTATAAAGGGACCCCCTGATCTCCCAATCCTGCTCAGTTCAACCATTGTCCTCTTGCCTGGGTTCATCTGTTGACATGACAGGCACCTCTGGCAGAGGGACTCTGCTACCTTCCTGAACTTTTTACTGTACCAAGTCTGTTGAAATACCAGAATCATGGCATCCCTACCAATGTGTGATCCTTCATGTATTAATCTTGCCATTGTGCCAAGCAAGTGTCGGGGTAACACAGGCATACCAGTTGGGCCCAAAATCACACCATCCACACGTCTCGGTCTACACCCATCCTCCTTCCATTTCTCTCTTTCTTGCCAAGGAGCCGATTCCTGCCACTCTCTCACTTCATCCCACGTAGGCACTTCTTCAAACACCTGAAGCTGGCAGCTGGTTCCTGGCCCCCCTCGTTTTGGATTTACAATATACCGATCTTTGGCACACCATTGGGCCACTCGATCAGCATAATCGTTTCCCAGTGATACTCTGTCCATGCTCCTTTGATGAGCAGCACATTTTACCACTGCCAGTTCTTTGGGCAACTGGATGGCCTCTAAAAGGTCATGAACAACCTTTGCATTCCGAATGGGAGTACCTGAGGAAGTCATGAATTCCCTTTGTAGCCATAATTGGCCAAAGTCATGCACAACTCCATAACAGTACTGACTGTCAGTATACACTGTTATGCGTAAGTCCTTCCCAATTTTGCAAGCCTTTATCATGGCTATCAATTCGGCTACTTGTGCAGACTTGATGTTATATAGGTAACCTGCTTCTTCAATTTTGGTGAAAGACACTACTGCATAAGCAGCACTCAAGCCTCCTAGTTCATGTCTTAGACAGGAACCATCCACAAATAGTTCTTTATCATGCTCAGGCAATGGTACTTCTTTTATGTCTGGGCGTGGCTTAGTACTGAACTCTGTCAGGTCAATACAATCATGTTCTTCATCATCCCCACCTTCTATTTCCAAGGGGTCGGGGAGTAAGGTGGCAGGGTTCAGAATACCGCACCTAACAATGCTTACATTTGCTGCACCCACAAGAATCCTCTCGTATTTAGTCAGCCGACTAGGGGTGAGATACTGTGTTTTAGTTCTGGTCAATAGAATTACCACTCCATGTGAAACATACACGGTCACAGGATGTCCCATGACAATGGACTCACTCTGTTCCAAACTTGCACAGGTAGCAGCTACTGCTTTCAGACAGCCTGGTAACCCAGCAGCTACTGGGTCCAAAGTGGCAGAGAAATAGGCCACAGGCCTTCTGGTCGTGCCATGTTCTTGAGTCAGGACTGACAATGCGCAATTATCGCGAGTGTCACAGAATAGGGCAAACTCTTTGGAATAATCTGGCATTCCCAACGCAGGGGCCGTACACAGACAGTTTTTCAGTCTTGTGAAAGCCATTAGACTTTCATCGTCCCACTCTACAACATCTGGCATTCCTCTTGTGGTCATTTTTATCAAGGGCCTGGCTAAGGCTGCAAATCCCAGAATCCACTGTCTGCAGTACCCTAATACCCCCAGGAACATTCTGACATCTTTTTGAGTACGGGGCAACTGCATCTTTTGAATTATTCTCACTCTTTCTGATGTGACTTTTCTGACACCCTTTTCTATCTGGTGTCCTAGATATTTTACTGATTTCGCACAGAACTGTAGTTTGTCAGGGGCCACTTTATGCCCTTTCTCACACAGATGATTTAGGAGGGCAATGGTGTCAACTACACAGTCCCTGTGACTTTTAGACGCCAGTAGAAGGTCGTCTATGTACTGCACTAACACAGAGTTCCCAGGTAAGATCAAAGTCTCTAGACATTTTTTCAAGATCTGATTAAAGATAGAGGGGCTCTCTGTATACCCTTGAGGGACCCGGTTCCAACAATACACGTGACCTTCGAAGGCAAATGAGAAAAGAAATTTGCTGTCGGGGTGCAGGGGTATCGAAAAGAATGCATGACATAAATCAATCACAGTGAACCATTCAGCATCCCAAGGAATCTGGTACAATATCACTGCAGGGTTCGGGACAATAGGGCAGCAAGGAACTACAATTTTGTTAACCTTTCTCAGGTCCTGCACTACCCTATACTTGCCACTAGGCTTTTTGATGCCCATAATCGGTGAGTTACATGGGCTGCTCATCACTTCCTGTATGATGTCTCCTTCTAATAATTTTTGTATTTCCAGAGTGACACCTGCTTTCACTTCAGCATTCATTCGGTAGGGCCTAGTGTTAGGATATACTGCATTGTCCTTGATAGCTATCTGTATGGGGTCCACATCCTTCATCAACCCCACATCTTTTCCAGTGAAATCCCACACCTCTGGCTTTACGGCTTCCTGGAGTTCTTGGGGCAAGTCCTGCAGGGTCAATCTTTTAATTTCTGAGTCAGGTCTAAGTAACAATAATTTATAAATGCCATCTTCATCTGGGGTCTGTATTTCCACACCTTTTGGTGTGCAAAAGATGGTACAGTTCATTTTGCACAGCAAATCACGACCCAGTAGATTCACTGGACTGGTGTCACAGACGACAAATCTATGCATCTGTTTAAAATTTCCAATTGAAATCTCCATTGGTTCGGTAACAGGAGTACTAATCAATTGATTAGATACACCCACTACTTGGATATTTTCTCCCGAGAGGGGTAGGTTTGGAACGTCCACTGTTCTTACAGTAGAACGGGTAGCGCCAGTGTCCAACAGAAAGGTGACATCATTTCCGTCAACCTTTCCTTCAATATATGGTCCAGACTGGTCTACCGGCAAGGAAGCGCAAAGTACGCACTCCTCGTCCTCCCCTCTCAGGCCCCGTCAGTCCTGATCATTACAAAGGAAGGTATCATTCAGCAGATACTGCGAAGTTGCTGTATTTCTGTTCTCCCCGCTTTCCCAAACTTCTATCTCTTCATCTTCTGCCTGTCTTCCCCTGTATACCAGCTTGGGTGCTCGAGGCACCTGAACTGTTTTTACCTGGGGTTGAGTCTTTCTTGGTCTTTCTTTCTGCGTCTGTGGAGTTAAATCAGGAGTTTTTTCATTAATATCTACTAATTGGGGACACTCGTTTCGCCAGTGTCCAATTTCGCCGCACTGATGGCAGGGAAATTTTTTCATAGCCTCTTCCCTGCTAAATTTGGGCCGGGGCTTTCCTCCACCCCCTCCCCCAGGACCTTTGTTCTCAGCATTTTTAACCATGTTACTCAATTGTTTTTCCTGCTGTTCTGCGAGCTTCACCTGAGCCCACATCACCTTTTCCTTGAGGGCCTTTTTCTTTTCTGCCATCTCATCCTCGCAGTACTTAGCGTACCGCAGGACCTCATCCATTTTCTTAGTATGCCAACAGATTTTATTATCTTTTATCCACTGACAAATTTCAGGTCTTAAACCATTTACAAACCTGTAAATAAAGTGCGTCATATCCTTCAGGTCGATGTTATCAATACCACTGTATGTTTTAAATACCTGCAATAACCTCTCATAGAAGGAGTGCACTGTCTCGTCCCTTTCCTGTGTTGTTCTATCTATTTTTGTCCAATCAGTTTCTTTTGCGGGCACCTTTTCTTTCAAGTGCTGAATTACCTGCTCATATTTTCGCATGACATCCTTTGATGGCTCCCCTGTTTCTTTATTTCTTGGGTACTCCTCACTCGGCCAGTCTATGTTTATTTTACACTGGGTCCATAAATCTACTGGAACCACAATGTCGAAAAACCCATCCAGGTCTTTCCACAGACATTTCTGTACCTTCACGAACCTTTCCACCTGCCTGTACCAGTCAACTGGTTTCTCTCGTAATTTTGGAAAATCGTTCGTGAAGGACACAATATCCTGCCTAGACCAGGGCACATGCACATATTTCCCTCCTGGAACTTCGCGCATGGGGCATAACTGCTCAGGTTTTTCTACCTCTCTTAAAGCAAACTCAGGAGTCACTTGTCGGGAGCGAACCTCTTCCCTCTTTTTCGCCCACCTGCTCCTCCATCTTTCCACATCTCCCCATTTCTGCAGTACCCCCATTAATTCTTTAATCTGCAACTTCTTCCCTGCCACATTCAGGTGTTCTATATCTTTGTCTGAGAAGTCTGCTCTGTACGGTTTCTGTAAGGGCTTGGATTTTGAGATATCTACCCCCATACTAACTGCTGTTTCGGTCAGTTTTTCGTGGAGCACTCTGGTGTTCCTTGTAAAGCTTTTACATATGAACGACAATTCTTCTTCAGAGTAGGTATTCAATCGATCCAACCCCACATTTCCTGCCATTAATTCTTCTATTTCGACTCTCAGCTTGTAGAGGTCTAAAGGTTTTGTTTGCGGAGTCTGTTTCTCTAATTCACGACTCCAACTCTCAATTTCATCCGGAGTTACCAGAGAGACATTCCTAGTACCTGTTGCTGTCTCTAATTTAATTTCTTTTGTATTAAAAGGGTTATGCCTCTGCTGTATTCCCTTTCCAGTCTGTTTGTTTGGTAATTCCAAGAACGCAACTTCAGACTCGCACTCACTGGACTGATCATCTATGATGATCGGTTCCTGTCTCGGGGTTGCCATGACTGGGGTCATAACTGGAGTAATCGGATTTCCCTGACCATTTCCGTATAACGGGACCACCGGTCCAATAGTTACTGGAATAGTCAATGCCTCAGGACTGGTATTTAACTGGGAAATTTTCTGAATTATTTCTGTCCTTTGTCTAGCTAGAGCCTCTTGCTCCTTTTCCACTAGTACCCTTCTTAAAGTTGTGTCATGTAATATCTGTGGGGTCAACGGAGGAGTAAAACTCGGGGCAGTAGGATGCGTTTCACTTGGTCCTCCCCCATAATTAGGTTTCGGGAATAAAGTTCCAGTATTAAAGGACCTGCGCTCTTCCCCATATGGAGGTTGAACAAAAGGCAGTCCTGAATTCGATGGTTTCTCTTCGCTTTCATACAAGGGTCTGGGAAAAAAGATTTTCGTACGTGAATATTTTTCTTCCTGGCTCGCGGGCACTTTGGGATATATATCCCTTGTTTCCGTCGGTTCGGGTTTTTCAGGATAGGGCAATACTTGACCACCCCCTCCCAGTCCCAGGGACCTGTCTTCTTCCTTTAGGAAGTGGCGTCGGGGAACATCTCCTACACTGGAAGGTCGGGTTCCCTCATTGTAGGGTGGCGGACTTCTGGTACAGATGTCATCTATTAGTTCATCATCT
Organism: Lissotriton helveticus; assembly: GCF_964261635.1. NCBI lineage: Eukaryota > Metazoa > Chordata > Amphibia > Caudata > Salamandridae > Lissotriton > Lissotriton helveticus. The sequence goes on from NC_136065.1 coordinate 661,282,692, forward strand.
GAATCCCCCAGGGCCCCCCAATGCTTACATTTTTCAGTACTTTTCTCACCCGCTCCAATGTTATGACATGCCGGCATCATGGGAAACAGACCCTCAACAATCATGCTCTGCCTCCACTGTTTCATCCTTTTATCCCTGGATTCCTGTTTCTGCCTGGGGTACCACTTGGTCAAACCCTTGTCCATTCGGGGTCTTTCTCTTTCAAAAGCCTCAATCTCCCATTCCTCTAATGCCTCATACTGCGTTAGTCTCGGTCTGGGATGCAGTTCATTCATTCGGGTTCTTAAATTAAATAAGATCCTACCATTGAAAGTACCATCTGACGGAAAAGCCAATACTCCGTCATCTTTTGTGTACTTCACCCAATTCTCCAACCACACACAGGTATTGTACCCTCGGTCAAACATCATGAATGAGGCAGGAGTATTAGGTGGTGGGACAAGAACACCTTCCCTAGATTTAATCGGTTTGTCCGTTTTAAAATAATTTTTCACCTTACTTACAAGGGACAATTTTCTCTTGGTTCCGTACATAATATCGTATCTATTAGTTTTCCACTGATCCCTTTCAAACCCTAGGTGCCTTGGATCAGGTCGAGTTCCTGTAGTCTGCGAGTGCCACATACGACTTCTGCGCTAAACTTTGTTTACAAACTACCTCCAATCAGAACGCGCTTCAGAAATTCGTGCAACCAATGGGTGCGCGACACTAAATAAGCTCCGCCAATGGGTGCGCGGCCCCTTCGTGAGACAGTTCCCACGCTCCGGCGCTCACCCCTCCTTTACAATTCCAGCTCCGCTACCCGCCCGCTGCTTCTACCAATCCCAGCGCAGCACAGAGTGACGTCAGAGGCGCTTCGCGACTGACTCCCTCCCTTCACAAGGTAACGGAAACTTTCTTTCTTTTAAAGTGCTCAGTGCTTGGTTATTTTACAACAAATACACATTCGCCACAGTGTTCAAGTGTCTAGACAGAGAAAGAATTGTTTTACTGCAAGTAAACTACTTCCATTTACTTTTCACTCGCTGCGGGCAGATCTCTTCCGCCTACCCTTCACTCTAGCATCGGTGAACCTGTTATTCCCCTAAACTCATCCACTTCTTTCCGGGATATATTCCGAGTTTAAGGTTTCTCAGCGGACCCCTCTGCTTTCACGCTAGCTCCGAGGAACCTGCTACTCTTCCGATGTGACCCTTACTAGGTTACGCCACTATGGGAATTTTGCCAATGAACCCCGTTACTGTCATTTATTCACACATGTGTTCAGAAAACCCTAGTTAGTGCTTCCCGGTTATCCTAACCTGCACCTAACTTTCCTCGAACCTGTGACCTCAGGACAATGGATTCTATTCACCACTTGCCCTTTCAATTCCCCGGGGAGTTCGGACAACATACAACTAAACGATTGACAATTGCATGGATTAGTACATATAACAATATAAGAACAAGAATAATGGCAATACAGTAATTCATGAATTTCAGCAGCGTATTCACAAGAGAGTGATCAGTTCCCTCAGAACAGCCGCTCTTATAGCAGCATTAATATAATAGCAGCTTCCGACTTAACTAGTCCAACTAATCCCTGCCTTACTCTCAACTAGTCCCTAACCATCCTCTGCTACCAGAAAACTGATAAAGCGCGAGGCCACCCGACCAATAGTTTTCGCCGTTTCCGGCTTCAGGGCCCATATACTTTTCAAATCACCATATACATCGATCAGGTGACTTCACGAGCTCTACCAAGTTGGTGTGTGTGTGTTCCCTGCTACCAATTTTCGGTGCACCCGACTTACCATCCACCGATGCGGGTGCCTAATGACCACAATGAATCAGGGAGCTAGCTGTAAAGGAAAGGCAGCAAAATACAAACTCAACCAATAACATTCAAATACTGTTTAAATGACCACGGACAACTGGAAGTTTTAAAATGTTTATCTAAAGTTCATTATTTTCTTGCATGAGGTACAATAAAACAAGGCAATCAATAACCAAGATAACGTAAATCACATAGGCATAAAGAAATAATGACAGAGTAATCATCAAAGTACTAATAAAATGTAACGAGAAAAGATACTATGCAAGTCAGTATTATCTAAACAGGGATAGCCTAAGTGTGGGTGACTATAGGAGAGTTTATAATGAATAACATGCTTCACTTAAGGTGAATGGGCCTTTGAACAATCTAGGCAATGAAGTTCTAGACCAGATCAGGAAATGACACACTGCTATGCAAAATATAATTTCTAACAAATGAGAAGACATAGGAATAAACTTATGGAAAAATATAAATGACTTTCAATAGTTGCAGAAAGGCATGGAAAATATCACATGTGCAATGTTGAACTTTATTAAAGCAAAAGTTAGAAATTCAGAAGGTGCAAGATTTTAAGAGTTTTCAGAGCAATATTTACCTAGAAAGGTGTGGAAACCAAACCCTGGCCACGGGTCAGTTAAGGACAGGAAACCCTCAAGGAAGGATACCCCTCAATGGACAGCAGGTGCAGAATGGACACCCAGGATAGGACAGGATACCCTCGGAATAGGAATCAGGACAGGACCCTCAGGACAGGACAGCAAACCCTCAGGACAGGACCCTCTTCAGGACAGGACCGGAACCCACAGTTCGGAAGCAACGCCTGCGCTCCACCCACTCTGTAGCTATCGATCAAGACCCCGATTGGGTCAGCGAACTCCCAGCTAAGTGCTTTGCAAGCACTTTAAGGTTCAGTAGAACCTTAGCCTATGGTCAAATTCGGACAGAGTGCTCCGCAGCGCTCTGTATCTTCAGTCACCTATTGAGTGCGTTGGGTCAGTGACAGGTCAGCTAAACCAGACAAGTCGGACGGTTCACTAGGTGAACCCAGGGTAGATATACAGTTTGGGGACAGTGTACCACCCCCCAATGTTGCAAAGTGTCAGAATCCCTCAATTTCTATTGGTCCTAAGGTAGCATTTGGGTAACACACCAATCACAATACACGATTTGAAGCCTTCATTAACATATTTGGGTACCGCCTAGCATGTTTGGGGTTCTCATGAGAACTGTGCAGGAAATTAACATTGTAACACATGAGGAGCAACATTCGCCGTTCTCGTAGCGCAGAGGTAGCTTTCCCAGGCGCATCTTGACTGTGGCTGCCAGCTGGCTGTGTTCCACTGTCCAAAGTGGCCACCTTTCAATGCTCCCTGGTCATGCGCAGAAGAGACCGTCAATATGGCTCCCAATCAGTTTGGACCCCCATTCCCCGCGGTACATGAAAAGTAAGCGAAAACAAGTTAATACATAATAATGTCATTATGAAAATACATCATAGGGTTTGTACTTTTAACTCATCATCAAGAAATAAAATTATTGCATTAAATGTTAGCTACATTGACACAATCACAAGAGCAGTGGCACGAGCAGTACCACATGATAAGCACAGCTATGAATTACGCATGCGCATAACTTTCCCTCCACTTCTGCAGACGCGTCAGGACACGTGAGTGTGGCTGACGCATGCGCAGTAACTAAAATACAAGCGGCGGCCATATTAGAGGACACGGATTAAATTCATTAGAAATACACATAGGCAAGCTTCGGGAACTTTGCCTAAACAAAATAAATGTTAGTAAAACATACGTTTTGTTACCTTATTACACATAAACGAGGTTCTTGACTTCGGCAAGCCGCAAAATATGCGAAGCTTTGCTTCATCAGGAGAATCATGTAGATAAGTGCTGCGAGAAAGAGATGGAAGGGGGAGAAAATAAAGAGAAATAAAGTAACCACTTTAGTACGCAGCAAGAGAATGCGGCCTGACCTTGGGATGTTCCAACACAGCTCAAAGACATTAGAGCTCAATGTGAAGACCATCATGTCCCAAAAGTAGAGTGGAGCAGCTCCAGGCGAGGGAGTGGGGGGGACAGTGGCGGCTCCTCTGCTAAGGCAGAGGAGCTTTACCCCACTGCCTTCAAGCAGGAAAAGAGAGGGAAAAAAATGGATATTAACGTAATGTTACTATCATTTTATTTTGTCCTCCTGCTGCGGCAGCTTGCATGAGGGGGCAGGGCTGAAGAGCAGGTGAGGAGGGTACAAGCCTCCTATGTGCTCAATGATTGTTTGGTCGGCCCTATCAGGCCGCCCAAAATAGTCATGCGCATTTTCCCTGATCTCCATGCAGGCCGCATTACAGCTTGCATGGAGAACATGACCAGCCCTACAGCCCCTGGCCATTTCATGGCACTCAGACCAATCACAGTGCTGCATTGCAGCGTTGTGATTGGTCTGGGGAGCTTGTGTGCTGGGTGCTTCCTGTTCCTGGAAGACAAGAGCCGGAGCAGAGACATGCAGGACCTGGCAAAAGGGTAAGAGTTTTTTTTTTTATTGTGACCGCCTACATCCTCCCCATGCCCGCCTCAGCACCGGCGAGCCGGTCCCCACTTGTGGGAGGGGGGGGGGGAGTGGGGGGGGGAGGTTTGGCTGGACATGCTGCCAGATGGAGAGAGCGTTTTGCATCGAGAAAGGTCTGCAGAGGAATGTTCAAGTAGTAGGAACTGTGTGCAGAGAACTGATGGAGTGACCTGAGAGGAGCAATACCCACACTGGCATGCCAGGTGCTGTGAGTAACCATGATGTCATGATGTGACCAGCATCCTTCACTCAAGGACAGGCAGGATGGGCCTATAGGCACTGGTTGGCAGTACTGTCTGCAGTAAGAAGGGTCAAAGTGAAGTGAGAGGATTCAAAATGCTTACAGTGAGAAAGAAATCAGGAGATGCACACAGGCGAGCACAAGTCCGAGAAGCAGTCGAGTGACAGACAGCGGCGGCTCCTCCGCAATGGCAGAGGAACCTCACCCCACTGGATCTGTGCCAGCAAGAGAAAAATAAAGCAATATCTTAGTATCATTTTGTTTTTCATTTACCGGTTCTATGCCAGCTTTTGCAGGGAGGGACGGGCCGTGGCACTGGAGGGGGGAGGAGTGCTAAGTGCACTTTTCAGTGTGCATGTGTGTTTAGCCAGCTGACTCAGGCCAGCCGAATATACATGCCTGTTAGACCTGGGCTTACCAGTCTACATAGGGTAGCATAACACAGAGTGGCAAGACCTATCCCCAAAGCAATTGTGTTGCACCTGCATCAAACTCACGCAGTAAGCCGGCGTTCATCCACTAAAAATGACACTACACCGGATTAGAAAAATACAGTTCGCTTTATAAAAGTTCTCTAGAAAGTCTTTCCCTGGCAGGCAGGTGTTGTTTACATATAACAAGCACTTTCACATTTGGTTTACTAGTTTCAATATGACTTCTTCATTACATTTGATTTTCAGTACCTTGGTAACTAATGGCAAGAATTCACTAATCCCCTCAATTGCTATAATCCTTAGATCAGGGCTTTGATGACCTGGATTTTATAAGTTAGCCAGAATTCACAACCACCTCAACTCCCAGAAGCTAGAGGCACAATTCATGAACATTTGGGCACATTCGTTACCTCCCTTTTTATAATCTCAAACATTACATTTACAGTATTTGGATCACTTTTCCCCCTCTCTCGGTGGATACGTATAGGCAGTAATTTTCAGAAAAACCCAATATTTGAATAGTTTGTTTGCAAGACTGAAAACAGATTTACTTCAGAAAGGTTCCAGTCAAAGTACTACAAGTAGCGGTTTATTTAAGTTCAGGGAATCCGTTTTTCCAATATTTGGCTCCCCATGTCTATTGATCAGCTTCCTTCAGACATCCCCAAAGCATATCTCCCTCACCACTCTTAATGATGATGCCTCGGTTTCAGTTTCCTTCCCCAGCCCCGGATCCCAGCTTACTTGTGGTCTTCAGACTGAAGTTCAGTTATTCCGGCAGCCGGCAGGCTACGCGTAAAGCGCACACTTCTCCCTCCCCAGCTGAGACCAAAGCACTTATCGGGCCTGCGCGGGGAAGGAGACTCTACCGTTGACAGAGGAGGCAGGACTAGGTGAGGCCTCCCAAGAGCCAGTTCCTCACACCAAAGCAGCTGCGAGAGAATGAGTCTGTGCACAGGAAGCACGTCTAGGATTCGGCGCCGCCTCCTCAGAGTAGCTGACAGAAACTCCTCGGGGCCTGCGCCAGGGGGGGGAACAAGATCCGTCGGCGCCGCCCCCTCAGCGAAACCTCCACAGACGCGGCAGCTGCACCGCGCCCAGTCCACCTCTCGCTCCCCAACTCCGGACGGGGACTCCTCACTCCTCACCGACTATCTCCTCTCGTGGGCCCAGGTCGATGCTGCCAGACACGCTAACCCCTCTCCACACTACCGCAGAACTTCAATTATTCTGTCGGAAAGGAGGAACTCCACAGCCGGTCTCCCTACTTCACTGGTAAGTTTGGCAGGGTTTTCCAGTCCACCACACCTCTAGGGATTCTACCGCTGGGCGGACACTGGGGGAAATGACAGAGGGCTTTTCGTTCCCTAGCTGGCCCTTAGGACAGTAAGCTCTCCTGCGGTGCGACAGTGCAGCTCCGGTCAAGCAGTTTGGGCCGCACAGTTTCTCTAGTGGGGATCAAGGAGGATAAAAGCTCCCTGCTAGATCCCGTTGGTCATCAGGACACAGTTCCTCAAATTGATAGCTTGTCAGGGTCAGGTCTTGAGGCAAGGGGCGAGGATAGCCACAGGGAAGCAACCCCAAGGAGAAGTCAATCCCACTAGCGCTCTAACCCCCTGAGCCACAGCCTATACTCCAGCAAGTTCTCAGGTCACACAAAATGGCCGCCCAGGTATCGGCCTTTTATACCCCTCGACCCGGAGGTTCCAGAGTGGACCAGAAGGTTCCAGAACCTCTTCACTGGTCTATAGGCCAGTCCCTGAGGTAAAATTCCTTGTCAGCTGGCAGGCACCATTTTGTGTCTCTGTAATCACCACTTCTGAAAAGTGCGACAAGGCCTCAAAAAGTTATAAGGACAAGGTAGCACCTAACCCCCAGGACAACACCAAAAATCTCAGTGGACATAAAAAGGCAAAAGGAGTTAGGAGGCAAAAAGGGAACAAAAATAAATAAATAAATAGAAGGGACCACCCAAAGGGCTGACAGGTCTAACACGCGTCCCCCCCAGCTGAAAGTGGGGAGAGCTGCCCAACCCCTTGGGAGTTCTCATCACTAAGGCGGAAATACCTGGAGAGACCGTCTGCATTGGCGTGGTCCACTCCAGGTCGATGTTCCATCCGGAAGTCCATTCCCTGTAGGGAGATGGACCATCTCAACAGCTTGGGATTCACGCCCTTCATTTGCATCAGCCAACGAAGGGGTCGATGGTCGGTCTGAACCAGGAAGTGCGAGCCAAACAGGTATGGTCGCAACTTCTTCAGAGCCCATAGCACTGCAAAGGCCTCCCGCTCAATTGCACTCCACTTCTGTTCCCGGGGAAGCCGTCCCTAGATAAGAAGACAACAGGTTGATCCAGACCCTCTTCGTTGAGTTGCGATAACACTGCCCCAATGCCATGTTCTGATGCATCTGTTTAGACAATGAATTCCTTGGAAAAATCCGGAGCTCTTAGGACTGGTGCTGCACACATTGCTTGTTTCAACTTTTCCAAGGCTTGCTGACAAGCCTCCGTCCAGACTACCCGTCGAGGTTGCTTCTTGGATGTGAGCTCAGTTAGGGGTGCCACAATAGTGCCATACCCCTTCACAAAGCGACGGTAGTATCCTGTGAGGCCCAGGAAGGCTCGGACCTCGGTTTGAGTCTTGGGGGGCTCCCAGGCCATGATAGCCTCAATCTTCGCCTGGAGGGGCTGCACCGTTCCCCTGCCCACCAAGTGGCCTAGGTACACAACCGAAACCTGCCCGATCTGACATTTACTGGCCTTGATTGTCAAGCCAGCCTGTTTCAGGGCCTGGAGAACAGCTTGTAAGTGACACAAATGGTCCTCCCAACTGCTGCTGAAGACGGCAATGTCATCCAGATAAGCAGCGGAGAAAGCCTCTATCCCAGAGAGGACCTGGTTCACCAGCCGCTGAAAGGTGGCAGGGGCGTTCCTGAGCCCAAAGGGCATTACGCAGAACTGGTAGTGGCCCTCGGGCGTGGAGAAGGCTGACCTTTCCTTGGCTCCATCTGTAAGGGAGATCTGCCAGTACCCTGAAGTGAGATCAAAGGTACTCAAGTATTGGGCAGCTCCCAGCCGGTCAATAAGTTCATCCGCTCTAGGGATCGGATGGGCATCAGTTTTGGTCACTGAATTTAGTCCCCGGTAATCCACACAGAACCTTAGTTCTGGAGTGGTGCCCGGTGGGGCAGCTTTTGGTACCAGAACCACCGGACTGGACCAGGGGCTACTAGAAGGTTCAATTACTCCTAGCTCCAGCATCTTAGTGACTTCACTATGGATGCTGGCCTTCACCTTGTCGGACAGCCGGTAGATCTTAGACTTCACAGGGTACACAGGTGGGTACACAGGTGGGTTCCTCCCGGGACAAGGGAGAACAACGAGGAGTACTGCTCCAGAACCTGGCGGCAGTCTTCTCGCTGCTCAGGAGTTAGGGATGGTGAGAGAACCACTCCCTCCACCGACCCATCCTTTTCCCGAGACGAAAAGAGATCAGGGAGAGGCTCGCTTTCCGCTTCCTCTGCTCCATCAGTCACCATCATTAAGATGACCTCGGGCCTCTCATGGTGGGGTTTGAGACGATTGGCATGCAGCACCCGTAGGGGTTGTCGAGGGGTCTTAAGATCCACCAGGTAAGTGGCCTTACCCTTCTTCCCCATCACCTCAAAGGGGCCTGTCCAGCGATCCTGGAGGGCACTCAGCTCTCCAGGTTCCATCACCCACACTTTCTGGCCAGGCTCCAACTCCACGGGGTGAGCGTTATGGTCATACCACTCTTTCATCACTGCTTGGCTGGCTTCCAAGTTGTCTGTAGCTTGCTTCCACAACTTAGCCATTTGGCTCCGGAAGGCCAGCATGTAGCTCACCACATCCTGGGGAAGCTTCCTGGGAGACTTTTCCCATCCGTCTTTCACCAGGCTGAGAGGTCCTCGCACAGGGTGCCCATACAGAAGCTCGAAGGGGCTGAAGCCCACTCCCTTCTGTGGAACTTCCCTGTAGGAAAACAACAGACAGGGTAGGAGGACGTCCCATTTCCTCCGCAGGCTCTCAGGCAGACTTCTTATCATGCCTTTCAAGGTCTTGTTGAACCTCTCCACCAGACCATTGGTCTGTGGGTGATAAGGAGTGGTAAACCGGTAGGTAACTCCACACTCCTTCCACATAGCCCGCATGTATGCTGACATGAAGTTGGTCCCCCTGTCGGACACAACCTCCTTGAGAAAACCCACTCGGGTAAAGATCCCCATCAGGGCCCTAGCCACTGCAGGTGCAGTAATGGTCCTCAGAGGAATTGCCTCTGGGTACCGTGTGGCGTGATCCACCAGAACCAGGATGAACCTGTGACCAGCTGTAGTTGGTGGATCCAATGGCCTCACAATGTCGATGCCCACCCTTTCAAAGGGGGTGCTAACGACAGGAAGTGGTTCCAGGGGAGCTTTCAGCTTCACCCCTGTTTTCCCACTGGCTTGGCAAGACACACATGTCCGACAGTACGTGTCGGACGTCACCCTCATCTGAGGCCAATAAAAGTGGGGGACAAGACTCTTAATGATGATGCCTCGGTTTCAGTTTCCTTCCCCAGCCCCGGATCCCAGCTTACTTGTGGTCTTCAGACTGAAGTTCAGTTATTCCGGCAGCCGGCAGACTACGCGTAAAGCGCACACTTCTCCCTCCCCAGCTGAGACCAAAGCACTTATCGGGCCTGCGCGGGGAAGGAGACACTACCGTTGACAGAGGAGGCAGGACTGGGTGAGGCTTCCCAAGAGCCAATTGCTCACACCAAAGCAGCTGCGAGAGAATGAGTCTGCGCACAGGAAGCGCGTCTAGGATTCGGCGCCGCCGCCTCAGAGTAGCTGACAGAAACTCCTCGGGGCCTGCGCCAGGGGGGGAACACGATCCGTCGGCGCCGCCCCCTCAGCGAAACCACTACAGACGCGGCAGCTGCACCGCGCCCAGTACACCTCTCGCTCCCCACCTCCGGACGGGGACTCACTCCTCACCGACTATCTCCTCTCGTGGGCCCAGGTCCGATGCTGCCAGACACTCTAACCCCTCCCCACACTACCGCAGAACTCCAATTATTCTGTCGGAAAGGAGGAACTCCACAGCCGGTCTCCCTATTTCACTGGTAAGTTTGGCAGGGTTTTCCAGTCCACCACCCCTCTAGGGATTCTACCGCTGGGCGGACACTGGGGGAAATGACAGAGGGGTTTTCATTCCCTAGCTGGCCCTTAGGACAGTAAGCTCTCCTGCGGTGCGACAGTGCAGCTCCGGTCAAGCAGTTTGGGCCGCACAGTTTCTCTAGTGGGGATCAAGGAGGATAAAAGCTCCCTGCTAGATCCCGTTGGTCATCAGGACACAGTTCCTCAAATTGATAGCTTGGCAGGGTCAGGTCTTGAGGCAAGGGGCGAGGATAGCCACAGGGAAGCAACTCCAAGGAGAAGTCAATCCCACTAGCGCTCTAACCCCCTGAGCCACAGCCTACACGCCAGCAAGTTCTCAGGTCACACAAAATGGCCGCCCAGGTATCGGCCTTTTATACCCCTGGACCCCGAGGTTCCAGAGTGGACCAGAAGGTTCCAGAACCTTTTCACTAGTCTATGGGCCAGTCCCTGAGGTGAAATTCCTTGTCAGCTGGCAGGCACCATTTTGTGTCTCTGTAATCACCACTTCTGAAAAGTGCGACAAGGCCTCAACAAGTTATAAGGACAAGGTAGCACCTAACCCCCAGGACAACACCAAAAATCTCAGTGGACATAAAAAGGCGAAAGGAGTTAGGAGGCAAAAAGGGAACAAAAATAAATAAATAAATAGAAGGGACCACCCAAAGGGCTGACAGGTCTAACACTGCCCACTTAGGTTTCTCCAGCCTGGCTGTATTGAACAGCCAGCTGGAGAAATCCCACAAACTCCCTATCCTGAGTGTAGCTTCTTTTCAGCCCTCTCAGGCCAATCTCTGTGCTACTCTCTAACAAGTGGGATACAAAACACCATTCATTGTGGCCCAAAGTTATCAACCCTTATCTCTTTATTTTTTTAGACAAAAAGGTTTTTCTTTTGGTTATTTTTTTTTGTAAACATTCAAAAATTATTTTCAATATTCAAACCATCACACCATACACAAAAGAAATTAATTACAATTATACACAAATAATTGACATAAAATGCAAAACATTAAATTACAAATAAAGCCTACTTTTCAACAACACATAACACATTTAAGACAGACAATGGACACAGACCCAGACAGGTACATTTCTATTTACAAGGTTTCAACCTTCTATTCTCGAAGGGGCTGCAGCCCACTCCCTTCTGTGGAACTTCCCTGTAGGAAAACAACAGACAGGGTAGGAGGACGGCCCATTTCCTCCGCAGGCTCTCAGGCAGACTTCTTATCATGCCTTTCAAGGTCTTGTTGAACCTCTCCACCAGACCATTGGTCTGTGGGTGATAAGGAGTGGTAAACCGGTAGGTAACTCCACACTCCTTCCACATAGCCCGCATGTATGCTGACATGAAGTTGGTCCCCCTGTCGGACACAACCTCCTTGGGGAAACCCACTCGGGTAAAGATCCCCATCAGGGCCCTAGCCACTGCAGGTGCAGTAATGGTCCTCAGAGGAATTGCTTCTGGGTACCGTGTGGCGTGATCCACCAGAACCAGGATGAACCTGTGACCAGCTGTAGTTGGTGGATCCAATGGCCCCACAATGTCGATGCCCACCCTTTCAAAGGGGGTGCTAACCACAGGAAGTGGTTCCAGGGGAGCTTTCAGCTTCACCCCTGTTTTCCCACTGGCTTGGCAAGACACACATGTCCGACAGTACGTGTCGGACGTCACCCTCATCTGAGGCCAATAAAAGTGGGGGACAAGCCGGGCAAAGGTCTTGTCCTGTCCTAAGTGTCCTGCCAAGGGTATCTCATGAGCCAATTCTAAAAGAAAGGCTCGGTAACGTTGAGGGACAACCAAGGCCCGTGATGAACCGTGCACAGATGCCTTAGGTTCACTGTAGAGGAGTCCATCCTCCCAGTAAATATGGTAATTCCCAGTAACGTTCCCTGCTGCTTGGGCTTCGGCCTGTCGCCTCAGTCCCTCAAGGGTAGGGCACTCCTTCTGGCCCTTACAAAACTCCTCCCTGGTAGGCCCTCCTTCCACAAGCCACTCAGCAGGGATAGGTAAGTTCTCCAGGGAGACAACTTCCCCCTCCACGGACTCCTGGTCCACCACCGCAGGTGGCCTATCTGTCTCATGGGGCGTGGAAGCCGATACAGGCTTCTCCTGTCCTCGGTTCTTTCCCTTTTTGGCAGCTGGCTGGGCCTTTGTTCCAGACTCCAGTCCAAGCGAACTCCCCCTCCGGGTAGTCGCGGACCTTGTGCTAGCACAGGCCCAGTCAGGTGTACCCAGCATCTCAGAATGAGTCCGGTATTCCACCTCCTTCCAAGCATTGTGCTCCATATCATTCCCCAACAGACAATCGACTGGCACGGCAGGGCTTACGGCAACTCGAAGTGAACCTGCAACCCCTTCCCATTCAAATGGACCTCGGCCACAGGGTAGTGGCCCAATCTGCCGTCAGCCATCGGTGCGGGGTGGAGTACATGTGGAATCACCTGCTCTGGAGACACCAGTTGACTCCTTACCTTAGTCATACTGGCTCCTGTGTCTCTCAGAGCTTCCCCTCTATGGCCATTGATGGTGACCCATTGCCCATACTTAGTAGTATTTGAGGGCACCTGGATCTTAGGAACCATCTCCCGATCTCCCAGGGACACTAAGGTGACACCCGCCCGCTCCCCTCCCTTATCTAAGGGCAACTCCTCCCCGAGCACTACCCTAGCTACTCCCGGGGCTTTTCCTCCAGTGGGAGGGGGTGGTCTCTTTGGGCACTTGACATCTCCCTTATAGTGTCCAACGCCACCACACTCAAAGCAGTGGACAACCCTTGGCTGCTGACTTTGGACAGGATGAGGGTTTCTAGGCGGGTTAGCCTTAGGGGTGAATTCTGTTCCCTTTCCCTGGAAACTGTTTTGGGGGCCTTTTGAGAACTCCCTCTTTTTATCTCCCCACTCTTTCTTCTGGGAGGCCCCCTGTCCCGTCCTTCGGGAATCCCCTCCAGTCCCCTTTGAGGACACCCGGGTACTAGCCGAGATGTCCGCCTCCTCAGCAAGCTTCCGGGGGCTGGTCAGCTTGCTGTCCACCAGGTGTTATCGCAGCTCGGGAAAACATTTCTCGAGTAGGTGCTCCTTGAGAATAAGGTCATACAATCCCTCATAGTCCCTCACCTCGCTGCCTTATACCCAACCCTCTAATGCCTTCTTTGCGTAGTCCAGAAAATCCACCCAATTCTGTGTGCTTAGTTTATGGCTGCTCCTAAATTTCTGTCGGTATTTTTCGGAAGTCAGTCCAAATTTTCTTATCAGCGCCACTTTCATGGTGGGGTAGTGGGTCTGCTCTCCCTGCTCTAGGGCCAAGAGTGTATCCCTTCCTGCAGGAGGCATGTATTTATACAAGCCACCCCCCCAGTGTTTCCCCAGTATCCCATGGGCTCTTAAGGAGACCTCATAGGCAGCCAGCCACTTGGCGATGTCATCCCCTGCGCTGTAGCTGGCGACTACGTCCTTTGGTAAATAGTGTCTGGGTTCCCTGTTTGTATCTTTGGATTCGCTGCCACCAGTAGGAGTACTGGGAGTCCCTGCTTGGCTAACTCTCTGAGTTTCAACTCATGAGCCATCCTCTGCTCCTCCCTCTCCTTTTCCAACCTAGCTAGCTCCCACTTCAGCTGTCTTTTCTCTCTCCGGTCAGCTAATTCAGCTTCGGTCAAGCTTCTTCCAGAAATACTGCTGCCCTCCCTTGATAGTGTCCTAGGACCCGGTAGTAGGTTCCCCACTTCAGGTTGGTACAATCCATCCACCCCGATGACAGTGTCCCGGTCTGCCTCCTCCTCCTCCTCCTTCCAATCTGGGTGAGCTGCCACCCTCGCCCTCAAGCTGGTTTGGAGTTCCCCCTTTTTAGCACCACGCTTGAAGAACACTCCCATATTTTGACAAAATTCTCGGAGTTGAGCCACAGTGTAGGTCTCTAATTCTTCCAGAGCAAATTCCATCTTGCCAATGAGAGTCGGGACAGCCGCTTGGAAGAAATTAATTAAGAGGGTAATTAGAAGCTACCTCCACCCACCACCAGGAGTAAATTTGGAAAAACAAAAAAAATAATTAGGGAGTCCGCCAGGAGAAAACTCCAGGTGTAGGTCTGTGGAATACACTAGGCTACTGCAAAGTGGACGCAAGCACAAGCTCTATCCCACCACTGAACACCAATTATGTTAGACCTGGGCTTACCAGTCTACATTGGGTAGCATAACACAGAGTGGCAATACCTATCCCCAAAGCAATTGTGTTGCACCTGCGTCACACTCACACAGTAAGCCGGCGTTCATCCACTAAAAATGACACTACACCAGATTAGAAAAATATAGTTCGCTTTATAAAAGTTCTCTAGAAAGTCTTTCCCTGGCAGGCAGGGGTTGTTTACATATAACAAGCACTTTCACATTTGGTTTACTGTTTTCAATATGACTTCTTCATTACATTTGATTTTCAGTACCTTGGTAACTAATGGCAAGAATTCACTAATCCCCTCAATTGCTATAATCCTTAGATCAGGGCTTTGATGACCTGAACTTTATAAGTTAGCCAGAATTCACAACCACCTCAACTCCCAGAAGCTAGAGGCACAATTCATGAACATTTTGGCACATTCGTTACCTCCCTTTTTATAATCTCAAACATTACATTTACAGTATTTGGATCACTTTTCCCCCTCTCTCGGTGGATACGTATAGGCAGTAATTTTCAGCAAAACCCAATATTTGAATAGTTCGTTTGCAAGACTGAAAACAGATTTACTTCAGAAAGGTTCCGGTCAAAGAACTACAAGTAGTGGTTTATTTAAGTTCAGGGAATCCGTTTTTTCCAATATTTGGCTCCCCTGGTCTAATGATCAGCTTCCTTCAGACATCCCCAAAGCATATTTCCCTCGCCACTCTTAATGATGATGCCTCGGTTTCAGTTTCCTTCCCCAGCCCCCAGCTTACTTGTGGTCTTCAGACTGAAGTTCAGTTATTCCGGCAGCCGGCAGACTACGCGTACAGCGCACACTTCTCCCTCCCCAGCTGAGACCAAAGCACTTATCGGGCCTGCGCGGGGAAGGAGACACTACCGTTGACAGAGGAGGCAGGACTGGGTGAGGCCTCCCAAGAGCCAGTTGCTCACACCAAAGCAGCTGCGAGAGAATGAGTCTGCGCACAGGAAGCGCGTCTAGGATTCGGCGCCGCCTCCTCAGAGTAGCTGACAGAAACTCCTCGGGGCCTGCGCCAGGGGGGGAACACGATCCGTCGGCGCCGCCCCCTCAGCGAAACCTCCACAGACGCGGCAGCTGCACCGCGCCCAGTACACCTCTCGCTCCCCACCTCCGGACGGGGACTCCTCACTCCTCACCGACTATCTAACTCTCGTGGGCCCAGGTCCGATGCTGCCAGACATGCTAACCCCTCCCCACACTACCGCAGAACTTCAATTAATCTGTCGGAAAGGAGGAACTCCACAGCAGGTCTCCCTACTTCACTGGTAAGTTTGGCAGGGTTTTCCAGTCCACCACCCCTCTAGGGATTCTACCGCTGGGCGGACACTGGGGGAAATGACAGAGGGGTTTTCGTTCCCTAGCTGGCCCTTAGGACAGTAAGCTCTCCTGCGGTGCGACAGTGCAGCTCCGGTCAAGCAGTTTGGGCCGCACAGTTTCTCTAGTGGGGATCAAGGAGGATAAAAGCTCCCTGCTAGATCCCGTTGGTCATCAGGACACAGTTCCTCAAATTGATAGCTTGGCAGGGTCAGGTCTTGAGGCAAGGGTCGAGGATAGCCACAGGGAAGCAACCCCAAGGAGAAGTCAATCCCACTAGCGCTCTAACCCCCTGAGCCACAGCCTATACTCCAGCAAGTTCTCAGGTCACACAAAAGGGCCGCCCAGGTATCGGCCTTTTATACCCCTCGACCCGGAGGTTCCAGAGTGGACCAGAAGGTTCCAGAACCTCTTCACTAGTCTATGGGCCAGTCCCTGAGGTGAAATTCCTTGTCAGCTGGCAGGCACCATTTTGTGTCTCTGTAATCACCACTTCTGAAAAGTGCGACAAGGCCTCAAAAAGTTATAAGGACAAGGTAGCACCTAACACCCAGGACAATACCAAAAATCTCAGTGGACATAAAAAGGCGAAAAGAGTTAGGAGGCAAAAAGGGAACAAAAATAAATAAATAAATAGAAGGGACCACCCAAAGGGCTGACAGGTCTAACACTGCCCACTTAGGTTTCTCCAGTCTGGCTGTAAATTTAATTTCCAATATTAACATAATTCATATATAAATTTAAATATATTATTAACAAAGATAATAAAAAAATTATGTACACATTATTTAACACTATAATATCCACAACACACAACTAAAATTAATTACACAATTAAATGTAATAATTACTAATTCATTGATGAAAATTAATATATTATCATTTATTAATCAATAAAAAAAGGATTACTTACAATCTTTCACCCATTTACACATATAAGCACCACAACACACACCTAAAATTAATTACACAATTACAATTAATAATTACTCAATAATTAATGGTAATTAATTTAAAAATATGTAATATTTAATCAATAAAAAATTAATTACTTACCACCCTACACACCATGTACACCTATAAACACCACAACACACACCTAAAATTAATTAAATAATTAACATAATGAATTCTTAATTAACTAATTGAAATTAATTAACAACTAATTATTAATTAATCAATTAACACATTAAGTATTCTATACATTTATATAATTAAATTACTTCCCACCCTATTCCCCTATAAACCCACAACCCGCTACGGAAATAAAAACGCAGAATTAAACTTAAAATAAATTAATAACTACTACAATTCTAAAACATATATTAAAATGACAAACAATTCTCATTATAACCACTAAAATACATAACATTGTTAATAAATCGATATTTTTGTCAACTATATTTTTGTCAACGATATTTATTACAACTATATTTTTGTAAACGATATTTATTACAACAATATTTTTGTAATCGATATTACTTACCTGCCAGTCGATATTCTTGTCAACTATATTTTTGTTGTCGATATTTCTTCCCCACAATATTTTGGGGTGATATTTATGTCCTACAATATTTCTCAGTCGATATTCCTGCTCTGTACCAATGTAATTATTGTGAGAAACAGAAACGGGTTTGCATTTTATAGACACTGTTTGAAAAGAAACTGGTTGACGCGTTTCGAACCCCTCATTTAATCTTGGGTTTCTTCTCAGGACCACAAGAACTATCACTTTGTGAGATCAGCCGATCTCTACCAGTGCCACTATGTACCACTCAATTATTTACTATTTGGTCAAATCATTCCTGGTCATGATGTGGACTATTCTGTGAAACCAGATCTACGGACTCTGTTTTCAAAATTTAAGCGAGCTACAAACGAAAAAGACGCTGCCTTCACGAAAGACACGCAAGCCCAGATTCACTCGTGGCATCTATATAGCAGCTCAGTGCTCGCTTAAATTTTGAAAACTGAGTCTGCAGATCTGGTTTAAGAGAATCGTCACCATCACACCAGACCGACCCTGTGGTTTCTGTACTAGTGAGACTTATATCAAAACTGCTGGAACCATTGATTTTTGGGAACTGATTATCCCCATCTCGAAACCCTTGTTCGGGAAACCTGGAAGGAAGGAGATACATGGTGGGGAACCGCACCCTCTTCCCAGGAAGAAGAGCATGAGTGGCCCTCTTCAAAAACCCAAAAGAGACGAAAACAAAGAAGGGAAGAAAAGAAAACACTCCAGAACATACTGGCAAAAAGTACTGATGATTTTTTTTTGGGAAACGACTGGAACTTCTGGGCAGCCCTACGAGAAGACCCTACCGTTCGTAAAGCCTGAAATATTGCTTTTGAACAAGATGACCCTGACCACATAGGTCTTCAGTTTCTTCTAAAAGGGGGGTTGTTTCATAGAAAGGGAGGGAATTCTCAACCACAGCAGCTGTTAGTACTCACTCCTTTTTGTGAAAAAGTTTTGTTTCAAGCTCATAGCCATCTGCTGGGGGCAGATCAGTATGGAGAAAACGGAGAAATCCCTTCTAGAGAGGTTTTATTGGTCAGGGATCTACCACCAAGTGAAAAGATATTGTAGAGAGTGCCCTATATTTCAAAGAAACAGCGGAGGCCATCCCAGTAAAGTCCCCCTCATGCCCTTGCCAGTAATAGAAGAATCATTCATGAGAGAAGGCATGGAAATTATAGGACCCCTTCTCCCCTCATGTAATGGTTGCCAACATGTCCTGGTTCTCGTAGACTAAGCAACTAATTTTCCCGAGGTTGTGGCATTACGACAACCTAACACCACACATATAGCCAAAGCCATGATCAACATATTTTTGAGTGTGAGGTTCGTGAAGGAGAGCCTAATGGACCAAGGGACTCCTTTTGTATCTAGGCTCAGCAATCAATCAAATAGGATTTGTAGAGAGCTGTTTATCAACCGTGATGGTATCTAGGCGCTGGGGGGAGGGAGCTGCTGATGAGTGCCGTTAGTCAAATAACCAGGCTTTTAGGTCTTTCCTGAAATCCTGCAAGATGAGGGCTGTTCAAAAGTAGAGGGGGACCCTTCCAAGATTTTTCAGCCAGGTTGGAGAAGGCACGGCTGCCAATTCTGCTTCTGTGGATGTGGGGCATGTGGGATAGAGAGAGGGAAGCATAGCGTAGTTGTCTGACGGGTTGGTAGAAATTCCCTATCTGATTGAGGTAGGCCGGTCCCTTGCATGCAGGTATGCCATCAGTTGGGGATCAAACAAATCCGTACTGCAGATTATCACCCACAAACAGATGGGCTTGGCGAAAGATATAATGCAACAATGAAAAGTACCCTAAAAATTGCTTGCCCTCGAAACAAGGAAATGGGAAGATATATTGCATCTTGCTTTGTTTGCCATTAGATGGAAGGTACAGAAATACACTGGTTTGCAGTTGCAGGTGTAGTAGCACACCGGGCACGCATTTGGCTTGCCCGGTGAATATAACCCAATGATGAAGCATGTCACCCAATAGACGGGTGAGTGAGGGTTTTATAAAAATCATTTTTGATATTTCTTCACTTGACACCCCCTGTTTTTCTTTGTGTCTCACTTTCTTCTTTTTTCATTATTGAGTCACTCCTTTGTTGCTAAATTGATATTCAGATTGGGGTATAGGAGTGCCCTGCGAACTATATCTCTCTTGTTGTTCTTACACACCCTATTGTATATGCCCATGGAAAGGTGAAAACAAGAGAAAGATGAGACCAAACCCCTGCGTAAGCATGTAACTAATCTCAAGACTCATTTGGGGCAGATCAGGAATATAGTCAAAACCAATATTGAACAGGTGCAACTCTCCCAAAAGAACCAGTATTTTGTTAAGAAAGCGAAGGAAAGATCATTCAACATAGGTGACCCAGTCCTGTTAATGATGGCCTCTTCAGACCATAAACCATTGGGACAATGACAGGGCCCCTGTAGTATCACAGAAAAAGTAACTCCTGTTATCTACTGTATTGAATTAGATTCCAACAAAAAAACAACCCAAATCTATCACATAAATCTCCTGGAAAAAATGGGAAGGCCCAGTACATGTTATGTTATGGTTGTCCAGGGAGGAAACTCCCTTATACATGTAGAGCATAGATCCCAATCTCCCGGCAACCCTGAAGCAGGAGCTAACTCACCGACTCCAAACCCTTGAGGGGGTGTTCTTCCTTCTGCCGGGTAAGACTGCCCTACTGGAACACCCCATAAATGCTCCCCCAGGGAAGAAGGTTCGATTAAGGCTATAACATATACCAGAAACATGGAGAGACACTATTGAGAAAGAAGTGAAGCAAATATTAAGATGGGTGTCATCGAACCTTCCATCAGGGAATGGAATTCTCCAATTGTACTGATTCCGATGGGTCTGTACATTTTTGTATTGACTTCAGAGACCTGAATAAAATATCACAATTTGACGCTTATCTGCTCCCTAGAGTGGATGAAATGGTAGAGAGACTGGAAGAAGCTAAATACATCAGTACCCTGGATCTCTGTAAGGGGTACTGGCAAGTACCCCTTAGGGAACAAGACAAGGAGAAGAGAGACTTTTCCACCCAGGGGTGTGTGTATCACTTTACTGTATTGCCTATGGGCTTCATGGGGCCCATGCAACATTCCAACGCACTAAAGCGCTGGTGACTTTGAACCAAGCAACATTTAATATCTTCCTGGTAGTGACCGATCTCCGCTAGCATGTTTTTGTATGTCTTTTTAAAGTATCTGTAGCATGTGTCAGCCTGTGAACAGACCCTGGGAATGCATCTAATCAGCACAGAAGCTGATGATGGTGGCACCTATGATTTATATGACCCTGTTGTAATATTGTACATAAATTTGATAAGGCATCTGTTAGTTGTTTGAAATTGTCAGCAATAACTTTTTGTCTCTTCTCAACTGTGTTATTGATCTTGTCTGAACCATTTTCGTGTTCACTGTATCTGCATTCATTGAAAATGTGTATTAACAGATTTCATGTTTTTATTTTGTAAGCACTGCACTGCCAACATTTTTTTTTAACAAACCACAAAAAGTATGGTATTGTCCCAATCATCTGTATGCCTAACACCTGAACCCATCAATGTTGAGGCACTGTTTTTGCAAGTAAAAAGTCGTATATGCGTTGTCTGCCTCATCTAGCAGGTTGTGATATATCCATTCCTGTTGATTGTCCCTCTGAGTCCTGCAGAAAATCTTGCAGTGGAGAGGCTGCTGCTCTGCGTCTTGTAGGCCCAGATGGTGTTGCTGTGGTAGTTGTAATAGTATCTTGCTCCATAACACATATAAAAAATAAGTATAGAGAATCCAAACGCATTTTTTGTTAAATATTTTTTTAAATTACGTTCAGTTTGGGATTCAATGTGTTTTGATATTAGTTTTTACAAATCCTACATTTATTAAATAGTTTGCAAAAATATCTAAAATAGTCCAGCCTTTTAAACGTGTAATCTGTATGCAGAACCTCTTCAATGACGCATCATAAAGATAATAGCATTCATCAGGAGTGTTTCCTAAATGCAAATTTTAAAAAGAAATAATGTTCAAAATATTATTACATTTAATAATTACTCTTTGAAATATTTGGTGGTGCAGATGTAACAATTTCTGAAAGCCCTACTAAACTTTCTGCCTCAAAGGTGCTGTCAATCATTTCTTCTAGAGGTGGTGGAGGTGCCTGGGTTGAGGGTCCCCCACCTGCTCCACGGGCCTTGGCATGTCGAATAGCCACCTTTTCTTTAGTGCGTGAAGGCAGATTGTAACATGGCTTATTCTCTCCTTGGTGGCACACTGTTTCACTCAAAATGCATGAATGTGGTCTTGAATGTCCTTACATATTTTCTTTCTGGCTGTCAGCTGCCTGTAAAGAGCTCTTGCCAAATAGTTTATCATGATGAAGCACACACTCTACAGTGAGAACGTCCAGCTCCTTCTCACTGAATTTTTATTTTCTTTACCGTCCTCCAACTTCTTTCTATTTCCGGCCAGGACATGGTTGGCAAAAGCAGTTATGAAAGCTGGGGCCAAAAGGTAGACAAGAAACCAAAACACACAACCTGCCCTTCCACTCTCCTTCAGACAACTCGAGTGAGCATGTTTGAAAATACTTCCTCACTGTGAGGTCATCAAGGTGTTCCCGAAAGCAACTTCAACATTTTAGAGATTTCCAAATATCTATATGCTATTTAGGAAATCCCAATTAGGAAATCGCTACTTTGTGAATTCGAATCATACCAATTGGCAAAAAGAAGAACGGCCACTACCATATATTAGGATTAGCGATTTCTAAATTGCAATTTGGCAAAATTCACAATTTGGAAATTGCTAATACAAACCTTCGTACATCAAGCCCTAAATCACCAGCCTCTTGAAATGCCCCATTTTCAACTCACACCGCCAGTTACACCCAGCGTCTCCTTCCTTATCTCGCAAATGATAAACTCAGTGGTGCAAAGGAAAGCTACACGCTCCATCATATACTACAACTGAACTACCCATACAGATAATCACTGATACATGTCAATAGACCCAATTCAATCAAACGGAGAATCACGATTTTTTAAAGTATAACGTAGCTTTATTTTAGCTGTCTCCCATTTAAAATGAACTTGTTTCAACAGAAGTCAATGAGAGAAATACATTCCACTAATTCTGTTTTCAAAATCTCCCACTTTCCTGTTTTACAAATACAGGACATACTGGACAAATACTGGACATTTTAAAATATTGGCATGTATGGATACTTTAAATTCTGGGAACTGTCAACAAACACACAGGTGTGCGGGAAGAACACAGATGACAGACAACTCCATTGGTTCAATGGGTAGACAAAACAGTAAACAAAAAATAGCATATGTCATTGTCAAAACTTGCTTTTTATTTAAAGCTTTTTTCCATGTAATCTGATATTTTATCAAGAAATTTGAGAACGTTATATAGGCTTTGGGTTTTAAATAATCGTCGAGATTCCCTCAAGCTCGAGCATTCACAAAGAAGCAGACAGTCTCCTTAAATATTTTAATGATGCTTGTAGGGAAGAATGATTAGTTTATGGACATGCTTGGTTGCTTTCAGGTTTAGAAGCAGCTACCTTCTTACAGCTACCAGTACAGAATCCGTAGGTTTCAAAATCTTTATATGCGTAGTTTTTCCAATCAATGGAGTTTTCTTGGCCTTCTGGCAGTTATTCACCTTTTATTTAATTATAAAACAAGGCATGTAATAACAAGAAGCCAAATAAAAAATAAGGGCAGTCTAAGTAATTAATGCATGGGATCGAATACATTGCAAGCTCTGTCATACAAGAGTTTTCTCCATGTTCATAAACTACTTAAAATATAATTCCATAAGCTGCCAAGAAGCACCATGTCATAAGAAAAAGTCTGGGATTTTTTGTTGCAGTTATAAAGTTTTATACAGCATAATGTCGACCCAAATTAATTGGAGTGTTTTATAAGTGCACCAGTTACATTACACAAGGACACATTCTTTTTTAGGTCTCGCCTGAGACAGCGCTTGCTCTGCATGTGCTCTCGCTTATGTGAGATATTGTATGCAACAAGGGGCTTGGAACTCGCCCATTGATTAATATTCAGTGGCTTCATTGTCACTCTTATGTGCTGCCTTCTAATTAGCCACTGCATGCTGGCTTCACTTCCTCTTCTTTCGGCTGAAGCATGGACCATGTACCTAGTGCACCTTCAGCTTGATTGTCGTTCTTCAGCTGATCAAACTGTGATTGTGGCATTACTTTTATTTTTTCTTCTTCCCTGCCATCCTTGTTGAACCTCTTGCAATTAGTAGATATGTTGTACTACACCACATGTGCATTAAGAAGCCCTTTTCTCCTTTAAAATGGTTGTTTATTGTGACAACCAATGTTATCTGCTTCCAAATGTATTTTCGACATGGGCATGGGCGCAATTGCTGCCTTTATGTGATAGGGTTTTTGCCAAATGTATTTTTTTTCTTTTTCAATAATAGGAAGATTAACTTCTTAGAATCACAAGGCTGTTGCAAAAACCTAACAAGCATTTCCAAAGCCGATAGGTCTCGCCTTTTATTAGCTCTGTCATTGCCTTTTGTTCAAGCTGTACAGCATGGACATTGCAGAATTTGGCAATGATTTGTAGCTATGCTGTATAACAGTGTGGCTGCTGTGCAGCATGGCTAAAAATAATAATAAAAAGGGACAACGATGCATCCAGCGCTAACGCACTTTAAGTAAAAAAAGTCATAGCGATTTCTCTGGATTACGTTTAGCAACACTGCAAAGCATCTGCGCTGTTGTACAACATGGCTACAAAACATTGTCAATAGCTCTCATATGGGAGACTCACTGGCTTTTGCAATGCCTGGTTATTATTAGGCACAGTAAGATTAAGTGATTTGTCTGGAATCACAGAATGTTAAGCCAACGCCGAGACTCGAACGTGGTTTGCATGTTCCAAAATCGGCAGCTCCGGCCCATAACACCACATAACCAGGTAAAGGTGTCACATCTTACAGGAATCGACGTGACAGTTGAAAATGTACAAATCTTTGTTTTTTTGCGTTGCACACCTCCCTTCAACCTTTTTTGGTACATTCATGGAAATTTAGCTGGATTTTTGCAGCGGCATGCCCGATTTTATTTCCATTTTGGCAGCAGGCCCAATCTGCACCATTTTTAGGGGGCAGAGGCACACATCTGCACTATTTGTTGTGCCCCCAAAGGGCCCACCTCGTGCCCCTTGGGTGGCAAGGCCGATCTGCATTATTTTTTTGTGCCCCCCAGGGTCTGCTGTGTGCCCCTTGGGCAGCGCACCCAAACAACATTTTTTTTGCCCCCATAGGGCCCACCGCTTGCTCCATGGATGATGGGTATGATTTAAAAAAATGTTGCCCCACCCTCCTTCCCTTTGCCCCAGGGGCAGTGGAACCCCTTGTTTAGGTTCATGCCTTTCTATTTCCTCACCTGGGGCACCCAAAATTACTTTTAACCTAAGGTGCCCCAGGTGAAAAAATTGAAGGGGCAGGCTTGAGGAGACAGAAGTATACTGCAGGAGACGAGGGAATAGTTTTCTAATTTTCTGTTTGATGCCACGGTCTCTGAGCATTCGTCTCTCGCTCATCCAATTTGGGCTGAGGTGTTAGGAAGGTCCTCCACTGGCAGATGGTGGCCCTCCAGGAATGCTGCTGAAGAGTTGAAAACAGCAGACAGGCAGGTGAGGAGTAAATAAACAAACAGTGAAAATAGGGAGTATACTATTGTGTACTGACTAAAGCAGACTCTCAATGAGGTATGTATGAAGTCACTGGGAGCAGGCACTCATAATAGCAAGTGCCCTCACTCACCTGAGGGTGGCATGCTTCATCATTAGACTTGCTTCTCATTGGGCTTGTGCTACAATGCCGAAACAGGCCCCGCGAGAGGGGTCTTTATCGGGGATCTTTTAATCACCAGTGGGTGACTGGGGGTGTGAGTGTGTCTCCAGTCAGTGGGGGAAAAATGTGAGAAAAAGATGTGAATTAAAATAGTGTTCCAAGTCTATGTCACATAAAAAAACAGAGTAAGTGTGTACTTTGTGGTGTAAGATCAAGTGAGTGTACCTAGATCTTAGTCATTGGTTGACATGCTTCATGGCTCAAATATGTTGAAAAATGATCAAGTGGCATTTCATCAGGACCTTTGTGGTTACATACCTAATCTTCTGAGGGGGGACCGAAATGTGTGTCTTGGTTTCCTTGCCCTGGTGGGTGCTGTGAAAGTCCACCTTAAATCAAATTAGATCATAAACACTCACATCATTGCCTGTGTGTATCACATCAAAACAGTGACCCTCCAAATTGTCGGTAAGAACCCCTCAGATAATGAAGACATGGCTCAGGTTATTTAGACATTTACGCTCCATGGATCACCGGTGTACTAACCTAGCCCCATCCTCACAACCATACTGCTTTAGTCAGTATGGAACAGCATACCCCCTATTTTGGCTATTCTAGTTTTGAGGAGATTGTACACTAGACTAAAATTCTCCTCGTCCTCCCAAATATAGATGTAAATAAACAAACACCTCTCCTGCCTGCTAAACCTCTTAATCGCGAAATCCTGGAGGGTCTGGTTAAATGCACATAAAGGTCTGAAACAAAGAAACATTGTGTCCTGGTGAGTGTTTATCTGCATCTGGGGAAACACATGCGTACCTATCATGAAGCCCATTGCTTACTTGTCAGAAGATGTTTTTATCTGGTTACTGTTTTTTGGCATACACTTTATGCGGTTCTATCCAGTCCTGCCAAGTACAACGCATCAGGCATTAGACTAACACATTTCATTGTGGTGGTCCGCATCACCGCACAGAACTACAAAGTCACACGTTTATAGCGCCCTGACCACCCCATGCGTGCCAGGTGCGATGAACAAGGAGCTTTATTTAAGCCCCTTGGATGGTACTAATGAGCATGTACTGTTGTGTCTGTCAGTCTGCTGTCTGAAACACACTTTACCTTTATTCAAAATCGGATCTGCCTGTACTCACTATAGTTACTGGCCTTGAGTGCCAACCTTCAGATTTAATCAAGCTCTGCCCAACCTTCCCCTCAATCATACCATGTGGCCTGTCAGCGCCATGCTTAGTTAACAGACATAGCTGCGACTATGCAGTGTATTGTTTGACCCTGACATTGAGGCGGTGGGTGGTAGCTTCCTCTTCATTGCTGCAACACCGCCTGTGCATACAGTTCCGAGGGGTAGCTGTGCAGGTCAGTGTGTGGGCTGATTTTTTTTGCTACCTGCAGGCCTGTTGGGTCTAGTTCCCCGATGTGCTGACGGTGAGTGAGGAAACAGGTAAGGTGTTTGATTTAATTTCCTTAATACTGATTGTTAATTTACAGCACGGCTGTGGCACTCTCTCTCATGGTGAGCATTGTCTTGCCCTTCCTCTTGTTTGTCCGGTGTGATTTTGTTATGAATATGCCCCTCCCACACAGCGTGTAAAGTCAGCATCCACCCGTCTTGTGCTACGATGAAAGGGACCGCTGCATTGTTCCCGCTATAACCACCAAGAGCAGCCTATTGTATTGGATGATCAATGTTGAGCCAAATCCAGGCCGCACCGACATTAAGCAGTTTATCTCATGAGTCAACAATTCAAGTAAGACAACATGTTTTCCTAAAACACGCATTTAGGTCACCCCTGGTAGTTTAGTCAGCTCGAAACAACCTAAGTGATCAAACCTTGGAACTTGTGACTGTCTGGACTGGACTGAGACTGTCCAAAGCCCTCTGGGTCTCCGGTTGTGCCTACTACACTGACAGACATGTAGACGTTTCAGTCCCCCAGGTGTCTGCTGTGCCTTCAGACCATGCACACGTGCATGGCTGCCAAGTAACTCCATGGCTGATGTGATGCCTGCAGCCAGTTCTGGCTTTTTAAATATATCATTACAACAGCGTGACTTTAAATGCCAGCATGCAGTGTGCTATTGACTGAGAGTCCATGACTGCAGGTATCACATGTGAAAAGGGCCTGCACCAGCCAACCCCAAGAATGTGGCAAGTTGTGAAATGGAGGCTGAGGTCCAATTACGATACACTGAGGACCAATATCTCCCATTTTTGCAGTTTTTAATAACTGAGCAGTGTCTAATCGTACCCTCAAGACCAAAAACCACTCAACTCACCGGAGGGTCACCTTCTTGGAAATCACCGACTTCACCCTCCAAATAAGGGAAAAGCCTCTGCCAATGACTTTGGGGCAGCCCACTCAGAGGTCACACCTCACTCACTCATGCATTTGGGGGTCGAACTGTGCTTTGACTCACAGCAGGCTGGTTACTTGATCAGGAGGCCCACTTCTTCACATACCGAGCCTCCAAGTTGGGTAAATTCAGGTATTTGTGTCATTGGATGACCCCACTGATGACAATGGAAGCAAACAAAACTTTGGGAAGTGAAGGCTGGTGGGGGGGGGAGGGTAAAGAGAGGAGAGAGGGTGATGTCATTGAGGTCTATAGGAAGAACGTGGTGACTTTGGGATGGTGTAAATGATTCCAATGCAAGTGACACCCTACACGAGTGTCACTTGAGCTGTACGGATGAGGTTGGAACCAGATTTCTAGATGCGACACAGCTCGCAGCTCCATTGCACCCGGAGCAGCAACGAGGGGGCTGGAGGAAGATGGCTGGAGTGCCGGAGGGGACATGAGCTGCATGAATGAAGGCTGGATCCAGACTTCCAGATCTGATTCATCTCTGCACAGAAACTGAAGAAGCTGGGAGAAGAGGACTGGAGGGGTTGGGGTAAGACTTCCCATAATGTAGGGCAGGCACGCAACACCCATTGGGCTCATGGGGCTTCAGCCCCCCGTCGTGTGTGTCAGCCCGGGCTGACACAGCTTTGCGGGCTGGCAACCATCTAATTGCAGCCGCAACCGAGTACTTAACAGGTCTTTAAAAAACCATTTACTTGTAAATTAGGCTTTTGTTGTGTTTGCACCTCTTCTTACAGCCACTCTGTCTATGGTTGGAAGAATTAGCCCCCCCCCCCCCCCCGAAACCGAAATATTTTTCAGCCCCCCCCCCCCGGAATTTGGCACTAGTTGCCCGCCTGATGTAGGGGTTCACCTGCACCTGTTGTTTAACGCAGTGAATATATGCATGAAAATGGTCATTAGAAAAGCAAACTATTTTCCCTTGGAGTTCCAATCACTATATCGCCATGTATTTAAAATATAAGAGAGGATGTGTTAAGGCCTGAACTGCTGACTTTGGAACTGGTGAAACAGGTTTGAGTCTCGGCCTCGGCTCAAGTTCCTGTGATTCTGGACAAATCACTTCATCTCCTGGTGCCCCAAAGAAAAACAAATAAATGTAGCCTTGTCTAATTTAACTGCAGCTCGTGTAAATCACTTAAATACCTCCTGGTCATTTTCGTGCAATATAAAATTGCAAAGAAAAATAAAAGGATTCAGTTTGACTTTGGTGTGGAGTGTGTATTTTTTTTATCTGACTCATGATATATAAAATATATAAAAACAGTACACTATAAAATGTTTTCCCATACTTAAACAGATCCGGCTCTATTCATGGCATGGATGCGTAGTATCTCTGCATCAGCATAATGTTCCTTGTTTGCTCTAAAGCAACACATAAAAAATGGTAGGTAATAGCTTCATAGTGACCTCATTCTCCAGTTCTTTGGTCCTACTATCTTCAGGTCACCAACAAAGAACAGTTTTTTTTTTTTTTTTCCTCTGGATCTTGTAATGTCCACAAAGGATACTCTGTGCTGGCAAGAGCCCTGAAAACAACCGCTAATAATACAATAGAACTGATGCTAGCTTT
This sequence comes from Lissotriton helveticus, assembly GCF_964261635.1. NCBI lineage: Eukaryota > Metazoa > Chordata > Amphibia > Caudata > Salamandridae > Lissotriton > Lissotriton helveticus. The sequence continues at coordinate 661,311,782 of NC_136065.1, forward strand.
AGCAAAGAACTTGTGTTGGTTGAATACTTCTGTATAGTTTAGTAAGACTGTGTGAGAGAGGTGTAGCGGGGCCCTTCCTATGATCTTAATTATGGTGTGGTCGTGCCGGTAAACAACGTTTACAACGCAACTTTTACCACGCACTACCTTTACCACGCAACTTTTACAACGCAAGTCGTTACAACGACTTGCGCTGGGGGGCGCTGTAGGATAGGGAATAGTTTAATTTACTATCCAAAACCTTCTCTACTATCCACGGGGGACTGGAGTTGGAATAGTAAATTAAACTATTCACTATCCTGCGCCCCAACACAAGTCGTTGTAACGACTTGCGTTTTAAAAGTTGTGTGGTAAAGGCATGCGTTGTAAAAGCATGCGTAGTAATGACATACATCCGACGTGCCCAAGCTGCACAAGGCAGGTCGACAAGTGCTCATTCTTTCATTCTGTTACATTAAAGGAACATACCTGCGTTGTTCCACACACAAAGAATTGAAATGCCACACATGCACATGTTAAAATCATGAAAATGTCAACCATAAGTCAACTGAAAACTTTGCTGCTATGTCTGTTACTGAGAACTGCAGTCACGCAGTCTGTCTCCAGGTAGTCCCCTTCCATTTATGGTGCTTTGCAGCAGTTTTGAGATCTTCTAAAGAGTTTCTCATTGCTCAAATGGGTGCAATTTCTGATATGTATATGTCTCTCTCATCTTCATTGCTTGATTTTGCTCGCGAGAAAGTGTCGCTCATAATTACTCTGTCTGAAATTATATAAATGTCACACATAAGAATCTGAAACCTTGGCAGCTGTGTCGATCCATTCAACTGATAAAACAATTGGAAAGATTGTTTACAGACTGAAAATACTCTCTCATATACATGCCATAGACCCTATTCAGGCGGGCGACTCCTGATTTTTGAAGCCGAAAATGGTTTTATTTTGGCTGTCTCTCGCCTGAAATTGCCTCTCCTTCAATAGATGTCAATGAGAATATATATTTTCAGGATTATTATTTTTTTTTTTAATCTCTCACTTTCCTCTTCACAAATGGATTGCATAGGAAATATATTTTCACGTTTATTTTTTGTAATCTCTCACTTTCCTCTACACACATGTCCTAATATGTGCTCATGTTGAGGGAGACATATACTGCCTAAATTGTTTTAAATAGTTTCTGTAGAGTTTCTGTAGGAAACGTGGCCTGCTTTACATCACGCCTATAACTAACTTGTTTTCTTTGTCTACAGAGTTCGCCAAAAGCGTTCAGCATATCGGTGAATGTAATGTGCATTACTGGACTATATGTGTTTTAAGGGTGGGTTTTTTGCGATTCTCGAGTGAATGCGTGTTTATTTATTAGTTCTGAGGCTCAGTTCCTCTTTACCCCGTGCTCTCTCTTTTCATGGTCTGGGCGCCTATAGACTAGTTCCTTTGAGCAACCCCTCCCCCGCCCTCTCTCGCAGACCTTCCTCGCAGCACGCGCTGTGCCGCACGTAGCCTCATTCCGTAGAAACCAGTGCCGCCTCGAACCGTGACACGTGGTTTCTATGCCTTCCGTCCTTGTGTGACTAGCAAATTCATCCTAACAGGGAAAGGTATACATTAGCATTTTCTTGAAGTGTTGCGGTGAGGGCGCTGTTGAAAGAAAAACACAAAACATCGGTGAATATCTGAACAATAAGCAGACATGCCGTTTAGACCTGATTCGCGCATGCCAACATTTTAAAAGAAAAAAAAAGGGGGAGATTTAAAAAAAAAAAACAAATTCGCGAGCATGTATTTCCGCCATTGGCCATTAGTATTACTGAAACTGCGGCTGTTTCAGGCGGGAAACATCCAGAATTAAACTTTTTACTTCAAAAATCGGGAGTTTAGCGCCTGCATCGAGTCTATTGGCTTGTATGCCGATTCCGCCTGAAATTGCCTCTGCTTCGATGGAAGTCAACGGGGGAAATACATTCCCTCGATTATTTTTTAAAATGTCTCTCTTTCCTTTTCCAGAATGTTGGCATTTATGAGTAAGCACCGTCCTGGGGTCGAAAGTTCAAGTTCATCTTCTGGCTTTCTAGGAAGATATCTTCATGGAAATTACTTCAGGTTTCTGTACTTTTCCTGAACAACATAACTCCTTGTGTCAGCAGCAGACTTTTCGATTCATTTATTGATTTATTTGCCCTGTAAAGTGAGAAATCCACGAAACGGATTTACAGAGCTTTGTGGATTCAGCAGAGATTTGCAGTAGCACCGTGTGTAAAAAACAAACGTCGCAGCAAGTAAAATAAACAAATAACCAGGCCTTACATGTATGGGGCTGCATCATTACATGATATAAGTGACACATAGACATTAAATAGTCACATTTATTTGCGGTACCCAATTAAAATATTCAAAGTAATCGAGCACGTGCATTCAGAACTGAGAAGATTTAGGGTATAAAAAAGCGGAATTATGGGGAGGGACATGGGCTCCGTAGATAAGATGGAAATCCTGCCTAGAGGCGTATCTGACCATTCGCCAGTTTCCCTGTCACTCACTACCAGAGAGAAGAAGCGCGCTAGAATATATCCTGTCTACCCTAACTATCTGAAACTCCCCAAGATCAGGAAACAACTCAAATTAGTGACCACGCAATATTTTCAGGAAAACACTGGGTCGGTCGCTTCGCCCTCAATCCTGTGGGAGGTGTACAAAACGGTCCTCCGCGGTGCCGCGATGGCAACTATATCGGGGCACAAGAAGGAATCCCGACGGGAGCTTACTGCATTGGAACTGGCACTCCATGCTGCTAACACTGAGCACATGTCTGACCCCACTCCAAGCACCTTCAATTTGCTACAATTGCGACAGCAACAATACCAGGCACACCTTAAGTCGACAGAACAGGGCTACATAGCGGGCGCAGCACATAGGATATATGATGTGGGTGACAAGGCAGGGAAAATGCTGGCGTGGCTGGATAGGAGAGGAGGGAGCACTAGAGGCATACAGAGGCTATACACGCAAGACGGGCTACTACAGACACACACTGAACAGATTGTACACACCCTGGCACACCACTTCCAAAGTATATACACCCCAGAGCATGTCGTCACGGCGCGAGCAGCGGAGACCTCACTAGACACTATTGCCGTCCCCAGACTTTCGCAAGAGGCACTACTAGAGCTTGACCTTGACCTGTCGGAGGATGAAATTCAATTGGCCATACAGGCATTGCAGTCCGGCAAGGCGCTAGGACCCAACGGATTACCTGTAGAATGGTACAAAGCGATGGCCACGGAGCTAAGTAAACCACTGCTCAACATGTACACGGACAGCCTGCACAGGGGGGAACTGCCGCTCGACCAGCGCACGGCCACGATAGTGGCCATACCGAAACCACACAAGCCACCTGCCGAATGCACCTCATACCGCCCAATATCCCTGCTTAATGTGGAAGCCAAAATTCTGGCGAAACTACTGGCCAACCGTCTGACGCAACATCTGCATACGCTAATACACCCTGACCAGTCGGGCTTTATGCCCCATAGGAGCACGGCGCTGAATCTCAGGAGGGTCCATGGAGTGTTGGCGTGTGCACACCTTCTTTCCGAACAGGCTGTGATCCTCTCCCTTGATGCCAGAATGGCGTTCGATTTAGTAGAATGGGAATATCTGTTTGCAGTGCTTACACGTATGGGCTTTGGCCCGAAATTTACAGCTTGGGTTCGGCTTCTGTACACGTCACCAGTGGCACAAGTAACAGCAAATGGCCACATTTCACCGACATTCCTGTTGGGACGTGGAACGAGACAGGGGTGTCCATTATCGCCTCTGCTCTTTGCCCTGGTGCTAGAACCCTTGGCAATCCTGATTAGGACTACGCCACTGATTCGTGGCATCACATGGGAGACTGGCTGGGAGGATAGAGTCTCCCTGTATGCGGATGATATGCTCATATACATGGTTGACCCGAGCAATGGGATCCCTGCCTTGTTGCATCTCTGCAATACGCATGGGGAGCTGTCCGGTTATACCATAAACTGGTCCAAATCAGTGGTTTACGTCCTCAGGGGCCCGGGACCGCAGTTACGTGAGGACTGCCCCCTGACATTGACTACTACCTCCTTTAAATACTTAGGTATTGTTATCACAAATAATGCCGCTGACTTCTTTGACAGAAACTTACAGCCGCCAATGGATCGCCTGCGGGCAGATATCAGACACTGGGCAGCCCTGCCATTGACCCTTCTTGGACGGGCAGCCTTGTATAAAATGATGGCCCTCCCCAGATTCCTCTATGTGTTAGAAAATACCCCGTATATAGTGACTCCGCGATATTTCCAGCGTATTGCAGCATTGGTTACCAGCCTACTATGGAACAACGGCCCGGCGCGAATAGCGCATGATAAATTGGTCAAAAGTTGGTACGAGGGTGGAATTGCCCTGCCGAACGTTCAGCTCTATTACTGGGCGGCCCAACTTAAAATTATCAATCAATGGATCCACGCCCCGCGGGAGGATCCGGCCTACAAGGCGGACTGGTCTCAGCTGGGTACGGACGGCATGCTTTCCGTCCTGTACAATAAGTCACAGGTTAAGAACCTGATAGGTCCGACACAACATACGGCTACCCTGTGGCACATGCCACATGCGAAACTGGGTTGGAAGGGGAGACTCACCAAAATGACACCGCTGTGGGACACAAAATCATTGGGCAACCTCAGAACATGCAAGGGATTCACCCAATGGGACCACATAGGGATCTCCACGGTGGGGGACTTGTGGGACAAGGGCACGGTGATAGCATTCTCACAACTCCGACAACAATACAATCTCCACCCCAATGAGACATTCAGATACATGCAGATACGTCACGCCCTGCTGCGAGCAATACCGGCCGACACTGAAGTGCCAGAGTCCTCGCCATTGGAGGATAGGCTTTTGACAGACTTCATGTCACAGAGCGCCACTTCTCTCACATATAAAAAGCTGGTCAATAATCTGGAAGACCCCACACTGAAACTTAAGGAGAAATGGGTAGAAGAGATAGGGCAGATAGATGAGTCAGAGTGGAATGAAGCGCTTGCGTCTCCGAAAGAGGTAGGCATTTCGGCGAAATTCAGATTGGTGCAACTCAAAATCCTGCACCGCATTTATTACACTAGGACGCTTCTCCACAGGATTCATAGAGCACCACACCCCTTCTGTCTCCGGGGCTGTGGGGAGGAGGGGACGTTGTTTCATACGCTGTGGGACTGCCCAAAGATACAGGAGTTCTGGCGGCAAATTATGCGCACTATCTCCCAGGCCCTTAAGATCTCTGTTGTACCCGAACCCCGTAAATGCTTGTTGAACATCTGGGACCCTAATGACCTAGGCAGGAATGGCCTGCTCTGGGCTACACTAGCCATGACAGTGGCCAAACGGGACATTGCGCAGAAATGGGGTGCTATGGAACTGCCTACATTGGCTAGATGGACCAAAAACATGGACATGCTAATGGTGACGGAGAGGGCGGTGTATGTTCTCAGGGCCTGCCCCCGTAAATGGAACAAGGTCTGGATGCCATGGAACATCTATAGAGGGGACATCTGTGACCCACTGCCGGAAGATGATGACATAGATTCAGAGGGGGAGGACGATTGAAGAGATGATAGCTTGGTTGCTGGTTTGCCTGTACCAAAACGTGCTGTATTCCTATGGTGCGGTTGCAAACAACATGAACAACAAGCATTGTGACTGATGAGTGGTTCTAGATGTGTGCACAATGATGGGAATGTGATGAGTAGAGTTGGGTTTACTGTTTTCTTTTGTTCCAATGTCTATTAAGATGAGTACCGCTTGCGATTGAGGGCTATATAGTTGGAATTGTAGAGAGTGAGGCACTAACACTGACCTCCAGACAATGTACACAGGTCCATTGCAGTCGATCATCCATGTGTTTTTTGAGCCTGCGCTGAACATATTTAGCTATGCAAACTGATACTACGGCTCTACATCTGCATGCCTGTACAACCTACAAAAATACATCTTCTGCGAGATACTGTATGTATGACATATGCCTTCATGTTAATAAAGAGTTTAAAAAAAAAACTAAAAAAAAAACGGAATTATTAATTAACATTTTGTCATAACTGAGCGAGTGTGCAGAAGAGTTCAAATATACTGAAGAGCAAGGACGGTTACTGAACATACTGGCGTATTTCTGACCGGAATGGTGAAGATTGCAGCAAAAGCAGGCATGCATTAGCATTCTACACTAAAATAATCAGTGTTGTAAGGTAAAGCGGATATGTAAAAAGTAGTAGCACGAAGTGGGAATAGGTAGGTGAGAAAAAGAAAAGCCTGGTCAAGTTGATCTTGGCGTAGCTTTTCACTCAGTTTATATGAGATGGTTGAAGTTTTGCAGAAAAAAATACAGGGTGAGGAAGTAAACCTAGATTCAAAATTTGCAAACATTCGTGACAAGAATTTTCAATTCTATTAAGGACAAGGAGGCGAGGATTATGCTAGTCTCATTTCTTTATTTAGAAATGCCCAGCAGCCATAAAACTTAGTAAAAACCACAATACCCATAAACACTTGGGTAATGACCATGGAGTCTGCACTATATAAGGTAACGTAGATAGTCCCACTTCCTCTTTCTTTGGTGAGAAGTCGTTTAAGGATACCAGAAAAAGTCAACATGGAAAGTCAATGTAGGAACACCAAACCCCAATCCAGGGCAACGAAGGACAGTTCAGGAATGCAACGGCAGAAGAAAAAACAGGAGTCTCAATCCTCAAAGAAGAAGGCAGGAACACCCATGCCGCACCGAAGAGACATCACTTGGGATCAGATCCTGAAAAGAGACACAGAGCCGTAATACACATTCCGTGTAAACATGAGCATATAAAAGAAGGGTGGGTAGCAAAAAACAAGTCAACGGTAACAGTGCAACATGAATAAATCCATGAACAGTTCTACAGTAACAATAATATACATACAATGGGTGGGATAATCCTCGCCTCCTTGTCCTTAATGGAATTGAAGATTCTTGTCACGAATGTTTGCAAATTTTGAATTCTATTTCAGGACAGGAGGCTCCGATTATGCTTGTTCAAAGCTGATCCACCACTACAGAAGCAACATGATCAATAGGCTTGAAATAAAAAGTTTTGAAAACAGAATCAGAGGACCAGTCAGCGGCCTTCATATTATCAAACAAAGTGACACGCAAGGAGAAGGCCTTAGAAGCCATGGCACCTCGTGCAGAATGAGCCCCAAACACAGACACATCAATGCCAGCTTCCGCCATGAGCCACCGTACCCACCTAGCCAAAGTTGCCGGGGTAACGGGGCGAAAGGGCTTCTGCAACGCAATCAATAATTGACCTTGCATATCTGAACGAAAAGAAGAAGTACTTACTTCATAATCCTTAAGGCACTGAACCACACAAAGTTTAGGATGTGCAGGGAAAGAAGGATAAGAAATAACCGTAGTATTGGTCTTGGTACGTCTGGAGAGACGAAATGTGACGCCTTCAGGGGTAAAACTACGCCCGGCTAGATCTAAAGCACGGACATCCGACACCCGCTTGCAGGAAACCGAACACAACAACATAGTGAGTTTAGCCAACAGTTGTTTCCGGGACAACAAAGAATTGATCGGCCAGGCCTCCAAAAAACGCAAAACAATAGACACGTCCCACAATGAAACATATTTGGGACATGGAGGGTTTGCAAGTCGGATACCCTTGAGCAATTTAGCTACTAGAGGATGCTCCCCTGCCGGTTTACCGTCCACCGGGAGGTGCCCTGCAGAGATAGCAGAACGGAAAGCGTTCACCGTGCGATAAGCTAAACCAGAAGCAGACAGCGAGGCCAAAAAATTGACCATCACAGAGACATCAGCAGTTGTGGGATCAACTTGCCGTTGAAGACACCAGTCACTCCAACGCTTCCAAGAACCTGTGTAGCGTTTGTGGGTACCAGGGGCCTAGGCGTTACTGATGAATCTGGTAGCGTCCGCAGAAAGGCCTGGGACCGACCAGCGTTCCCCGAAATCCGCCACGCCAGAAGAAGGAGAGAGCCTGACTGAATCAGGGGATGTGGATTCTGAAGCGGATCGATCAGGAGATTCCACTTCTGAGGAAGAAGAAACGGCACTGCACAAGCCATTTCCAGGAGAACTGGGAACCACGGCTGAGCCCTCCATAGGGGAGCAATCAGGATCAACTCCGCCTAATAGCGTGTCGTGTAAGAGAGAACCCTGGAGATCATCATGAACGGGGGAAATGCATATCACAACGCTGCAGGCCACGGTTGGAGAAAAGCATCCGTGGCCAGGGCTTCCGGATCCGGCCTCCAACTGAAGAACCGTGGGAGCTGGGTGTTGAGGCGGGACGCAAAGAGATCTATCTGACATGGGCCCCAAGACCGAAGGAGTTGGCGGAACACACGAGGATGAAGCCTCCAATCGCTGAAGTCCCGTAGATACCTCGAGTTCCAATCCGCAACAAGATTGTTGCACCCAGGAAGGTATTCTGCAATAACCGTGATCCTGTGTTGGAGGCAATAATGCCAAAAGTCCTTGGCAATCTCCGCCAGTAACCTCGACCGAGTCCCCCCCAATTTGTTGATGTAGGTGAAGGCGCTAGGGGGCGCACGGCGGGATGGCTGGGTGAGTCACAGCTCCGCTGGGCGATCAACAACAATGTGAGCTGGACCTACTACTGACCCCACCAAATCGACCACAGAGCGGCCACACGGGCGTGTGGGGAGACGGTGCTTTCATCGATATGCAGCGGACCGCGGCATCATAGCGGCGGAACAGATAATTACCGCCGATAGCGGAGAAACGCGGCTCGCCTGACAAGATGGCGGACAGCCGACTCGCAGATCTGCTGGTGGACGCGGTGGCTGACTGAACGATGCGGGGAGTACGGCGGCTGGTCGAAGTTATAGCGGGTAAGAGACATTCCCCTCCGCTCCCAGATCGCCGACTTAGGGAGCAGCAGTACACGAGCCCCATCGCCCGTCACAGCTGCTAAACTGGACCACACGCCTGACAAGATGGCGGCGCCCACTCGCACAGCGTCAATGCCCGCATTCTAACGGCCCGGGGGGCAGAGCTGGCCGATCCACAACACGCCGCGGACCCCGCATACTGCACTCAAGACACAGCGCCACTGGATCTGTGCTCGCATAAGCTCGCATCCCAGCGATTCAGCGCTATTGCACACTACCACATGGGCAAATTTACGGCCGGACAGGGCATTGCGAGAGCACGTTTTTAACGGCCGGATACTGGCTCCGTGGGCCGTGCATTGAAGATAGGGCTCCCGCTCCTCTGGGAATACTGTGTGGCTCTGCCATTCTGCAGCGACCGTCCCTTCCCATCCTAGGCTGCCTTACAGAGTGTACGTCTTGATTGTAACTGTTGGAGTGACACCGGGGGGTACCCCGCTTCCCCCCCAGACGACACATGCACGCACAGCTATGTTGGGCAGACTCAGATTGCGGGCCAATTCATGTTCTTTGCCCGCTCGGGTGTGAAGCCATCGGCCAAAGTGGGCACCACGGCTACTGCGTCTAGAGTCACGAGGGCAAGGGGCACCGTGTCCGGGGCTACCACACACCAGGCTGAAGCGATGGGGAAACCTGACAAGCAACAGCCCAAGCTCTCGTTCGACAGCAGAAAATCTAACAAAACCACGGAGGACTTGGCAGACGTCAGCGGCGCAGTCGAGACACCACCAAACAGTAACATGGAGAAAATATTGCTGGCCATCCAGTCAAATTTACAAGATATCAACGGTAAGCTGGATAACCTAACATGTCGTATGGACGGCATGGCTGCAAGACAAGAGAAGCACGGTGAGCGCCTAGACGAGGCCGAAACGCGTATATCGGCAGTGGAAGATGAAGCGCGCACATCCACCACCAAGTGTACGGGAATAGAACGCATCCTGGAGGTCATTAAAGCGAAGGAGGAGGATTTGGAGGCGCGCTCGAGGCACAATAATGTGCGCATTACAGGCTTGCCGGAGACGACCAACACAGGACGCATGGAAATATACGTCGAAAACTTGTGCAAGGATCTTTTTGGCGCGGAAGCGTTGTCGCCGGTTTTCATTGTAGAACGGGCCCACAGATCGCTGGCGCCACGCCCACCGCCTGGAGCAACGCCGAGGCCAATAGTGGCGAGAATACTTAATTATCGAGATCGGGACACCATCCTCAAACTGGCGAGAGAGAGAGGCAAAATCACACACCAAGGCAACTCTCTGGAGTTTTATCCGGATCATACTGTTGCGGTTCAACAGGCACGGAAAGAGTACGCGACTGTCAAGGCAAAATTAAGGGACCTAAACATAAGCTACTCCATGCTCTATCCTGCCAGACTTCGAGTAATGTGGAAGGAGAAGGCGGTCGTTTTACCCACACCCAAAGTGGCCCTGGACTTCGTCAAAAAGGTGCAGCGGGAGAACAGACACAGTGATCGGGATGCACAACATCAAGACTCGGACTAGAGTCACCGGCAGGTCCCTGCAACACTTGGCGGTAGGTCTCCCAGTGGTTGAGTCTGGTGCCTGCACGATACCACAGCCCGCTTCCGAGGGTAGACTTTGGCGGCGGAGTGACGGAGGATGGGCAAACAAGGCAGCAGAGAAAGGTATGGGACACCCGTAGTACCGACATGGATAGACACTGTTGACTTTTCACGCCTTTTTGGTAATATTGACTTGACATACCTAACGGCTCACACCATAATGCAATCTAACACGCATAGTACTGTGGTGAGGACATGAACTTGCACTTCACACACAAATTTTTCTATATGTTGCAGTGTGTAAGAGAGGTACCGGGCTTTATGCTGTGATCGAGCCATACACTGTACAAAGCGGAACATTTTGCCGATTGATATGACTTTCAACGGGAGGAGGGGTCGGGCAGACTGCTATTGGCACACGTTTCCTGACATGTACTTGCAACTGTTGATGTGGGGGGGAGAGTGGAATCACAGTCACATAACTCACGATTATGTCAGCTTTTGAAGTATCGCCCACACCCATAACATAGGGTGCAAGACTGTGCCCCCTGCGGTCCTCCACGAGGGTGATACCCAACACAAGTTGTAAGATGGATACGGGATTGTTTGTTTTTTGTTTGGGGGGTTTATTTTCAAAGGGTAGATGGCTTCGGCATGTTGGGGCTGCTGGAGTGGGTGGGTTGGGAAGCTTTGAGAGTTTTGAATGTTTAGTTAGACCAATAACATCGAATTTGTACGAAACTCGGAATTCTCCCTGGCGGAGAACTGCTATCACTAGATTATGTACTCAGAATGCAATGATACTAATGTCCACTTTGGTTCTGAATCGCACAGGGATCGATCGATGCAGGCTTATACATATCTCACGGTTATCGGCATACTGATAGAAGCCATCTGAACGTCCTCATTTGGAACATTAGGGGCTTCACACAACTGCGCAAGATCAGACAGGTCTTTGCGAGCCTCACTAGATGGGAAATAGATATTGCTTTCATACAGGAATCCCACCTAGCACCCAACACGCACCCACTTCTGGGAACCAGATGGGCGGAATCGACATATAGGGCCTCCTATTCCACTTATTCACGAGGAGTTTTGATTTTGATTCGTAAAGGGGTAAACTTCAAGTCACAGCACGTTACACAAGATCCCGATGGCAGATACGTATTGGTCTCGGGCACATTACGCGGCCAACGCGTTACACTTCTTAACGTATATGGTCCTAACACGGATTCACCAGAGTTCTTCAGGGAGGTGTGGGGCCACTTACAACCACACGCCAACACACACATAATATGCGGTGGGGACTGGAACGTAACATTGGTGGACGGGTTGGACCGTTCTTCCAACTCCTCTGAGCAACATAAACAGGCTAGAACAATGTTGGGACACATGATGAAAGATCTGTCGTTAACGGATATTTGGAGACGTAAATATGTCAATGAACCAGGGGCCACTCACATCACAGCCTATCATAACAGTTGGTCTCGATTAGACTATTGGTTAGGTACGAATGATGTCGCGCTGTGGGTGAAGGAACTTCAGGTTTTGCCACGCACACTGTCGGACCACAACCCCGTCCTATTACAGATAAGAATACCACAATACACACCTCCCCCATTTCAGTGGAGATTCAATTCACAAGCTCTATCAGATCCCGTTTATGAGGACACCATAACAAAGGCAATCAAAGAATATTTTCACATTAATTCTAATACTGTTGAAGATCCGGGTCTTTTGTGGGAGGCCTTTAAGGCTACGATAAGAGGCGTCTGCATTGGCACAACTGCAGGGATACTGAAAGACATCAGAAATCAGATACATCATTGTGAGACCCGCATCAGAAATATAGAACTAGCATATGAGACTACGCAGGATATTACATTACTAGCAGAACTGCGGGACCTGCATACTGAGCATGCTGATGCAGTAGAGACCGAAATCAAATATTTGGATCGCAAACACATAGCTAGGAACTTTGGTGAGGGGGGCAGACCGGGTGGGATGTTGGCGAGGAAGATATGCGAGGGGAGAGGGCACTCAGCCATACTTAGCATTAAATCAAAAGAGGGCCTAATACAGACCCAATCGGAAGACATTTTACGTAACTTTGTGAACTCCTTTGGCGCACTCTACTCATCGCAACCCACACAATCGGCAAGCGAGGTTTTTGACTATTTGCATGATGTGGCGATTGGTTGGCTGTCGGATGCGCAGAGGGAACACCTAGCAATGCCCATCACAGTAGAGGAGGTGACAACAGTGATTAAGTCACTACCTAATGGCAAGGCGCCAGGCCCGGATGGGTACACTAACGAGTTTTACAAACACTACGCAGACATTATTGCACCTTACCTGGTAGACATGTTCGGCGCCTCCTTCGAGAAATCGATACTTCCCCCTACTCTCCGTGAGGCATTAATCATTGCCCTCCTGAAACCGTCCAAAAACCCTGAAGATTGTGACTCCTACAGGCCTTTATCGCTTATTAACGTAGATTCGAAAATACTCGCGAAACTGCTGGCGGAACGCTTATCCCCTTTAATGACCCGTCTGGTCCTCCCAGATCAGACTGGTTTTATCCCCACACGATCCACTTCCCACAATACAAGATCCTTGTTCGCTCTATCTCACTACCTTCAACCCTCCATTAAAGCAGTGGCGGTCATGCTCGATGCCGCTAAGGCATTTGACTCTATTGAGTGGAGCTATATGATTGCTATTTTACACAGGATGGGCTTTCCCAAACGATTCGTCCAATGGATAACACTACTATACACCCAACCATGCGCAAGAGTCCGGATAAATGGTTATATCTCCGCTCCCTTTGCTATAGAACGTGGCACTAGACAGGGCTGTCCCCTCTCCCCCTTACTTTTCGCGTTAGCGCTGGAACCCCTGGCATGTATAATTAGACAAAATTACAAGGATTCAGCTCTGCAGTTTAAGTCCAGACCACTACACATATCTTTATACGCGGACGACATGCTGCTGTATATACGCGATCCAGAGAATCATCTGAATAATATACTCAGAGAATGTATAAGATTTGGGGGTCATTTGGGACTGACAATTAACTGGTCCAAATCTTCCATAATACCGTTAACAGACACTACCACCCCCTTTGAGATTGACTATCCCCTGGAATGGCAACAGGAACCAATTCGCTATCTAGGGGTCATGTATCATAGAGACCCGGAAGAAGTTCTGCGCGCGAATTATGGGGTGGTGATATCCAAACTGGAGGACAAAATTCAGCGCTGGATCCATTTACCTCTCTCCCTGGCTGATCGGATCGCGATCGTTAAGATGAATATCTTACCTAAACTTCTCTACCTTTTTAACAACATTCCTATCACGCCCACCAAAGAAATCTTCCGCCGCATTAAGTCAATGGTTCTGACACTGATATGGGCCGGAAAACAGGCCCGAATCGATCTCCAGACGTTAACGCTCCCGTATGCACAGGGAGGATTTGGGGTACCAGACTTTCTCCTATACTACCTGTGTGCCCAGGCGCAATACTCGGCTTATTGGTATCACGAGGTACCGTACCTCACACACACGGCCATAGAAGAGAGCGATGCGAGCCCTGTGCCCCTATCAGCGATAATTACACACACCAGACCGCCGCTACATGCGAAGGACATAAACACTATTGATACCACCATCAAGGCCTGGCGCAAACTTGGACAATTGTCCCGTAAAAGTCCATTGTATGCACCGGCGCTACCCCTGCGCCACCATCAAGCTCTGTCAGTCACTAGTGAGCAGGTAGGCATGTCCTTACTGCGTAAAGCCGGAATAGACACTATGGGAGATGTGTTTCAGGAGGGATCATTCAGGGACATCGAACAGTTAACATATATACAACACATGACCCCCATGTTCCGCTTCACATACTACAGGACAACGAGAGCCCTGCGGGAACACTATCCAACATTTCCGTTAGAACCAGAGTGCTTAGCTCCACTCCAGCTAATAATTACAACACAGGATCTATCACATCTGGTGTCCAGGTTATACACGGCGGCACAGGCTGAGATAGCGCAGGTTCCTACAAGGGCCAAGGCTAGATGGGATTTGGAACTAGAGGATCCGTTAACAGATGAAGAATGGCAACAAACGTGTGCCCTGACTCAGATTCTCACGCCCAACGGAAACTTGAGAATTATACACTACAAATTCATCCACCAGGCATACTACACCCCTTCCAAATTGCTTAAATTTGGGTTGCAAGACGAGGACAGGTGCAAGAGATGCAATAGGGAAGGTGCGAACTTTGCGCACCTTGCATGGTATTGTGCCAAAATATCAGAATACTGGGCAGACGTTACATCCACTCTCACTGTCATACTAGAGGAGGAGGTACAATGCACGGTGCAGATCTGTCTCCTTGGGATTGTCCCACAGTTTCGGGCACTGAAGCGCAAGTTCTGCGTGATATCTTTGTTGCTAGCTAAGAGACAGGTGGCGCAGTGCTGGAATAGCCGGAAGGTACCCAAAAAGTCCACGTGGCTTCGTGACATGTCAGTATGTAGAGACAAGTTGATGACGTACGAAGAGAACCTCCCTGTGAAATCTAGGCTGAAGGACTACTGGCATTTCCTAACAGACTTCCTTAACTCCCAGGAAGAGGAAATAGAAATATAAAAGGTTTAGTGACACATTCAAAGGTGGCAAAAGATGATGTGCAGGCTAAACATGGCTATTACATGGTCCGAAGTGACACCCAGATCCGTTGACAAGAGAGTGCAGTCAGATATGGTCAATTTTGATGTTTGGTCTTTATGTTGTGTTCTATTACTGTTTTTATCTATAAAATTCCGAATGTGAGACTCATCTCGTATTGCTAGACGCGAGGCCTGCAAAGGTTACGCCAGGGGCGACTCCGGCGGATGATAAAGGCTGATTTATATTCTGATTGTTCCTGATTGAGCATTTGCTGACACATTGCATGCCGGCCCACTGGGTTGTAGGCTAGTGGCTGTGTAACAGACATGAAGTAAATAAAGGTCTTACAAAAAAAAAAAAAAAATACAAAAAAAAATTTGTTGATGTAACGAACTGCTGATACGTTGTCCATTCGTAGAAGTATGCAGCAGTTGGACTGAAGGGGTGAGAGACAATGAACCGCGAAGGATCCCGCCAGAAGCTCCAAACAGTTGATGTGAAGGGAGAGCTCCTGGGGAGACCATCGACCCCCCGTCGAGATGGGACCGCATCGAGCCCCCCAGCCCCAACGGCTGGCATCCGATTCGATCACTACTTACGGCGTGGACCCGAACAGGGCCCGACCATTCCAAGCCTCCATATGATTCAGCCACCACTGCATCTCCGACCTCGCGTCCTCTGAGAGGGGAATCAAATCCGAATACCGGAGGCCTTCTTGGAGATGGCGAATCTTGAGGCGCTGCAAGGCTCTGTAATGCAGGGGAGCCGGGAAGATTGCCTGAAGAGATGAAGCCAAGAGACTGACAACTCGTGCTAACGATCTCAATGACACAGTCTGTTTCGCAATAACCGAAGTCAGTTCTCTCTTGATATACCGTATCTTCTGATTCTGTCGGGTGTGAACCAAATTGCTTCAAATTCTGTACATATCTCTCACAATATATTTCGACATAATTGTGCTACTAATTATGACATCCAGATTCAATCATTGAGTGCAAAACCAAACAGAACAAGCATTAGAAATGCAATCGGGCTCGGATTTATTTGAGTTTGAGCTAATGGCATTGTAAATGGTAATGTATTTTTGCTAAGTGTTATGGAGTGTGTTAATGTGGTGGTGGTGGTAGTGGTAGTACTGGTGGTGGTAGTACTGGTAGTACTGATGGTGGTAGTACTGGTAGTACTGGTGGTGGTACTGGTAGTGTTAGTACTGGTGGTGGTGGCTCGGATTTATTTAATTTTGAGCTAATGGCATTGTAAATGGCAATGTGTTTTCGTCATGTGTGAAGGAGTGTGTGCATGTGGTGTGTAGTGGTATTATGTGAGTTGTATTCTGTAATGCTGTGCTTTAGATGAATATGTTTAAAAGTAAAGTGTACCATACTGCGATTGCTACAAAAGTTAATTGTGGATGTGTTAACAATTGATGCGTGCACTGATGGCTGGTGGTGTGTGTGCTTGGTGGAAGTGTGCACTATCGCCTGGAGGTGTGTGTGCCTAGTGGAAGGGTGCACTGCCGGCTGGTGTGTGTGTGCTTAGTAGAACAGTGCACACATGGCTGATGTTGTGTGTGTTTGGTGAAAGATTGCACTAACGGTTGCTGGTGAGTGAGCCTTGTAAAAGAATGCAAGATAGCTGCCTGGTAGCAGTAGCATTGGTGGTAGTGGTACTGCTGCCCGTAATACTTCTACCACTCTGCACTCTCCACTACCACTCTGCACTCTGCACTACCACTCTGCACTCTGCACTACCACTCTGCATTCTGCACTACCACTCTGCACTCTGCACTACCACTCTGCACTACCACTCTGCACTCTGCACTACCACTCTGCACTCTGCACTACCACTCTGCACTACCACTATGCACTACCACTATGCACTCTGCACTACCACTCTGCACTCTGCACTACCAATCTGCACTCTGCACTACCAATCTGCACTCTGCACTACCAATCTGCACTCTGCACTACCAATCTGAACTCTGCACTACCAATCCGCACTCTGCACTACCAATCTGCACTCTGCACTACCAATCTGCACTCTGCACTCTCAATCTGCACTCTGCACTACCACTCGCACTCTCAATATGCGCTCTGCACTACCACTCTGCGCTCTGCACTACCACTCTGCGCTCTGCACTACCACTCTGCT
Organism: Lissotriton helveticus; assembly: GCF_964261635.1. Lineage (NCBI taxonomy): Eukaryota > Metazoa > Chordata > Amphibia > Caudata > Salamandridae > Lissotriton > Lissotriton helveticus. Next base: position 661,329,123 of record NC_136065.1, read on the forward strand.
CTCTGCACTACAACTCTGCGCTCTGCACTACCACTCTGCGCTCTGCACTACCACTCTGCGCTCTGCACTACCACTCTGTGCTCTGAACTCTGCACTACCACTCTGCGCTCTGCACTCTGCACTACCACTCTGCACTCTGCACTCTGCACTACCACTCTGCGCTCTGCACTCTGCACTACCACTCTGCGCTCTGCACTCTGCACTACCACTCTGCGCTCTGCACTCTGCACTACCACTCTGCGCTCTGCACTACCACTCTGCGCTCTGCACTCTGCACTACCACTCTGCACTCTCCACTCTGCACTACCACTCTGCGCTCTGCACTCTGCACTACCACTCTGCACTCTGCACTACCACTCTGTGCTCTGCACTCTGCACTACCACTCTGCGCTCTGCACTCTGCACTACCACTCTGCACTACCACTCGTCGCTCTGCACTACCACTCGTCGCTCTGCACTACCACTCGTCGCTCTGCACTACCACTCGTCGCTCTGCACTCTGCACTCTGCACTACCACTCTGCACTCTGCACTACCACTCTGCACTCTGCACTACCACTCTGCACTCTGCACTACCACTCTGCACTCTGCACTACCACTCTGCACTCTGCACTACCACTCTGCACTCTGCACTCTGCACTACCACTCTGCACTCTGCACTACCACTCTGCACTAACACTCTGCACTCTGCACTACCACTCTGCACTCTGCACTACAACTCTGCGCTCTGCACTACCACTCTGCACTCTGCACTACCACTCTGCACTACCACTCTGCACTCTGCACTTGCACTCTGCACTACCACTCTGCACTCTGCACTACCACTCTGCACTCTGCATACCACTCTGCACTCTGCATTACCACTCTGCACTACCAATCTGCACTCTGCACTACCACTCGCACTCTCAATCTGCACTCTGCACTCTCACTCTGCACTACCACTCTGCACTCTGCACTACCACTCTGCACTCTGCATTACCACTCTGCACTCTGCACTACCGCTCTGCACTACCACTCTGCACTACCGCTCTGCACTACCACTCTGCACTCTGCACTACCACTCTGCACTCTGCACTACCACTCTGCACTCTGCACTACCAATCTGCACTCGCCACCAGACACGGCGGACTCGTGGAAAATTAATGAATTGACCTAGAGGGTGAGGATGGGATACTCCGCTACCATCGAGTTCGTAGAAGAACAAGATTACATACGAAAAACAAGCAGCACAGAAAGCATCACTTTCGCGATCGCAATTGTTTAAACAAGCAGCACAGAAAGAGATCACTTTCGCGATCGCAATTGTTTAAAAAAAACAGATCTGATGCATGTGATTCTCTACATTGCTGGCCGGCTGTTCATGCGCGCACACAGAGCTGAAGGGAAAAAAACACTCTGCACTACCACTCTGCACTCTGCACTACCACTCTGCACTCGGCACTAGCACTCTGCACTAGCACTCTGCACTAGCACTCTGCACTACCACTTTGCACTACCACTCTGCACTCTGCACTACCACTCTGCACTCTGCACTACCACTCTGCACTCTGCACTACCAATCTGCACTCTGCACTACCACTCTGCACTACCAATCTGCACTCTGCACTACCAATCTGCACTCTGCACTACCAATCTGCACTCTGCACTACCACTCTGCGCTCTGCACTACCACTCTGTGCTCTGCACTACCACTCTGCGCTCTGCACTACCACTCTGCGCTCTGCACTACCACTCTGCACTCTGCACTACCACTCTGCACTCTGCACTACCACTCTGCACTACCACTCTGCACTACCACTCTGCACTACCACTCTGCACTACCACTCTGCACTACCACTCTGCACTACCACTCTGCACTCTCAATCTGCACTCTGCACTACCACTCTGCACTACCACTCTGCACTACCACTCTGCACTACCACTCTGCACTACCACTCTGCACTCTGCACTACCACTCTGCACTACCAATCTGCACTCTGCACTCTCAATCTGCACTCTGCACTACCACTCTGCACTACCACTCTGCACTACCACTCTGCACTACCACTCTGCACTACCACTCTGCACTACCACTCTGCACTACCACTCTGCCCTACCACTCTGCACTCTGCACTACCAATCTGCACTCTGCACTCTCAATCTGAACTCTGCACTACCAATCCGCACTCTGCACTACCAATCTGCACTCTGCACTACCAATCTGCACTCTGCACTCTCAATCTGCACTCTGCACTACCACTCGCACTCTCAATATGCGCTCTGCACTACCACTCTGCGCTCTGCACTACCACTCTGCGCTCTGCACTACCACTCTGCTCTCTGCACTACAACTCTGCGCTCTGCACTACCACTCTGCGCTCTGCACTACCACTCTGCGCTCTGCACTACCACTCTGCGCTCTGAACTCTGCACTACCACTCTGCGCTCTGCACTCTGCACTACCACTCTGCACTCTGCACTCTGCACTACCACTCTGCGCTCTGCACTCTGCACTACCACTCTGCGCTCTGCACTCTGCACTACCACTCTGCGCTCTGCACTCTGCACTACCACTCTGCGCTCTGCACTACCACTCTGCGCTCTGCACTCTGCACTACCACTCTGCACTCTGCACTCTGCACTACCACTCTGCGCTCTGCACTCTGCACTACCACTCTGCACTCTGCACTACCACTCTGTGCTCTGCACTCTGCACTACCACTCTGCGCTCTGCACTCTGCACTACCACTCTGCACTACCACTCGTCGCTCTGCACTACCACTCGTCGCTCTGCACTACCACTCGTCGCTCTGCACTACCACTCGTCGCTCTGCACTCTGCACTCTGCACTACCACTCTGCACTCTGCACTACCACTCTGCACTCTGCACTACCACTCTGCACTCTGCACTACCACTCTGCACTCTGCACTACCACTCTGCACTCTGCACTACCACTCTGCACTCTGCACTCTGCACTACCACTCTGCACTCTGCACTACCACTCTGCACTAACACTCTGCACTCTGCACTACCACTCTGCACTCTGCACTACAACTCTGCGCTCTGCACTACCACTCTGCACTCTGCACTACCACTCTGCACTACCACTCTGCACTCTGCACTTGCACTCTGCACTACCACTCTGCACTCTGCACTACCACTCTGCACTCTGCATACCACTCTGCACTCTGCATTACCACTCTGCACTACCAATCTGCACTCTGCACTACCACTCGCACTCTCAATCTGCACTCTGCACTCTCACTCTGCACTACCACTCTGCACTCTGCACTACCACTCTGCACTCTGCACTACCACTCTGCACTCTGCACTACCGCTCTGCACTACCACTCTGCACTACCGCTCTGCACTACCACTCTGCACTCTGCACTACCACTCTGCACTCTGCACTACCACTCTGCACTCTGCACTACCAATCTGCACTCGCCACCAGACACGGCGGACTCGTGGAAAATTAATGAATTGACCTAGAGGGTGAGGATGGGATACTCCGCTACCATCGAGTTCGTAGAAGAACAAGATTACATACGAAAAACAAGCAGCACAGAAAGCATCACTTTCGCGATCGCAATTGTTTAAACAAGCAGCACAGAAAGAGATCACTTTCGCGATCGCAATTGTTTAAAAAAAACAGATCTGATGCATGTGATTCTCTACATTGCTGGCCGGCTGTTCATGCGCGCACACAGAGCTGAAGGGAAAAAAAAACACTCTGCACTACCACTCTGCACTCTGCACTACCACTCTGCACTCGGCACTACCACTCTGCACTAGCACTCTGCACTAGCACTCTGCACTCTGCACTACCACTTTGCACTACCACTCTGCACTCTGCACTACCACTCTGCACTCTGCACTACCACTCTGCACTCTGCACTACCAATCTGCACTCTGCACTACCACTCTGCACTACCAATCTGCACTCTGCACTACCAATCTGCACTCTGCACTACCAATCTGCACTCTGCACTACCACTCTGCGCTCTGCACTACCACTCTGTGCTCTGCACTACCACTCTGCGCTCTGCACTACCACTCTGCGCTCTGCACTACCACTCTGCACTCTGCACTACCACTCTGCACTCTGCACTACCACTCTGCACTACCACTCTGCACTACCACTCTGCACTACCACTCTGCACTACCACTCTGCACTACCACTCTGCACTACCACTCTGCACTCTCAATCTGCACTCTGCACTACCACTCTGCACTACCACTCTGCACTACCACTCTGCACTACCACTCTGCACTACCACTCTGCACTCTGCACTACCACTCTGCACTACCAATCTGCACTCTGCACTCTCAATCTGCACTCTGCACTACCACTCTGCACTACCACTCTGCACTACCACTCTGCACTACCACTCTGCACTACCACTCTGCACTACCACTCTGCACTACCACTCTGCCCTACCACTCTGCACTCTGCACTACCAATCTGCACTCTGCACTCTCAATCTGCACTCTGCACTACCACTCTGCACTACCACTCTGCACTACCACTCTGCACTACCACTCTGCACTACCACTCTGCACTCTGCACTACCACTCTGCACTACCACTCTGCACTACCACTCTGCACTCTCAATCTGCACTCTGCACTACCACTCTGCACTACCACTCTGCACTACCACTCTGCACTACCAGTCTGCACTACCACTCTGCACTACCACTCTGCACTCTGCACTACCACTCTGCACTACCAATCTGCACTCTGCACTCTCAATCTGCACTCTGCACTACCACTCTGCACTACCACTCTGCACTACCACTCTGCACTACCACTCTGCACTACCACTCTGCACTACCACTCTGCACTACCACTCTGCCCTACCTCTCTGCACTCTGCACTACCAATCTGCACTCTGCACTCTCAATCTGCACTCTGCACTACCACTCTGCACTACCACTCTGCACTACCACTCTGCACTACCACTCTGCACTGCCACTCTGCACTACCACTCTGCACTACCACTCTGCACTCTGCACTACCACTCTGCACTACCAATCTGCACTCTGCACTCTCAATCTGCACTCTCCACTACCACTCTGCACTACCACTCTGCACTACCACTCTGCACTACCACTCTGCCCTACCACTCTGCACTCTGCACTACCACTCTGCACTACCAATCTGCACTCTGCACTCTCAATCTGCACTCTGCACTACCACTCTGCACTGCCACTCTGCACTACCACTCTGCACTACCACTCTGCACTAGCACTCTGCACTACCACTCTGCACTACCACTCTGCACTACCACTCTGCACTACCACTCCGCACTACCACCCTGCACTACCACTCTGCACTACCACTCTGCACTACCACTCTGCACTCTGCACTACCACTCTGCACTACCAATCTGCACTCTGCACTCTGAATCTGCACTCTGCACTACCACTCTGCACTACCACTCTGCACTACCACTCTGCACTAGCACTCTGCACTAGCACTCTGCACTACCACTCTGCACTACCACTCTGCACTACCACTCTGCACTAGCACTCTGCACTACCTCTCTACACTACCACTCTGCACTACCACTCTGCACTACCACTCTGCACTACCACTCTGCACTCTGCACTACCACTCTGCACTACCAATCTGCACTCTGCACTCTGCACTACCACTCTGCACTACCAATCTGCACTCTGCACTCTCAATCTGCACTCTGCACTACCACTCGCACTCTCAATCTGCACTCTGCACTACCACTCGCACTCTCAATCTGCACTCTGCACTACCACTCGCACTCTCAATCTGCACTCTGCACTACCACTCTGCACTCTGCACTACCACTCTGCACTCTGCACTACCAATCTGCACTCTGCACTACCACTCTGCACTACCACTCTGCACTACCACTCTGCACTACCACTCTGCACTACCAAACTGCACTACCAAACTGTACTCTGCACTCTCACTCTGCACTCTGCACTATCACTCTGCACTCTGCACTACCACTCGCACTCTGCACTCTGCACTACCACTCTGCACTCTGCACTACCACTCTGCACTACCACTCTGCACTACCACTCTGCCCTACCACTCTGCACTCTGCACTACCACTCTGCACTACCAATCTGCACTCTGCACTCTCAATCTGCACTCTGCACTACCACTCTGCACTGCCACTCTGCACTACCACTCTGCACTACCACTCTGCACTAGCACTCTGCACTACCACTCTGCACTACCACTCTGCACTACCACTCTGCACTACCACTCCGCACTACCACCCTGCACTACCACTCTGCACTACCACTCTGCACTACCACTCTGCACTCTGCACTACCACTCTGCACTACCAATCTGCACTCTGCACTCTGAATCTGCACTCTGCACTACCACTCTGCACTACCACTCTGCACTACCACTCTGCACTAGCACTCTGCACTAGCACTCTGCACTACCACTCTGCACTACCACTCTGCACTAGCACTCTGCACTACCTCTCTACACTACCACTCTGCACTACCACTCTGCACTACCACTCTGCACTACCACTCTGCACTCTGCACTATCACTCTGCACTACCAATCTGCACTCTGCACTCTGCACTACCACTCTGCACTACCAATCTGCACTCTGCACTCTCAATCTGCACTCTGCACTACCACTCGCACTCTCAATCTGCACTCTGCACTACCACTCGCACTCTCAATCTGCACTCTGCACTACCACTCGCACTCTCAATCTGCACTCTGCACTACCACTCTGCACTCTGCACTACCACTCTGCACTCTGCACTACCAATCTGCACTCTGCACTACCACTCTGCACTACCACTCTGCACTACCACTCTGCACTACCACTCTGCACTACCAAACTGCACTACCAAACTGTACTCTGCACTCTCACTCTGCACTCTGCACTATCACTCTGCACTCTGCACTACCACTCGCACTCTGCACTCTGCACTACCACTCTGCACTCTGCACTACCACTCGCACTCTGCACTCTGCACTACCACTCTGCACTCTGCACTACCACTCTGCACTCTGCACTACCACTCGCACTCTGCACTACCACTCTGCACTCTGCACTACCACTCTGCACTCTGCACTACCACTCGCACTCTCACTCTGCACTACCACTCTGCACACTGCACTACCACTCTGCACTCTGCACTACCACTCTGCACTCTGCACTACCACTCTGCACTCTGCACTCTGCACTACCACTCGCACTCTCACTCTGCACTACCACTCTGCACTCTGCACTACCACTCTGCACTCTGCACTACCACTCGCACTCTCACTCTGCACTACCACTCTGCACTCTGCACTACCACTCTTCACTCTGCACTACCACTCTGCACTCTGCACTACCACTCTGCACTCTGCACTACCACTCTGCACTCTGCACTACCACTCTGCACTACCAATCTGCACTCTGCACTCTGCACTACCACTCTGCACTACCACTCTGCACTACCTCTCTGCACTAGCACTCTGCACTCTGCACTACCTCTCTGCACTACCACTCTGCACTCTGCACTAGCACTCTGCACTCTGCACTAGCACTCTGCACTACCACTTTGCACTACCACTCTGCACTCTGCACTACCACTCTGCACTCTGCACTACCAATCTGCACTCTGCACTACCAATCTGCACTCTGCACTCTCAATCTGCACTCTGCACTACCAATCTGCCATCTGCACTACCACTCGCACTCTCAATCTGCACTCTGCACTCTCACTCTGCACTACCACTCTGCACTCTGCACTACCACTCTGCACTCTGCACTACCACTCTGCACTCTGCACTACCACTCTGCACTACCACTCTGCACTACCACTCTGCACTACCACTCTGCACTCTGCACTACGACTCTGCACTCTGCACTACCAATCTGCACTCGCCACCAGACACGGCGGACTCGTGGAAAATTAATGAAGTGACCTAGAGGGTGAGGATGGGATACTCCGCTACCATCGAGTTCGTAGAAGAACAAGATTACATACGAAAAACAAGCAGCATGGAAAGAGATCACTTTCGCGATCGCAATTGTTTAAAAAAACAAGATCTGATGCATGTGATTCTCTACATTGCTGGCCGGCTGTTCATGCGCGCACACAGAGCTGAAGGGAAAAAAAACACAGCAGTGCACACGCTCCCAGCACCATCTGCCTTCAATTACCGGCACCTCGGACAGCTGGTAATTGAGGATTTATGTATTCTTCTGCGCGTGTCCGAACACTTTATGCAGGAAGTGGACATTGACAAATTCCTAAGGCCTATGGCGTGCTGCCTTACTTAAACACAGCCTTGCCTCGACCAATCACTAGGCAGATGCCATAAAAAACGCGCGCGCACTAAGGAATGTTGCAGCCCGGACCCCTAAAGTAACTTTTTTTTTCTATTACATAAGAGCTCGGAGCTCCGCCCCACTTCGTGGTGACGTAGGCCCGAGCCCTAAAAAGGGGTCAGTACATATTTTAATCATCGAATTATTTTTCATTCATGATTTTTTTTTTGTTTATAACTGACACCTAAAGTATGCATGGAAATTACTTATAAATACGGCGCATCAATTCAAGTCAGTGAAAATGTGACATAAAGTGAAAAATTGTGACTAAGTGACATAACAATTAGTGATCTATATACACATGAATAGGGGATGCTGAGGGGGCGAGGGGATTTGGAGGTTTAGAAAGCCAGTCTCTGGTTGAGTAGTTCTTAAATCCAACGCGCCATATTAGTTGGCTGTGGTATGTTGGGCTCGGTTGACTGGTCCTTGTGGTATTTTTGTCGATGTTTCGACCCTATTGACGCCTTATTTGTGGGTCTCTGGAGGGTCTTCTTTAGGACGGGGGCAGGGAAGGTGATATTGCGCCTGTTGGTCAAATTAAAAACCATCAGGTTTGGATTTTGCACAAGACTTCGATTTTAAAAGGATAAAAATTGGATATGTGGTTAAAATCCGGAATTCCATGAGTTACCGGATAAAGAGAAGCTCACCTTAGGTCCCCTCATAAGTCGGATACCATGGAATTATGCTGGCTGAGGTCTCATCTTCTGGGTAGACAAATCTGAATGACACTATAGAATTGTCAGGGATATGTCATTTGGGCTCTGTCTTGAGTTTTAATTAAACCCTGCGTATAGTATGTATTACCAACTCACCAACTGAGTGCAGAGTCTTGCCTCCGGTGGTTGGCTTGATTCAATCTTTTTATTCGGTGCGTTTTCCTCGTTTCTTTTAAATCGTTTATCAGTTACTTCTAACGATCTGTAAATTAAAATTTGGGTGAATCAATGCTAATACATAGTGTTCAGCATCTAGCGGATTTTAAGTTAGTGCCGGTCTCATTGTTTTGTATATGCGCTAGCCGCTACACTCACCATATGGTAAGGGTTTCAGTATCTCTTCCGTGGGCCCGGAAAAGGATTCGGTGCGTTTACCTCGTTGCACCTAGAGTGTTCTGTCAATTATTTTCAGCAATCTGTAAATTAAGATAAGGGCCGATAAATGCTGATGCATTATGTTTGCCATAACATAACGCAGGGTTCAAAACCAGTTTACTCAATCCGTACAAACAATCCCCGGTACACTCACCGAAGCTTGAAAATCTCATTCTCCCATCCGGGGGTCTGAAAACGGCCACCATTCCTTGAGCTCTCTCACTGTTATGTTTGCTCCGGGTGCGGGAACGCTAAATCACCTTCTTCCGCGTTTACCCTCGAGGACGTAGCCTCGTTACTAGGCAACCACATGTCTGGATTCAGAATTACGCCAATTTTGATGGCGTCATGGCGTTGGGAGGTGTGCCCCGTTCTGTTGCTAGGTGACCTATTAACAAGCTTCTCTGTCCTAGCGCAATTGAGGTGTTTTAAATATTAGACCGCCTTGTAGTGTGTCATACTACGCCGTTAATCGGCTTGCTTGTATGTGGCTTGAAAACCGGGACCTTTATATTTTCCAACGGATTCAGAGGAGCATTATTGTGTGGCAGGGGTTGGGTGATGACACAATTAATACATGTCATGGATAGGTAATGCATGGTCACATAATCATGTGAATGTGTAATACAAATACAGATATAACCATATATAAACATTCTTATACATTTCCCTTAATATTAGATTACATAAGCCCCATCTGCCTCGCTGTTTCCTCTCTCATAATCCTGTGTTTGTATGATGCAATTACAGATATCAACATTCGTTTACAGTTGTCCCATCTGCCTAGCTGTTTCCTCTCTCTCATTCAAACCCTGTTGTACACTGTTTAAGGAATGTATCCACCTACATTCTCTATAGTTCATTGCCTTTGTTAGTGAACCTCCTCTAGCGCCTACGGTTACTTTTTCCAACACTCTCCACTCGAGTTCCCCTGGTTTGAGTTTGTGGGTGTTGTAATGCTCCACCAGTGGGGCCCCAATAGTGTTACATCTAAGTCTGCTCATGTGCTGTAAAATTCTAGTTTTAACTTTTTGCATCGTCTGACCTACGTACACCAACCCACAGGGACAAGTGATGGTATATATAACGTGGGTGCTGTTGCAATTGGTGAAGTGGGGTAATTTATAAGTTTTGGAGTTGTAAGTGAAACTTGATCCTTCCTGACACTGACCGCAGGCTTTACAACTCCCACACTTATGGTGCCCAATTACCGGTGTTTGAAAACAACAAAGGTCCTAAACTTATAACAATGAGATTTGAGGCAATAAACATAGACTTAAATAAGAGCTATGTCGTTTTTGTTCCAATGTCCAGCCTGACAGAGGAATATTTATTTTGAGAATAAAGCGAAGATTCAGGGATGAGTATGGCACAAAACCAATCAAAGACTGGGCACAAGCCTGTACCAAGTAAGGGAGGAAAAAAGACAATACATGGGGAAAATAACAGGCAAACAAAACGGAGCATAAGGTGGCTTACAATACAATGCAATCTTGTGTAAGCACAAGCCAACAGTAACCGCTATACATGATGTACAAATGAAAGATGCAGTACTGTTACAACAGTCGACGTTTCGATCCCTAGCTCCACTAATACACTGGGATCATCTTCAGGACTACATAAAATGCAATTGCCTGAGTTGTACATAGAACGCCTGTGGGAATAAACAGGAAGCAAAAAAGGGAAGACAAGATTTTAACTTAAAAACGGTTCAAGTTTAAAAACCAGCATGTCAAACACTTTTGCCGGTTGTGAAAATCTGTGACATTGTGTTGAAAAAATGGAATATCAAAAGTGCAAGGTGCAGTCGTGACGACTGGTGTGCAACGACGTAAACTACCTACACCGGGACTGGTACACGAGTGAAGTGACTACTGGAAAGGGCATAGGAGTAGTTGTACTCATTTTTCTGGTGGTTCTTGCAATGTGTACAGTGCACGCGTGATTGGCTCAAGTTGTGCGGGTCTTCAGAGGTTTGTGGTGAAACGGGGTGCCGAAGACGGTAGGTGTTCATTAAAGCGACACGCGGTCGAGGGATAGTGTCCCGTTAAGGTGTGAGCCGTTTCGTTCTGTGAGACAACTGTTTGACGCAGTGATCAACGAATGACGACAGTCGTAGTGTAGGGGCGGCTTGCTGACTTACTCAATTGCCAGTGGTGAGCAGTCGGCTCCTTTTTCTGGAGCCTCGTTGGCGGTGTAGTACACCTGAGGACAACAGATATCGAATTAGATACTTGAGGGAGAGTCTAGAGAGCTCTTGTAAGTGGGAGCCATGAACCAGGGCAAGGGGGTTACCTGGTATATTACACGGAGAACCTGATGAGGCTTGCGTGATCGGGTGGGCTGGGGGGCAGGATGTCAAGGATAAGTTCCTGACCGGGAATGGATGGCCTGTGGAGGAAGGAACATGCTTATTTAAGAGTTTCAACATACGGTGAGAGACCAATGAGTGACATGCAGCTGGGTGAATTACCTAACAGCACTGGCAGTTTGCCAGTGTGGACTTTCGATAATGCAGGCCTGGAGGGCTGGCGACAGGGGGCGGCTGCAAAGTGTTGCAGTTCGTGTCCAGATGATCCTGTAAAATTAATTACGGGGATCAGGTCGGTTGTTATGCTTAAGGCAGAGTAACAATACGGGCAGGAAGGGGTGACATGCAGTAGGGCGAAATACCTATCAGCGCTTGCGGGTTGCCAGGCGATGGGGTTTCAATGATATGGCCCTGGAGGGCTGGCGGCAGGGGGCTGCTGCTAGGTGTTGCAGTCCGTGTCCTACTCGTCCTGTGAAGAATAAAGGGGGATCAGGTCCGTTGTCGCGCTGAAAACAAGGTATCAATGCGGACAGGAGTGGCGAGGAGCAGTCTTACCTCAATGGGATCTCAGGAGCGGGCTGCAAAGAGTCCCGTCCGGTGAAGCGGGATGGCTGGTTACGAGTGACTCTGTGAAGGGGAGCTGAAATAGCATGCACTGTGAAACGGTGGAAATAGAGAGGGGACTAACCAGTGAAGTCGGCCGGCCACCAGACGGTCGGGCGCCATTTTGGAAGGGTGAAAAAGTGAAAACAAGCGGCGGACATGTTGGAGTGGGTGAAGGAAGGTGCTTCAAGTGAAGTTATCGACAACGGTCACAACACACGTCCAAGGACAGGGTGCTTCAATTTATCTAGTACATTTGATAGAAGTAACAATTGATTGTAAGGCAGTTTCAATTCCATCATAATGTAAGGCCAGTCTAAGTGCTTTTTCCGAGCAGCAAGTAATAGGTTAGGGTGTTGGAGTTATAACAGATTTGTCCAGTCTTCAGCTCTGTTGAGTCCATCCTGTATGGAGTTGAATTGAATGATTGATTTCAGTTCCTCTTTGTTCAACAATTTTCCGATGTTGCCACCTCTGGGAGGTAGCTTCAGTACTTTGAGAACTGTCCACTTCAAGTCATTTTCAGTATGTTTGCACATCACATAGTGGTCAACCAGTGGGGCGTTCGGAGTGCCACAACGAATGCGGCTCCTATGTTGTCCAATTCGGGTCTTGACCTTTTGTGTTGTTTGCCCTATGTATACTTTCAGACATGGGCATTGGATCAAATATATCACGTTTGGTGTATTACAATTAGAGAAAGCATGACTTTGTACAGTAACATTGTTAAAAGTGAAACATTTTCCTTCAATTGTCAAGATACAGTTGTTACAACCCCCACACTTTGAGTGGCCAACAATGGGGGACAGACCCCATACAGTGTCAAGAGTCGATGCAGAGGGTGTGAATGGTAAAGCAGCTCTCACGAGGTGGTCTTTTAAGTTTTTGCTCTTTTTAAAGGCAAACAGAGGTTTATCAATGTCTAGGACGCCTGAGTTAATAATGGGCCATTGTTTCAGTATTGTCTTCCTCAATTTATGTGAAATGGGCGAAAACGTGGTCACGCATGCAATTCGTTTGAAATCACTTTTTGGTTTGGGGGTGAGCAGAACCTCTCTAGGGCAATACCATGCTCTTTTGGAAGCATTTTTTACGATTTTTCTTGGGTACCCACGTTCTTTGAGTTTGGATGCAAGAACTGCTGCTTCAAGGAAATAATCATTTTTGCATGAACAGTTGCGCCTAATTCTTAAAAATTGGGAATATGGCAAAGAATCCCTTAAGGCCCTAGGGTGGTTGCTGCTGTAGGCCAACAAGGTATTCTTCTCAGTAGGTTTGCGATACAGCTGTGTGAGAAGGTGCCCCTCGTTGTGGAAAATTGTTAAGTCTAGGAAAGCAACAGAGTCATCGCTGGTAGTGATGGTGAATGTCAAACCCAAACAGTTATTGTTCATCCAATGTAGGAATTGGCGGAGGCAATCGACATCCTGTTTCCAAATGATGAAAATGTCATCGATATACCTCCGCCAAAAAACAATCCCTGTGAAGAAAGGGTTAGAGGGGGTAAGGATGACATTAGTTTCAAGCTGGTCCATGAAGAGTACCGCCAGGTTCGGAGCAAAAATAGCTCCCATGGAGGTGCCTTTTATTTGTTCAAAGAAATTGTTGTTGAACATAAAGAAATTTTTGGTGAGGCATATTTCCAAGAGTTGTAAGATGAATACGCTGGGAACTGAATGTGGGCGGGGCGTGATTCCAAAATACTTTGAATGACTAGTAGTGCTGATGTCTGGGGTATGTTTGTTTAAAGAGACTCTACATCCATGGTGACTAGAGTCTCTAATGTGGGATCAAAGGGATGGTGTTCAATCATATTAATCATATTCATAGAGTCTCTGACATAGCATTGGGTATCTGGGACGAATTCTTTGATAAAGAAGTCGACATATGAAACGAGTGGTTCAAGAATTGAACCGCATGCCGAGACTATTGGTCTCCCTGGTGGACTAGTTGCATTTTTGTGCACTTTGGGTAGTGTGTATATCACAGGGATGCGCAGAGTCTTTACATTGAGAAAATTACATTCTTTTTTTGATAGGAAACCAGCCTCTAATCCTTCCTTGGTGATCTTAAGGATTAGGGCCTGTATCTCTTTAGTGGGGTTATGAGATAACCTTTTGTAATGCTCGTTATTGTCAAGTTGAGGTTGGATCTCTGTGATGTAGGCAGACTTTTCTTGGAGCAATATGCCGCCACCCTTATCAGCGCTTTTGATTATTAGTGTATCATTTGTTTTTAGTTGCTCAATTGCCTGCTTTTCTTTTATTGAAATGTTGTAGGGAATGATTTTTTTCTTTTTCTGAAGACTAGAAAGTTCTTTCAGAATCACTTTTTCGAAGGTTACAACTTCTGTTGGAATCATCCCAGCTGAAGGCAGGAAAGTTGATGGTGGGCGGAAAGGGGTGTTGGCATGGTTATCCGGTGTAGGGTGCAACTGAAAAAAGGCTTGAAGGCGTATGCGCCTGAAAAATCGCATGAGCTCTGTCTGCAGTTCCATGTAGTTTGGAGGAACCGTTGGGACAAAAGATAGACCCTTTTTGAGCAGAGAAAGCTCGTCTTCTGCCAGTATGTGGGTAGACAGATTAAATATCGGGATAGTGTCGGTGTTATTTTGGGAGATTTTTTGGGAGAGGGAGCCAGAGCTTACCATTGGTAGTAATTGTTGCGGGTCTTCCGCTCGCCTGGTGGGTTGTACCATCTTTGTGTTTTCTTTACTCTGCCACGTTGTGGCGGGTCTTGAGCTCCTCTGGCTAAAAAAGTATTCTGATGGGCTCCACCTCTTCTAGCTACACTACTACCTTCACCTGGGTCTGAGCTATCGGATGAATCGGCAGAAGTGTCCGAAAAACCTACACGGTTTTGACGTTTGTTATAGCGGCCCCACGGGCGGCTGTTTTGGTATCGCGGCTAGGATTTATTTGTATAAAAATCTTTCTGTAGATATGGGTACGTGTTCTCTATATTGTAAAAGTTAACGTCCTTCTTGATTTTGTTTGATTTCTTGTTTTGTTCTATTCTGTGGAAATCTGCGACAGTTTTGTCAATCTGTTCCAACAGTGTTTTGGCATCAGTTGTGGGGTTAGAATCTGAGATCTGTTTTAAAATGTCAGCGATTTCTACCTCGAGAGATTTTAAAGTTTCTGTGGCAATATCGATACCAAGAACTAGCCAATGGCGTGAGCAGGTTGTCCCTATGTAACTGAAATTTTGAATATATTTGGGGTTATCTGTGAAGATCCCTGGAACGTTGCGAACCTGTAGACCTAAAGGGATGACATCTGCTTTTAAGTAATCGGTCAGCATCAAAATCATAAGCTCTAGTCGGACCTGTTTTTTCTTGAGTTTTTCAAGCTGGTCTGGAATTGAAGTGTTGGCTGGAGTAGGTGTTTCTGGTGTCTCGGACAGTAGTGATGGACGTGAGCAGAGTTGTTTAATGTAGTCGTATGTGTACAAGGGTGCATGTGATGACATGCTGGGGATTTGGAGAGAGGAATACAGAAGGGTGTGGGAAAAGGAAAAACTTAGTGCTAGGGTTGACCCGCCCCCAAGTAGGGTGGGCAAAGGGGAATTAGACCCTTGCAATCCAGCGATTGCGCTATACAGCAGTATAAACAACAAGGGAACCCGTCAAGGTAGTTAAGGACCTCGGGTAGTTAATGGATTTTGAAAACAACAAAGGTCCTAAACTTATAACAATGAGATTTGAGGCAATAAACATAGACTTAAATAAGAGCTATGTCGTTTTTGTTCCAATGTCCAGCCGGACAGAGGAATATTTATTTTGAGAATAAAGCGAAGATTCAGGGATGAGTATGGCACAAAACCAATCAAAGACTGGGCACAAGCCTGTACCAAGTAAGGGAGGAAAAAAGACAATACATGGCGAAAATAACAGGCAAACAAAACGGAGCATAAGGTGGCTTACAATACAATGCAATCTTGTGTAAGCACAAGCCAACAGTAACCGCTATACATGATGTGCAAATGAAAGATGCAGTACTGTTACAACAGTCGACGTTTCGATCCCTAGCTCCACTAATACACTGGGATCATCTTCAGGACTACATAAAATACAATTGCCTGAGTTGTATATAGAACGCCTGTGGGAATAAACAGGAAGCAAAAAAGGGAAGACAAGATTTTAACTTAAGAACAGTTCAAGTTTAAAAGCCAGCATGTCAAACACTTTTGCCAGTTGTGAAAATCTGTGACATTGTGTTGAAAAAATGGAATATCAAAAGTGCAAGGTGCAGTCGTGACGACTGGTGTGCAACGACGTAAACTACCTACACCGGGACTGGTACACGAGTGAAGTGACTACTGGAAAGGGCATAGGAGTAGTTGTGCTAATTTTTCTGGTAGTTCTTGCAATGTGTACAGTGCACGCATGATTCGCTCAAGTTGTGCGGGTCTTCAGAGGTTTGTGGTGAAACGGGGTGCCTAAGACGGTAGGTGTTCATTAAAGCGATGTGCGGTCGAGGGATAGTGTCCCGTTAAGGTGTGAGCCGTTTCGTTCTGTGAGACAACTGTTTGACGCAGTGATCGACGAACGACGACAGTCGTAGTGTAGGGGCGGCCTTGCCGACTTACTCAATTGCCAGTGGTGAGCAGTCGGCTCCTTTTTCTGGAGCCTCGTGGGCGGTGTAGTACACCTGAGGACATCAGATATCGAATTAGATACTTGAGGGAGAGTCTGGAGAGCTCTTGTAAGTGGGAGCCATGAACCAGGGCAAGGGGGTTACCTGGTATGTTACACGGAGAACCTGATGAGGCTTGCGTGATCGGGTGGGCTGGGGGGCAGGATGTCAAGGATAAGTTCCTGACCGGGAATGGATGGCCTGTGGAGGAAGGAACATGCTTATTTAAGAGTTTCAACATACGGTGAGAGACCAATGAGTGACATGCAGCTGGGTGAATTACCTAACAGCACTGGCAGTTTGCCAGGCAGTGGACTTTCAATAATGCAGGCCTGGAGGGCTGGCGACAGGGGGCGGCTGCAAAGTGTTGCAGTTCGTGTTCAGATGATCCTGTAAAATTAATTACGGGGATCAGGTCGGTTGTTACGCTTAAGGCAGAGTAACAATACGGGCAGGAAGGGGTGACATGCAGTAGGGTGAAATACCTATCAGCGCTTGCGGGTTGCCAGGCGATGGGGTTTCAATGATATGGCCCTGGAGGGCTGGCGGCATGGGGCTGCTGCTAGGTGTTGCAGTCCGTGTCCTACTCGTCCTGTGAAGAATAAAGGGGGATCAGGTCCGTTGTCGCGCTGAAAACAAGGTATAAATGCGGACAGGAGTGGCGAGGAGCAGTCTTACCTCAATGGGATCTCAGGAGCGGGCTGCAAAGAGTCCCGTCCGGTGAAGCGGGATGGCTGGTTACGAGTGACTCTGTGAAGGGGAGCTGAAATAGCATGCACTGTGAAACGGAGGAAATAGAGAGGGGACTAACCAGTGAAGTCGGCCAGCCACGAGATGCGCGGGCGCCATTTTGGAAGGGTGAAAAAGTGAAAACAAGCGGCGGACATGTTTTGGAGTGGGTGAAGGAAGGTGCTTCAAGTGAAGTTATCGACAACGGTCACAACACACGTCCAAGGACAGGGTGCTTCAATTTATCTAGTACATTTGATAGAAGTAACAATTGATTGTAAGGCAGTTTCAATTCCATCATAATGTAAGGCCAGTCTAAGTGTATTTTCCGAGCAGCAAATAATAGGTTAGGGTGTTGGAGTTATAACAGATTTGTCCAGTCTTCAGCTCTGTTGAGTCCATCCTGTATGGAGTTGAATTGAATGATTGATTTCAGTTCCTCTTTGTTCAACAATTTTCCGATGTTGCCACCTCTGGGAGGTAGCTTCAGTACTTTGAGAACTGTCCACTTCAAGTCATTTTCTTTTTTTTTAAATTTGTTTTTATTGTTGCATGTTTATAATCACATTTGCATATATATATATACTCGTCGGTGTAGCGTCAACATTCAGCCACAACCAACCGATATCGCAACTTTTATTTTCATTATTATAACTAGTAACTTAAAAGGTCACTGATTGGATATTTGGCATTGATCATTCTAAACATTATCATATTAATTAGAAGTAGCATAGTAGTAGAGGCTTTATAGTCTGCGGCCTGTGTGTTCCGTATCCCCGCCATGAGAGCATGGACAATCATCGGGCCTTCCCTATCCTCACGCCGACCCACCTCCCACCCATCCCCTACTCCGTGTCCTCATCTTCCCCCGAGCTATCTATGTCTTCCTCATCTGGCAGAGGCTCGCACAGATCCCCCCTATATGTGTTCCAGGGTGACCATATTTTGTTCCATTTACGTGGGTTGGATCTTTGTTGATACACCGCCCTCTCCGTCACCATCAGCTTGTCCATGTTCCTACACCATTGAGCTAGGGTAGGTGTTTCCGATGCCCCCCATTTCTGCGCTATGTCGCGCTTCGCCAACATCATTCCGATGACCACCCATTGCCTCCCACATGTCGTCAAGTTGTTCGGGCCCCACACATTTAGTAGACAAACCCTGGGGTCAGGTGAGATGGGGGTTTGTAAAGTTTGGGCTACAGTGCGTGTTATTCTCCGCCAGTAATCCATGATGTCGGGGCAAGACCAAAGAGTATGGAACAGTGTACCCTGTGCTCCGCATTGTCTCAGGCAGTGTGGGTGGTCAGCTCTATGGATTTTGTGCAGCATAGTACGTGTATAGTAGACTCGGTGTAATATTTTAAATTGCACCAGCCTGAATCTCGCCGATATACCGGCTTCCCTGGGTGACGCCAGTGCAGCATTCCAATTCGTCTCATCTAGCTCCCCTATCTACTTCAAGTCATTTTCAGTATGTTTGCACATCGCATAGTGGTCAACCAGTGGGGCGTTCGGAGTGCCACAACGAATGCGGCTCCTATGTTGTCCAATTCGGGTCTTGACCTTTTGTGTTGTTTGCCCTATGTATACTTTCAGACATGGGCATTGGATCAAATATATCACGTTTGGTGTATTACAAATAGAGAAAGCATGACTTTGTACAGTAACATTGTTAAAAGTGAAACTTTTTCCTTCAATTGTCAAGATACAGTTGTTACAACCCCCACACTTTGAGTGGCCAACAATGGGGGACAGACCCCATACAGTGTCAAGAGTCGATGCAGAGGGTGTGAATGGTAAAGCAGCTCTCACGAGGTGGTCTTTTAAGTTTTTGCTCTTTTTAAAGGCAAACAGAGGTTTATCAATGTCTAGGACGATCTGAGTAAATAATGGGCCATTGTTTCAGTATTGTCTTCCTCAATTTATGTGAAATGGGCGAAAACCTGGTCACGCATGCAATTCGTTTCAAATCACTTTTTGGTTTGGGGGTGAGCAGAACCTCTCTAGGGCAATACCATGCTCTTTTGGAAGCATTTTTTACGATTTTTCTTGGGTACCCACGTTCTTTGAGTTTGGATGCAAGAACTGCTGCTTCAAGGAAATAATCATTTTTGCATGAACAGTTGCACCTAATTCTTAAAAATTGGGAATATGGCAAAGAATCCCTTAAGGCCCTAGGGTGATTGCTGCTGTAGGCCAACAAGGTATTCTACTCAGTAGGTTTGCGATACAGCCGTGTGAGAAGATGCCCCTCATTGTGGAAAAATATTAAGTCTAGGAAAGCAACAGAGTCATCGCTGGTAGTGATGGTGAATGTAAAACCCAAACAGTTATTGTATATTTTTCACCATTCCAAAATGGCGCCCGTGCGTCTGGTGGCCGGCCGACTTCACTGGTTAGTCCCCTCTCTATTTCCACCGTTTCACAGTGCATGCTATTTCAGCTCCCCTTCACAGAGTCACTCGTAACCAGCCATCCCGCTTCACCGGACGGGACTCTTTGCAGCCCGCTCCTGAGATCCCATTGAGGTAAGACTGCTCCGCGCCACTCCTGTCCGCATTGATACCTTGTTTTCAGCGTGACAACGGACCTGATCCCCCTTTATTCTTCACAGGACGAGTAGGACACGGACTGCAACACCTAGCAGCAGCCCCCTGCTGCCAGCCCTCCAGGGCCATATCATTGAAACCCCATCGCCTGGCAACCCGCAAGCGCTGATAGGTATTTCGCCCTACTGCATGTCACCCCTTCCTGCCCGTATTGTTACTCTGCCTTAAGCGTAACAACCGACCTGATCCCGTAATTAATTTTACAGGATCATCTGGACACGAACTACAACACTTTGCAGCCGCCCCCTGTCGCCAGCCCTCCAGGCCTGCATTATCGAAAGTCCACTGCCTGGCAAACTGCCAGTGCTGTTAGGTAATTCACCCAGCTGCATGTCACTCATTGGTCTCTCACCGTATGTTGAAACTCTTAAATAAGCATGTTCCTTCCTCCACAGGCCATCCATTCCCGGTCAGGAACTTATCCTTGACATCCTGCCCCCCAGCCCACCCGATCACGCAAGCCTCATCAGGTTCTCCGTGTAACATACCAGGTAACCCCCTTGCCCTGGTTCATGACTCCCACTTACAAGAGCTCTCCAGAGTCTCCCTCAAGTATCTAATTCGATATCTGTTGTCCTCAGGTGTACTACACCGCCCACGAGGCTCCAGAAAAAGGAGCCGACTGCTTACCACTGGCAATTGAGTAAGTCAGCAAGGCCGCCCCTACACTACGACTGTCGTCGTTCGTCGATCACTGCGTCAAACAGTTGTCTCACAGAACGAAACGGCTCACACCTTAACGGGACACTATCCCTCGACCGCGTGTCGCTTTAATGAACACCTACCGTCTTCGGCACCCCGTTTCACCACAAACCTCTGAAGACCCGCACAACTTGAGCCAATCACGCGTGCACTGTACACATTGCAAGAACTACCAGAAAAATGAGCACAACTACTCCTATGCCCTTTCCAGTAGTCACTTCACTCGTGTACCAGTCCCGGTGTAGGTAGTTTCCGTCGTTGCACACCAGTCGTCACGACTGCACCTTGCACTTTTGATATTCCATTTTTTCAACACAATGTCACAGATTTTCACAACCGGCAAAAGTGTTTGACATGCTGGCTTTTAAACTTGAACTGTTCTTAAGTTAAAATCTTGTCTTCCCTTTTTTGCTTCCTGTTTATTCCCACAGGCGTTCTATATACAACTCAGGCAATTGCATTTTATGTAGTCCTGAAGATGATCCCAGTGTATTAGTGGAGCTAGGGATCGAAACGTCGACTGTTGTAACAGTACTGCATCTTTCATTTGTACATCATGTATTGCGGTTACTGTTGGCTTGTGCTTACACAAGATTGCATTGTATTGTAAGCCACCTTATGCTCCGTTTTGTTTGCCTGTTATTTTCCCCATGTATTGTCTTTTTTCCTCCCTTACATGGTACAGGCTTGTGCCCAGTCTTTGATTGGTTTTGTGCCATACTCATCCATGAATCTTCACTTTATTCTCAAAATAAATATTCCTCTGTCCGGCTGGACATTGGAACAAAAACGACATAGCTCTTATTTAAGTCTATTTGTATTGCCTCAAATCTCATTGTTATAAGTTTAGGACCTTTGTTGTTTTCAAAATCCATTAACTACCCGAGGTCCTTAACTACCTTGACGGGTTCCCTTGTTGTTTATACGGCTGTATAGCGCAATCGCTGGATTGCAAGGGTCTAATTCCCCTTTGCCCACCCTACTTGGGGGCGGGTCAACCCTAGAACTAAGTGTTTTCCTTTTCCCACACCCTTCTGTATTCCTCTCTCCAAATCCCCAGCATGTCATCCCATGAACCCTTGTACACAGACGACTACATTAACCACTTGGGAGCTAGTAAACAAACCTCCCCAGTGCTGCGCTGTCCATTATCCGGTGCTGAACTGGACGTCCAGCGGTCGCACGCAGCACTGGGGAGGTAGTGCCCGTGACGACCGTTGGCCGACGGCAGCACTTAAGGGGTTAAACAACTCTGCTCACGTCCATCACTACTGTCCGAGACACCAGAAACACCTACTCCAGCCAACACTTCAATTCCAGACCAGCTTGAAAAACTCAAGAAAAAACAGGTCCGACTAGAGCTTATGATTTTGATGCTGACCGATTACTTAAAAGCAGATGTCATCCCTTTAGGTCTACAGGTTCGCAACGTTCCAGGGATCTTCACAGATAACCCCAAATATATTCAAAATTTCAGTTACATAGGGACAACCTGCTCACGCCATTGGCTAGTTCTTGGTATTGATATTGCCATAGAAACTTTAAAATCTCTCGAGGTAGAAATCGCTGACATTTTAAAACAGATCTCAGATTCTAACCCCACAACTGATGCCAAAACACTGTTGGAACAGATTGACAAAACTGTCGCAGATTTCCACAGAATAGAACAAAACAAGAAATCAAACAAAATCAAGAAGGACGTTAACTCTTACAATATAGAGAACACGTACCCATATCTACAGAAAGATTTTTATACAAATAAATCCTACCCGTGATACCAAAACAGCTGCCCGTGCGGCCGCTATAACAAACGTCAAAACCTTGTAGGTTTTTCGGACACTTCTGCCGATTCATCCGATAGCTCAGACCCAGGTGAAGGTAGTAGTGTAGCTAGAAGAGGTGGAGCCCATCAGAATACTTTTTTAGCCAGAGGAGCTCAAGACCCGCCACAACGTGGCAGAGTAAAGAAAACACAAAGATGGTACAACCCACCAGGCGAGCGGAAGACCCGCAACAATTACTACCAATGGTAAGCTCTGGCTCCCTCCCCCAAAAAATCTCCCAAAATAACACCGACACTATCCCGATATTTAATCTGTCTACCCACATACTGGCAGAAGACGAGCTTTCTCTGCTCAAAAAGGGTCTATCTTTTGTCCCAACGGTTCCTCCAAACTACATGGAACTGCAGACAGAGCTCATGCGATTTTTCAGGCGCATACGCCTTCAAGCCTTTTTTCAGTTGCACTCTACACCGGATAACCATGCCAACACCCCTTTCCACCCACCATCAACTTTCCTGCCTTCAGCTGGGATGATTCCAACAGAAGTTGTAACCTTTGAAAAAGTGATTCTGAAAGAACTTTCTAGTCTTCAGAAAAAGAAAAAATTCATTCCCTACAACATTTCAATAAAAGAAAAGCAGGCAATTGAGCAACTAAAAACAAATGATACGCTAATAATCAAAAGCGCTGATAAGGGTGGCGGCATAGTGCTCCAAGAAAAGTCTGCCTACATCACAGAGATCCAACGTCAACTTGACAATAAAAAGCATTACAAAAGGTTAGCTCATAACCCCACTAAAGAGATACAGGCACTAATCCTTAGGATCCCCAAGGAAGGATTAGAGGCTGGTTTCCTATCAAAAAAAGAATTTAATTTTCTCAATGTAAAGACTCCGCGCATCCCTGTGATATACACACTACCAAAAGTGAACAAAAATGCAACTAGTCCACCAGGGAGACCAATAGTCTCGGCATGCGGTTCAATTCTTGAACCACTCGGTTCATATGTCGACTTCTTTATCAAAGAATTCATCCCAGATACCCAATGCTATGTCAGAGACTCCATGAATATGATTAATATGATTGAACACCATCCCTTTGATCCCACATTAGAGACTCTAGTCATCATGGATGTAGAGTCTCTTTACACAAACATACCCCAGACATCAGCACTACTAGTCATTCAAAGTATTTTGGAATCACGCCCCCGCCCACATTCAGTTCCCAGCGAATTCATCTTACAACTCTTGGAAATATGCCTCACCAAAAATTTCTTTATGTTCAACAACAATTTCTTTGAACAAATCAAAGGCACCTCCATGGGAGCTATTTTTGCTCCGAACCTGGCGGTACTCTTCATGGACCAGCTTGAAACTAATGTCATCCTTACCCCCTCTAACCCTTTCTTCACAGGGATTGGTTTTTGGCGGAGGTATATCGACAACATTTTCATCATTTGGAAACAGGATGTCGATTGCCTCCGCCAATTCCTACATTGGATGAACAATAACTGTTTGGGTTTGACATTCACCATCACTACCAGCGATGACTCTGTTGCTTTCCTAGACTTAACAATTTTCCACAATGAGGGGCACCTTCTCACACGGCTGTATCGCAAACCTACTGAGAAGAATACCTTGTTGGCCTACAGCAGCAACCACCCTAGGGCCTTAAGGGATTCTTTGCCATATTCCCAATTTTTAAGAATTAGGCGCAACTGTTCATGCAAAAATGATTATTTCCTTGAAGCAGCAGTTCTTGCATCCAAACTCAAAGAACGTGGGTACCCAAGAAAAATCGTAAAAAATGCTTCCAAAAGAGCATGGTATTGCCCTAGAGAGGTTCTGCTAACCCCCAAACCAAAAAGTGATTTGAAACGAATTGCATGCGTGACCACGTTTTCGCCCATTTCACATAAATTGAGGAAGACAATACTGAAACAATGGCCCATTATTAACTCAGGCGTCCTAGACATTGATAAACCTCTGTTTGCCTTTAAAAAGAGCAAAAACTTAAAAGACCACCTCGTGAGAGCTGCTTTACCATTCACACCTTCTGCATCGACTCTTGACACTGTATGGGGTCTGTCCCCCATTGTTGGCCACTCAAAGTGGGGGGGTTGTAACAACTGTATCTTGACAATTGAAGGAAAAAGTTTCACTTTTAACAATGTTACTGTACAAAGTCATGCTTTCTCTAATTGTAATACACCAAACGTGATATATTTGATCCAATGCCCATGTCTGAAAGTATACATAGGGCAAACAACACAAAAGGTCAAGACCCGAATTGGACAACATAGGAGCCGCATTCGATGTGGCACTCCGAACGCCCCACTGGTTGACCACTATGGGATGTGCAAACATACTGAAAATGACTTGAAGTGGACAGTTCTCAAGGTACTGAAGCTACCTCCCAGAGGTGTCAACATCGGAAAATTGTTGAACAAAGAGGAACTGAAAACAATCATTCAATTCAACTCCATACAGGATGGACTCAACAGAGCTGAAGACTGGACAAATCTGTTATAACTCCAACACCCTAACCTATTACTTGCTGCTCGGAAAAAACACTTAGACTGGCCTTACATTATGATGGAATTGAAACTGCCTTACAATCAATTGTTACTTCTATCAAATGTACTAGATAAATTGAAGCACCCTGTCCTTGGACGTGTGTTGTGACCGTTGTCGATAACTTCACTTGAAGCACCTTCCTTCACCCACTCCAACATGTCCGCCGCTTGTTTTCACTTTTTCTCCCTTCCAAAATGGCGCCCGCGCGTCTGGTGGCCGGCCGACTTCACTGGTTAGTCCCCTCTCTATTTCCACCGTTTCACAGTGCATGCTATTTCAGCTCCCCTTCACAGAGTCACTCGTAACCAGCCATCCCGCTTCACCGGACGGGACTCTTTGCAGCCCGCTCCTGAGATCCCATTGAGGTAAGACTGTCCTCGCCACTCCTGTCCGCATTGATACCTTGTTTTCAGCGCGACAACGGACCTGATCCCCCTTTATTCTTCACAGGACGAGTAGGACACGGACTGCAACACCTAGCAGCAGCCCCCTGCCGCCAGCCCTCCAGGGCCATATCATTGAAACCCCATCGCCTGGCAACCCGCAAGCGCTGATAGGTATTTCGCCCTACTGCATGTCACCCCTTCCTGCCCGTATTGTAACTCCGCCTTTTGCGCAACAACCGACCTGATCCCCGTAATTAATTTTACAGGATCATCTGGACACGAACTGCAACACTTTGCAGCCGCCCCCTGTCGCCAGCCCTCCAGGCCTGCATTATCGAAAGTCCACTGCCTGGCAAACTGCCAGTGCTGTTAGGTAATTCACCCAGCTGCATGTCACTCATTGGTCTCTCACCGTATGTTGAAACTCTTAAATAAGCATGTTCCTTCCTCCACAGGCCATCCATTCCCGGTCAGGAACTTATCTTTGACATCCTGCCCCCCAGCCCACCCGATCACGCAAGCCTCATCAGGTTCTCCGTGTAACATACCAGGTAACCCCCTTGCCCTGGTTCATGGCTCCCACTTACAAGAGCTCTACAGACTCTCCCTCAAGTATCTAATTCGATATCTGTTGTCCTCAGGTGTACTACACCGCCAACGAGGCTCCAGAAAAAGGAGCCGACTGCTCACCACTGGCAATTGAGTAAGTCAGCAAGGCCACACCTACACTACGACTGTCGTCGTTCGTCGATCACTGCGTCAAACAGTTGTCTCACAGAACGAAACGGCTCACACCTTAACGGGACACTATCCCTCGACCGCGCGTCGCTTTAATGAACACCTACCGTCTTCGGCACCCCGTTTCACCACAAACCTCTGAAGACCCGCACAACTTGAGCCAATCACGCGTGCACTGTACACATTGCAAGAACTACCACAAAAATGAGCACAACTACTCCTATGCCCTTTCCAGTAGTCACTTCACTCGTGTACCAGTCCCGGTGTAGGTAGTTTACGTAGTTGCACACCAGTCGTCACGACTGCACCTTGCACTTTTGATATTCCATTTTTTCAACACAATGTCACAGATTTTCACAACCGGCAAAAGTGTTTGACATGCTGGCTTTTAAACTTGAACTGTTCTTTAGTTAAAATCTTGTCTTCCCTTTTTTGCTTCCTGTTTATTGCCACAGGCGTTCTATATACAACTCAGGCAATTGCATTTTATGTAGTCCTGAAGATGATCCCAGTGTATTAGTGGAGCTAGGGATCGAAACGTCGACTGTTGTAACAGTACTGCATCTTTCATTTGTACATCATGTATTGCGGTTACTGTTGGCTTGTGCTTACACAAGATTGCATTGTATTGTAAGCCACCTTATGCTCTGTTTTGTTTGCCTGTTATTTTCCCCACGTATTGTCCTTTTTCCTCCTTACTTGGTACAGGCTTGTGCCCAGTCTTTGATTGGTTTTGTGCCATACTCATCCCTGAATCTTCGCTTTATTCTCAAAATAAATATTCCTCTGTCCGGCTGGACATTGGAACAAAAACGACATAGCTCTTATTTAAGTCTATGTTTATTGCCTCAAATCTCATTGTTATAAGTTTAGGACCTTTGTTGTTTTCAAAATCCATTAACTATCCGAGGTCCTTAACTACCTTGACGGGTTCCCTTGTTGTTTATACTGCCCAATTACCGGTGGCAGAATCAGCATGCTCTTCAGGTCTGGCTGTTTGGGGGGGTCGAGTAATGCCCTGATCACAGTGTCTTTAATATTCCTTCCTCTTTTGAAAGCAAACAGCGGTTGTTCTTCCATCTGCAATTCCGTTGCTACAAGGTTCCAGTATTTCTTTATAATCCTTTTGATGTCCGTACTCCTTGTATTGAATGTGGTTACACACACCAAGCTCTTTGTTTCATCCATTCTCTCCTTGGTTTCAAGTAGTTGCTCCCGTGGTTGATACCATGCACGTTTTTTTGCACGTTTGAGCAATCCTGATGGATAACCCCGTTTCCTTAATCGCAAGGTCAAGTCATCGGCCTCACGGAAAAAGTCTTTCCTCCGGTAGCTATTCCTTCTTAACCTCAGATATTGCCCATAGGGCAAATTGCCCCTTAGGTTCCTTGGATGGTGGGATCCGTACATCAAAAGCGTATTCCTTTCCATAGGTTTGCGATATAGATCCGTGTACAACCGACCATTTTCTGCTTTGAATGTAAGGTCAAGGAAGTCGATGGAATCTGAGTCATAGAACATTGTGAACTGAATGTCGTTGCTTCTGCTGTTCAACCAAGCATGAAATCCTTTGAGTTCTGCTTCATCCCCTGACCAGATCATCAACACATCATCGATGTATCTCTTCCATACATCGATTTTGTCCAAGTATGGATTACCGAGGTCATATAGGTGTTCCTCTTCGTAATTGTCCATAAATATATTGGCCAAACTCGGGGCATAAGTAGCGCCCATAGCAACTTCTTTGCACTGAAAATAGAATTTGTTTTTAAATACAAAGAAATTCTTATTCATTGCTATTTCCAGGATGTTAATCAGGAAGTCAGTCGGGATCCAGTGTGGTCTTTCCCTTTTATCCAGTTTGATCTTGATGACTTCTATCGCGGTTGTTTGGGGGAATTGACGTGTATAAAGATGATACGTCTAACGTCACCAGCATCTGTTTCCTGTCATCAAAAGGTTGGCCTTCAAGTAGCTGGATGATGTGCATGCTGTCATGTACATAAGATTTCGTGTATGGGACCCAGGGCTGAAGAAAGTGATCTATGAACTCATTTAGGGGCTCCAAGATCGAGCCACAACCTGATACTATGGGCCTTCCAGGTGGTTTATCGAGCCTCTTGTGCACTTTAGGTAGCGCATATATTGTCGGAGTTCTGGGTTCCTGTTGGTTGAGAAAATAATGTTCATGCTTGCTCAAAAAGCCATTTTGCATTCCAGTTCTGGTCGTGGTTTCAATCAATGCCTTTATTTCGGATGTGGGGTCTCCTCTTATCTTATTGTAGCTGTCTTCTATTTGAAGTTGTTGTTCAATCTCGCAGACATAATCTTGTGTATTTTGTACCACGATTGCTCCCCCTTTATCAGCCACCTTTATCACTATGGCTTCATTCCGTGCCAGTTCATATAGTGCTTTTTTCTCCGCCTTACTCGTGTTATACTTTATGTACTTCCGCTCTCCCATTGCTTGCATGATTTCTTCTAGCACTATTTTTTCAAAGGTCAATATCCTTTCACACATCATGAATGAAGCTGGCGTGAATGTAGAAACTGGTCTGAACATGGTAGCCGATTGTGTTGGTGTAGGGTTATTTTTTAGGAAGAAGTATTTCAATCTAGTTTTTCTGAAAAATCTCTGCAATTCTAACCTCACTTGAAAGGAGTCTGGGATGGCCGTTGGTACAAATGACAACCCTCTGGCTAAAATGTTTTTCTCCACATCTGTTAGAATATAGTTGGATAGATTGATCACTGGATCCAGATTTGACGTTCTTGCAACAGTTTGTGTTATATTGGGTACATCTTCTTCGACCTGGTTAACACTAATTTGTTGGCTCGGAATTGCAGTTGCAAATTCAGTACGATTTGGATCCAGGATAGATTCCGCTAATACTGTAGAGTTCTGATATTCCACCCACGGGGCTATAGATGTTGTTGCTCCTGTCTCAGACGTTGAGTATGATATTCGTGCCCTAGTATTTGTTGGGAAGTGACCCCCTTCAGTGATAGGTCCTTCTGGATCTACCGGATTGGTATCTTCTGGTATAGTTGTTGGAATATTTTCATGAGACATCATCAACGATAAGTCTGTTTCCTTGTTGATATCTCCCCATGCGAGTCCGGTTGGAAGAACCTGACCCGGGAAGTGCCCTGAGTGGATCGTGCCCTCCCCCATCTCCTGGGGCGATCCCAATTCTGATGTCTCCCCCCGCCTCTGTTTCCTCTGGTGGGGCCCTCGCCTAAAAAAGGGTTCTGTGTCTGGTACTCGGAGTTACTTGTAGAGGGCTGATTGGTATCTGAATCAGAGCCGCTCCCTACAGACGAATTCGAAAAGGTGTAGAACCTTCGTGGTCCCTGTCTTCCCTTGTTGGTGAAGAAGCCCTGACTATCTTGCTGATAGTAGTTGTCGGCAAGGTATGGGTACGTGACCTTTTTATCGTAGTTCTTTACGTCCTTCGCTTCTTTTGCGTTCGTGTATGTAAAAAAACTAATACAAGAAATAGCAGACCTGAAGAACGAAATCTTGGGTGACTCAGCCCTCACGAACGCAAAAGAAGCGTTGGAGCGCGCGGAAAAATCCCTAGCTGATTTTAACACCATTACACTAGGTAGAAAGCTTGATAAATTAGCGAAGGACGTAAAGAACTACGATAAAAAGGTCATGTACCCATACCTTGCCGACAACTACTATCAGCAAGATAGTCAGGGCTTCTTCACCAACAAGGGAAGACAGGGACCACGAAGGTTCTACACCTTTTTGAATTCGTCTGTAGGGAGCGGCTCTGATTCAGATACCAATCAGCCCTCTACAAGTAACTCCGAGTACCAGACACAGAACCCTTTTTTAGGGGAGGGCCCCACCAGAGGAAACAGAGGCGGGGGGAGACATCAGAATTGGGATCGCCCCAGGAGATGGGGGAGGGCACGATCCACTCAGGGCACTTCCCGGGTCAGGTTCTTCCAACCGGACTCGCATGGGGAGATATCAACAAGGAAACAGACTTACCGTTGGTGATGTCTCATGAAAATATTCCAACAACTATACCAGAAGATACCAATCCGGTAGATCCAGAAGGACCTATCACTGAAGGGGGTCACTTCCCAACAAATACTAGGGCACGAATATCATACTCAACGTCTGAGACAGGAGCAACAACATCTATAGCCCCGTGGGTGGAATATCAGAACTCTACAGTATTAGCGGAATCTATCCTGGATCCAAATCGTACTGAATTTGCAACTGCAATTCCGAGCCAACAAATTAGTGTTAACCAGGTCGAAGAAGATGTACCCAATATAACACAAACTGTTGCAAGAACGTCAAATCTGGATTCAGTGATCAATCTATCCAACTATATTCTAACAGATGTGGAGAAAAACATTTTAGCCATAGGGTTGTCATTTGTACCAAAGGCCATCCCAGACTCCTTTCAAGTGAAGTTAGAATTGCAGAGATTTTTCAGAAAAATTAGATTGAAAGCCTTCTTCCTAAAAAATAACCCTACACCAACACGATCGGCTACCATGTTCAGACCAGTTTCTACATTCACGCCGGCTTCATTCATGATGTGTGAAAGAATATTGGCCTTTGAAAAAATAGTGCTAGAAGAAATCATGCAAGCAATGGGAGAGCTGAAGTACATAAAGTATAACACGAGTAAGGAGGAGAAAAAAGCACTACATGAACTGGCACGGAATGAAGACATAGTGATAAAGGCGGCTGATAAAGGGGGTGCAATCGTGGTACAAAATACACAACATTATGTCTGCGAGATTGAACAACAACTTCAAATAGAAGACAGCTACAATAAGATAAGAGGAGACCCCACCTCCAAAATAAAGGCATTAATTGAAACCACGACCAGAACTGGAATGGAAAATGGCTTTTTGAGCCAGCATGAACATGATTTTCTCAACCAACGGCAACCCAGAACTCCGACAATATATGCGCTACCTAAAGTGCACAAGAGGCTCGATAAACCACCTGGTAGGCCCATAGTATCAGGCTGAGGCTCGATCTTGGAGCCCCTAAATAAGTTCATAGATCACTTTCTTCAGCCCTGGGTCCCATACACGAAATCTTATGTACGTGACAGCATGCACATCATTCAGCTACTTGAAGGCCAACCTTTTGATGACAAGAAGCAGATGCTGGTGACGTATCATCTTTATACACGTCAATTCCCCAAACAACCGCGATAGAAGTCATCAAGATCAAACTGGATAAAAGGGAAAGACCACACTGGATGCCGACTGACTTCCTGATTAACATCCTGGAAATAGCAATGAATAAGAATTTCTTTGTATTTAAAAACAAATTCTATTTTCAGTGCAAAGAAGTTGCTATGGGCGCTACTTATGCCCCGAGTTTGGCCAATATATTTATGGACAATTACGAAGAGGAACACCTATATGACCTCGGTAATCCATACTTGGACAAAATCGATGTATGGAAGAGATACATCGATGATGTGTTGATGATCTGGTCAGGGGATGAAGCAGAACTCAAAGAATTTCATGCTTGGTTGAATAGCAGAAGCAACGACATTCAGTTCACAATGGTCTATGACTCAGATTCCATCGACTTCCTTGACCTTACATTCAAAGCAGAAAATGGTCGGTTGTACACGGATCTATATCGCAAACCTATGGAAAGGAATACGCTTTTGATGTACGGATCCCACCATCCAAGGAACCTAAGGGACAACTTGCCCTATGGGCAATATCTGAGGTTAAGAAGGAATTGCTACCGGAGGAAAGACTTTTTCCGTGAGACCTATGACTTGACCTTGCGATTAAGGAAACGGGATTATCCATCGGGATTGCTCAAACGTGCAAAAAAACGTGCATGGTATCAACCACGGGAGCCACTACTTGAAACCAAGGAGAGAATGGATGAAACAAAGAGCTTGGTGTGTGTAACCACATTCAATACAAGGAGTACGGACATCAAAAGGATTATAAAGAAATACTGGAACCTTGTAGCAACGGAATTGCAGATGGAAGAACAACCGCTGTTTGCTTTCAAAAGAGGAAGGAATATTAAGGACACTGTGATCAGGGCATTCCTAGACCCCCCCAAACAGCCAGACCTGAGGAGCATGCTGAATCTGCCACCGGTAATTGGGCACCATAAGTGTGGGAGTTGTAAAGCCTGCGATCAGTGTCAGGAAGGATCAAGTTTCACTTACCACTCCAAAACTTATAAATTTCCCAACTTCACCAATTGCAACAGCACCCGCGTTATATATACCATCACTTGTACCTGTGGGTTGGTGTATGTAGGTCAGACAATGCAAAAAGTTAAAACTAGAATTTTACAGCACATGAGCAGACTTAGATGTAACACTATTGGGTCCCCACTGGTGGAGCATTACAACACCCACAAACACAAACCAGGGGAACTCGAGTGGAGAGTGTTGGAAAAAGTAACCGTAGGCGCTAGAGGAGGTTCACTAACAAAGGCAATGAACTATAGAGAATGTAGGTGGATACATTCCTTAAACAGTGTACAACAGGGTTTGAATGAGAGAGAGGAAACAGCGAGGCAGATGGGACAACTGTAAACGAGTTTATGGGAAATGTATGAGAATGTTTATATCTGTAATTGCATCATACAAACACAGGATTATGAGAGAGGAAACAGCGAGGCAGATGGGGCTTATGTAATCTAATATTAAGGGAAATGTATAAGAATGTTTATATATGGTTATATTTGTATTTGTATTACACATTCACATGATTATGTGACCATGCATTACCTATCCATGACATGTATTAATTGTGTCATCACCCAACCCCTGCCCCTGTCACACAATAATGCTCCTCTGAATCCGTTGGAAAATATAAAGGTCCCGGTTTTCAAGCCACATACAAGCAAGCCGATTAACGGCGTAGTATGACACACTACAAGGCGGTCTAATATTTAAAACACCTCAATTGCGCTAGGACCGAGAAGCTTGTTAATAGGTCACCTAGCAACAGAACGGGGCACACCTCCCAACGCCATGACGCCATCAAGATTGGCGTAATTCTGGGGCTTGGTTTGGACGCCGAGGAAGATGGCGGATTAGTGTTTCTCTCCTCCCGCATCACGGCCTTTATCTAGAGACTGAAACCTTATAGCTACCCCATTCATTCGCATTCGCAGCGACCGTTCTGTGAATCGGAATGTGAGGGGAACGCGGTGAGCTGCTTTCCAGGAATGGAGGTGTCCGTGATTCGACAAAACTCGATGGAAACCTCAGCGCTCCTGCCGCGGCGTCGGCGGGAAAGCGAGCGCGCGGTGCCTCCGAGACACTCGAGTAAGATCGACGCTCCGAGGTCTAGAAGAGCTCAAGCCCGACCAGCAGTGAGAGCGGACGCCTAACCTGCAATCTGAAGTATGGGCTTGTGAGTACACTCTCACTTTTCTAGTCAGTCGCCACGGACATTAAATCTGGCGCTCGATACCTTTACCAAGATGGCGGCCGCCATTACTGCAAGCGTCTGAAGCAATCTACCTCCGCTTTCATAATCACTAAGAACACTAGCGGTAAACCCCCGAAAAGACACCGGATTGCTCTGAGCATCGTTTTTGCATGGTGGACTGGACATTCAATGAGGGCAGCGGTAGTGAGTAAAACGCACGATCCCCTACATGCAGTCTATCTATGACGCCACGTGTCCTGGTGCTTAGTGTTCACTCGCAACTAGGCTCACAGGCTCATTCATTCATGTTGCCTTACAATTGCGGTCTGGGATCAGTGTGCGTATGCCTAATCTAGTAGTGATCTCATGGCTGTATCCAAAGGTTGTTTCTTGTGTGTGACGGGGCAATGATGCGATTGAAGAATGGAGATGGTGGCTTTTCGAAACGACCTCAACTGCTAATGTGCACATAACACACAGAGTTCGGTTCCCACTGCATGCAGCCCAAGTAATGGCGTGGTCAATCAACCTGAGCAGCTCATGTTCGATATCAATGCGGTCGCCCGCATATGATCTGTGTGCTTTACTGTGAGGATATCACGAAGGAGGAAGCTCGTTGATATCGATATCAACTTCACCGAACCACAGGCATCGTCCGCTGACCTATCCAACAGAGGGTATCACCCGCTATAAAACAAAGAAGGTACTCTGTCCTGCTGTCATCAATTGTCCCTATAAGCCTTCAGTCAATCCAGCTCTTCTACGGTCTCGCTGCTCAGCTGCCTGTACCAGGATACCAGCGTAACCTCCCTGAAATCAGTACACTCCAGTCTACGGTGTGTGTGCAATTCAACGTGTGTGCAGTCACATCCCACTCTATGTTTCAGCTTCACCCGGAAACAGGAATAATGGACACCAAGGAGCAAAACACCCTGAAAAGGGTTAAATCAGACCACTCAAACCCAGGGTCGCCTATCAAGACCAAGAAGGTTACCACCGAAGGATTAGACATGATCCTAAACAGGCTGGATGAGGTTAAAGATCTGGCCAAGGCACCCAAAGAAGAAGTAGTGGCAATCCGACAGGACATAAGAGACACCAACGCGCGTCTTACAGAGACGGAGTCGCGGATCAGCCGTCTTGAAGATATCGAAGTCAAAACGTGTGCGGCTCTGAAACATCTGAACATATCCTCAGACCAGACAACAAGGAAGCTGGCGGAATTGGAAGACAGGAACCGGAGGGGGAACCTACGCATTTTTGGCGTACCAGAAGGATCCGAGGATTCACAGGGTTCCTGTGTCGCATTCCTGGAATCATGGTTCGCTCAAGCAACCAACTTGACCTTTGTCCATCCCTTAGAATTTGATAGGGCGCACAGAGTACCGGGAAGGATCACTAAAACACAGAAAGGCCCCAGACCCATCGTCTGTAAGCCACTACGATATCAGCACGTGGAGCAAATCCTCGCCTTTGTCCGGAAACACAACCATATATTATGGAAGGACGCAAAGATCTACATATCACAAGATTATAGTAAAGATACGGTAGATGTGAGGAAAGCGTTCCTGGCCCTACGTCCGCAATTGAAATCAAGGGGCTTTCAATTTGGTTTTGTGGGTCCAGCAAAGTACAGAGTGATTATTAGGGGGTCCCCTCACATTTTTTCAGACCCCATGAGACTCAAACGTATGTTGGACGATTTGGAAGAACGAGATATGGACACCAACAATCCTGACAATATGGCGGCCGCAGCCTCTGGCTACAAATGAGTATCCTTTGATTACGCTAACTATGTATAACCCTATTGGTTGTTTTGGTTCACCATGATAATGGTTCTGGAGTTCTGGCTGACGAGTTTACTGGGGTGCTGTTATCTAATTAAGACAAGGGTTCTACTGCCAATTAGATGGCCACCTTGCGATGCCTTTCAGAACTTCCATTGCCTCTCCAAACATTGTTCTTGCGCATCAATCTTGGTCACAACCCATACTATCCACTGTGCTCCTGTCTTTTCTGTGTCGTTTATTGCTTGGAATGTTTCCCTCAGTAAGCAGGGGGCGCCTTAGTCGCGCCTGAGACGAGCCAGAGAGGAGCCCGTCTGTGCCCGTCCGTGACCGAACGGGGCCAGGGGCCATGAACCCTACTTCTGCTGCCTCAACCTGCAGAGTAGTGGGCAGATTAAGGTACTCTTCCTGTGACTTACGTAATCTGTGGCACCCGCCGCCTCAAGGCTGCGCACAGGATGCCGGCCCATGTCCCGGGGGCCCGTTTTCCTGCAAGCACTGTCACTATCAGTCATATCCTTGTCCCCCCTGGTAGGCACTCCGACCCCGGATGACCTTAGCCCCTTGCCCCCCAGGGGCAACAGCATACTCTGTAACGTACGATCTCTCCCGAAGCATCACCCGGAGGTCTGGGACTTAATACACTCTACCCGCCCTGACTACTGCTTCTGTACGGAGACCTGGCTTAAACCCCACCTGGTCCCTGCTATCACCTTGGGGGTCCCTTCGGGGTATAAGATTCTTAGGCTAGACCGCCCTGTCAAAACCGGCGGCGGGGTCGCTGTAATCTATAAAGACACTTTTACGGTCACCGTTCTTGACCAATGTTGGACTAGCGACATTGAGATTCTGGTTTTTAAAATTGGTTCCTCATCTCTAGCCTGCTGGAAGGGAGCATTGGTATACCGCCCCCCGGGCCCCTATACTGAGGCCTCGACTATCCTTCTGGAGACACTAGCTCCCCATATCAGCTCAGGGACCAATTTTGTACTCCTCGGGGACTTCAATGTTCACAGCGAACTATCTGACAATGCAGAAGCACGCAACCTGCTGGCTGACTTATCGGCCCTAGGCTTTAAACAGTGCAACCAGGGTCCGACTCATCAGGCTGGTCATACCCTCGACATAATTCTATCCAACTCACATTCCCTGACCTGTTACCCCCCTACGCAGGTGGAATGGACCGACCACTTTATAATCAATTTCTCCCTCCCTACTCTCTCTGAAGAACGCCCCCACTCCGCCCCTCTTCTGCTATGGCGCAGGCAGTGGCACAAGATGTCCGCTGATGCTTTCAGAACGGCTTTTATACCTCCTGATTTTCTCCCCTCAGACTCCCCCAGTTTGGCCCTGTCCAAATTCAATGATGCCTTGAGTACGGCGGTCAACCTTATTGCCCCCCTAAGACGCTGCAATCGGCGTTCTGACCGCAAGCAGGAACCATGGTACTCGGACTTACTGCGTGCGGAGAAAAAGGCCTGCAGGAAGTTGGAGAAATCCTGGAGAATCTCGCGCAGCACTGTCGATAGAGACAGGTATAGCTCAGCAATGAGACTCTATCACAAAAACATTCGAGCTGCCCGTAAGTCCCATATTATCTTCCAACTCTCTGAGGCTGGCAACGACTCCAAACTGCTGTACCAGGTTCTCTGCACATTCACCAAGCCCGTCGCTTGCGACAGCCCAGAAGTGCTGACCCAAAAACTGTGCGATGACACTGCTGGGTTTTTTTCCGATAAAATTGATGCCATTTATCGCAACATCTCCCAATCAAGCCCATCCGCGGATGAAAATGACTCCTCTTCCAGTCTCCAGCCTGGAACAGCCTGTGCTGCTCCAGCTACGCTATCCTTCATCCCCGAGATAACCTTGGACCAAGTCAACTCCCTGATTGGGACTATTAAATCAGGTAGCCCAGTGGATCCTGTACCAGCCCGTGTCATGCACCTTATTAGGAGTGTCCTCAGTCCCTCCATTCTGACGGTGATCAACCGCTCCCTCTCTGAGGGATTGGTCCCCCGGGAGTGGAAGGAGGCCATGGTCAAGCCTATCAGGAAAAACACCGCCATCCCCTGGTCGGACATGACCAATCTGAGGCCAATCTCCCTTCTGCCGTTCATTGGCAAACTGATGGAGAAGCACGTTAATTACCATCTCTCCAGCTTCATTGAGCAGACCGGCAGTCTAGACCATTCTCAGTCCGGGTTCAGGCCTAGGCATAGCACCGAGACTGCTCTTCTCTCCGTCACGGATGCCATACGCCTGTCCCTGGACAGAGGGCTGTCAGTGGTGTTGGTGCTGTTGGACTTATCCGCAGCATTCGACACCATATCCCACGCCATTCTCCTCACCAGATTAAAGGAGATAGGCATTGGCAGATCTGCCTTGGCGTGGTTCACCAGCTTTCTCTCAGAGCGTACTCAGAAGGTGAATATGGGCCCTTTTAGCTCCACTTCTGCCAGTATCATCAGAGGAGTCCCGCAGGGCTCTTGTCTTAGCCCTACGTTGTTTAACGTATATGTCTCCTCTTTGGCCAACATGACGAGGTCCTTCGGGTTTATGCCTATCTCCTACGCTGACGATACGCAGCTGCTGTTTACCTTTAAGACCTTTACCCCGGAGATAAGACAAGCTTTCTCCAACGGCATGACTGCGATCGCCAGCTGGATGGCCAAGAACTTTCTCCAGTGTAATGTGGGAAAGTCTGAGGTCATGCTATTCGGAGAGGCAAGAATCCTGTGGACCCCCGACTGGTGGCCCTCCAGCTTGGGTCAGACCCCTCTCCCGAAACAGGTAGTAAAAAACCTGGGGGTTCGTTTAGACCATGACCTTACCCTTTTCCATCATGCCAGCACCACGGCAGGGTCCTGCTTCCACATCATTAGCCTCCTTCGGAAAGTGTTCCCCCTTCTACCAGACAACACACGGAAGACCCTGGTCCAGGCCCTCGTTCTGAGTCGCCTGGACTATTGCAACGGCCTATTCTTGGCAGCCAATGAAGGAGTGCTCAATAAACTGCAGGTGGTGCAGAACACCGCGGCACGGCTGGTAACTAACACCCCCCCCAGAACGCCGTCCCTCCCCCTCCTCAAGGCCCTTCACTGGCTTCCCATCCGGAAACGGGTGGAATTCAAGATCTGCTGTGTGATACACAAGAGTCTTCACAATCTGGGACCCCACTACTTGGCAGATAAATTTGTGTACCACCGTCCATCCCGCAATCTTAGGTCCAGCAACCAACTGTTACTTCAGGTTCCCAGACATCACAAGACCAGACAGGGAGGCCGTGCCCTCTCCATCATGGGCCCACGTCTATGGAACAACCTCCCCCTCTCCCTTAGAGAATGCTCGAGTCACTCAGCTTTCAGAAAATGCCTAAAGACAGTACTATTCTAGGAGGAGCTTGCTCGACCTGTTCACCTCACAGCTCCGCGCGGAGATACACCTTCGGGTGTGATGCCGGCGCGTTACAAGCCCATAAATAAAAAATAAATAAATAAAATAAGCGCTCTACTATTGTACTGCCTCATTGCTCGGTCCTCTTGTAATGCCTTCTTACTCTGACCTAGTATGTTGCTAAATACTGTCTGCCACTGTAAATTGTATTCTACTGCTCCGAATTATGGAGGTTGGTAAGCCGTCGCCATACGACAGGTTAAGGTCTTTGATTGTAATGACGCTTCAATGCAGGATGTTATGATCTGGGTGATAGATATGACAGCTTAGAATATGTCACTTTCTTTCACAGCTTACCCTTTAGTTTTTAGTTTGTTCTGGCTCAGAAAAGCTAGTGATGACAGTCAGTTCATAGCTGCTTCCTCTAGTTCTACAAACATAAAGCTGATCCACTTGCTGTTAAGTACAGATGTTTTTGTTTAATATTGACGGAGCTGCAGACCCGAATTTGAGATTCTTCGTACATGGGTCTAGCAGATCTATTGTCAGGTTTAATGTTTTCAGAGATTGTTCCACGGTTTCTACTATATTAACAATTGACGGGAGGGAACACTGCGATTTTCCTCAAGTCACCATGCTTTCTACTTACGGTTGAGGAGGGTGGGGAGGGGGTTGTGGGGGGATAGTAGGGGGGGTATGTTATATGCTTTGGTTTTAATTTTCTTCCTTATTTTTTGTATTGACAAGATGTGAAGATTGCATGACATCCTTACAAGCTTTTGCGACTGCTCGATGCCTTAGTTGGTCGGGTGCCACAATCGGTAGGCTGAGGGGACTTGTCTCAAGTAATGCCTACGCTGGATTGCATAGAACTAACTTACCTAGGAGTCATATGGATCATATAATGATTGTAACTGCTTGACATGTCACATTCTACACTTGACACGCCGATTGGGGTGGCCACCGCAGATAAGTTAAAAATCCTGTCCCTAAATGTAAAAGGATTAAATCAACCAATAAAAAGACAAAAGATACTTGATTATTTGCGCAGACAAAAAGGCGATATTGTATTATTACAGGAAACCAAACTAGATACGAAACAATTCTATACGTTAAGAAATAAATTTTATTCTGAGGTGGTAGGCTCTGAAGCGGTGGGTAAAAGGAATGGAGTACTGATACTGATAGCGAAAAAGTCCAAAGTGGAATTACTATCCTCATCTGCAGATGAAAGGGGTAGATGGGTTACGGCCAAACTGAGTAGGGATAACACAGAATTTTACGTCACCAACATTTATGCACCTAACACTAGTGACCTAAGCTTCTGGGATGATCTGGCGAAGCAAATTGAGACTATTCCAGACTCGGCTGTGCACTTACTGGCTGGGGATTTCGATCTACCATCTGACCCAACCCTAGATAGGGACTCACGGTGTACGTTTAAGCCAAACAAATCACATAAAGCATTCCTTAACTTGTGCCATCGTTTTCACCTGGTTGACACGTGGAGAATACAAAATCCTACGGATAGGGATTATACATTCTACTCCTCCCCTCATGACTCTTATTCACGTATTGATTATATCTTTATTACTCAGAATGGGGTTTCAAGGATAGAGGACACATCTATTGAACCAAGAGTCATGTCAGACCACTCATGTATTTCCCTCTCCATCTCCAACATTAAACCCTCCCCACGACAAACATCGTGGCGATTGAATGACGACATTTTAAATAAAGACCAACACCGGATTGCTATTCAATCTGCCATTCGTTCGTATCTAGAATTGAATGTGAGAGGGGATACTTCAGACCTTATACGTTGGGATGCCCAGAAAAGTACGCTCAGGGGGATATGCATCAAAATTTGCTCAGCAATGAACAAAGACCACAATGCTAAATTGGAAACTCTAGAACGCGAGATATCGGAGTTAGAAAACAGGCACCAGACAGACAGGGATAACGTGACACTAAACACAATGACTAATAAGAAATATGAATATAATAAACTGGTGAGTGAAAGGGCAGCTGTATGGCTAGACAGGAAACGACGGTTTAAGCTTTGCGAATCCAATAAGGCGGGCAAGAGCCTGGCAGCGTACCTAAAATTCAAAGTTCAGAAGAATTCAATCAATGTCATTAAGGACACGTCGGGGGTGGGCCACTCAGAACCAAATGAAATAGCGGAAGTATTTAAAGACTTCTATGAAACCCTATACGCCAAAAATACATCTGTATAAGAGGGGAAGATTCAGGACTACCTGAATGACTGTGACTTACCAAAGCTCTCCGCGAAGAACAGCGGCGTCTTAATGACCCGATCACGTCAACTGAAATAGAGAAAGCGATCAAAGGCTTAAAATGTGGTAAGGCGCCCGGCCCGGATGGCTTCACTACTAAATTCTACAAATGTTTTCTCTCCTCTCTAGTGGACCCTCTTCTCCACCTATTTCAAGAAATAAGTAACACGGGTGAAGTAAAGGGCACCCTGGCGGAGGCAATATTCGCGGTACTCCCCAAGGATGGGAAAGATCCTTCCCTCCCAAAAAATTACAGCCCCATTTCCTTAATTAATCTTGACTGCAAGATCCTAGCTATGAACCTCTCAGCCCGTCTGCAGCGAGTCCTTCCCACCTTAATCCACCCGTCTCAAGCAGGATTTCTAAAAAATAGACTATCTAGTGATAATACCAGGGTACTGGCACACGTGCTGGAGAAAGCAAATTTCTAGATTCACCCACGGCGGCAATAACGTTAGATGCCGAAAAGGCTTTTGACAAGGTCGATTGGGCCTCTCTCGAAGCAGTGTTGCATAAGTTCAACTTAGGCGTAGTATTCACGAAACTTGTAATGTCCCTCTACGCTTGTCCTACTGTAAGGGTTAGAGCAGGTGGTTCTTTTTCATCATCTTTCTGTCTGAAACAGGGAACTAGACAGGGTTGTCCTCTTTCCCCATCCTTGTTTTTACTAGCAATTGAGCCGTTTCCTTATCATATAAGGCATAATGATGCAATTGCTGGTATCCCATTCAACGATTGCACCGTAAAACTAACCGCATATGCGGACGATGTACTCATTATGTCAGAAAGAGCGGATGAAGCTATTCCTGCACTAATGAGTACTCCAGGGTCTCAGGATACAAACTAAACAAGGATAAAACGGAGGTTAAACTCCTGAACAACATCGGAAATAAGGACATCCTTGGAACCTCTGGTCTCACCTGGCAGCCACGATGCTTTAAATATTTGGGTCTGGGTCTTGATTTTGGGAAGGATTTAATATCAACCTTAAAAATCAATGAGGAACTAACCTTAAAAAAGATCTCCACACTGCTGGGCGGCTGGTCACCCAAGTTTCTCTCTTGGTGGGGCAGGGCAGAAACTCTCAAAATGATGCCCACCCCACTGGTGAATTATTTAGCTAGCATGCTTCCTATGACTTTTACAGACGACTTTATCAAAAAAGTGGATAGGCTATTTGGTGAGTTTCTGTGGCGGGGGAAGAAAGCCAGGATATCATTGAAAAAGTTGCAACTAGCAAAAGAGAAAGGCGGCCTGGGTCTTCAGGGTTCAGGAATTACCAGACGGCTTTCCTCTGTAAACAGGGAGCTTTCTGGCTGGTA
The DNA here is from genome assembly GCF_964261635.1 of Lissotriton helveticus. Taxonomy (NCBI): domain Eukaryota; kingdom Metazoa; phylum Chordata; class Amphibia; order Caudata; family Salamandridae; genus Lissotriton; species Lissotriton helveticus. The sequence goes on from NC_136065.1 coordinate 661,371,832, forward strand.
GACTCTCCATCCTATGTCCCAGTTTGGTTAACCATTGAAAAATCTATCATTGCACATGCACCCCTACCAATCCTCCTTACTATGGATTTAGCACACCTACCTCATTCCAAATACATCCTGCTGAACACTAGACAAGCCTTGTTAAGGCTTGACCAATCCCATAAAACTAATTCCGCTATCAACAAAACCACTTTTGTGCCACTTTGGAGAAACTCCATGTTCAAGCTAGACGGCAAAACCCTCTTTTGGAATCTGTGGGCTGAAAAGGGCATTAATATGGTTAAGGACCTCTATGACGGTACACAGCCCATTCCTTTCTCGGCATTACAGGCGACATATAACCTGCCCCCCATAGATTTTTATCAGTTCCTGAAACTGAAATCTATCATCTCTAAACGTAACCTTGCCACTGACTCACCTTGGCTTATGACACGCCTGCCTCATCTGATTCATGCTGGCCACTTCGTGTCTAAAGTCTACAAGTTACTCCTCCCTTTGTCCAAGAACTCCCACAAACTGGCGGAAGGCAAATGGGAATCGGAACTTAACTCAACGGGAATAGTAATAGACTGGGATGTAATACATAAAACCGCCCTGTCCAATAAGATATCTCCAATTCTTTGCCAGACAAAATACATGTTGTTGAACAGAACGTTTTGGACCCCACATAGGCTATTTAAATGTCATCTGAGAGACACACCCACTTGCTGGAATTGTCAAACAGCGACTGGGGATCTTGCCCATATGCTTTTTTACTGCCCTATATTACAGACATTCTGGGAGAAAGTCTTTGCTCATATTCGCCAAATTTTTAGAATTGACCCTGTGAAGGACTTTATTTACGTTATACTAGGGGCACTAGACCCTCAGCTGCCAGACATTCACGACCGCCAACTTCTAGACCTAATGATGACACTAGCATGCAAGTTTTTCCTTTGTAAATGGAAGAACTCATCAGAGGTCAATTTTGGAATATGGCAAGAATGGGATGTATGACGTTACATCGGGAACATTTACAACGCACACCGTTACAACGCAATTTTTACAAGGCAAATACATTTACAATGAATGCTTTTACAACGCATGACATTACATAGCAGATGCTATTACAACGCATGCCATTACAACGTAAGTATAGGTAAGTATATTATTTAAAAAAAAAATGTAATTTAGTAAAATTTAATTAATTTAATAAATTACATTATTTTTTAATAATTAATTTGTAAATATATATACTTTAAAAAATAGTTTATTTTAAAAAGAACAATTATTATTAAAGAACTAATATTAAAAAATAATAAAATTATTAAAATTAATTATTTAAATTATTTAAAATTATTTATTTAAAAACTGAACCCTAAAAATACCCGTTACCCTGAACCCTTAAAATACCCATGTACCCCATAACCCATACCTAGCCCTGAAACCTAAAAATACCCCTGTACCCCAAAACCCAAACCTAAAAATACCCCTGTACCCCAAAACCCATACCTAGCCCTGAAACCTAAAAATACCCCTGTACCCCAAAACCCAAACTTAGCCCTGAAACCTAAAAATACCCCTGTACCCCGAAACCCAAACCTAGCCCTGAAACCTAAAAATACCCCTGTACCCCGAAACCCAAACCTAGCCCTGAAACCTAAAAATACCCCTGTACCCCCAAACCCATACCTAGCCCTGAAACCTAAAAATACCCCTGTACCCCAAAACCCAAACCTAGCCCTGAAACCTAAAAATACCCCTGTACCCCAAAACCCAAACCTAGCCCTGAAACCTAAAAATACCCCTGTACCCCAAAACCCAAACCTAGCCCTGAAACCTAAAAATACCCCTGTACCCCCAAACCCAAACCTAGCCCTGAAACCTAAAAATACCCCTGTACCCCAAAACCCAAACCTAACCCTGAAACCTAAAAAAAACCCTGTACCCCAAAACCCAAACCTAGCCCTGAAACCTAAAAATACCCCTGTACCCCAAAACCCAAACCTAGCCCTGAAACCTAAAAATACCCCTGTACCCCAAAACCCAAACCTAGCCCTGAAACCTAAAAATACCCCCTGTACCCCAAAACCCAAACCTAACCCTGAAACCTAAAAATACCCCTGTACCCCAAAACCCATACCTAGCCCTGAAACCTAAAAATACCCCTGTACCCCAAAACCCATACCTAGCCCTGAAACCTAAAAATACCCCTGTACCCCAAAACCCATACCTAGCCCTTAAACCTAAAAATACCCCTGTACCCCAAAACCCATACCTAGCCCTGAAACCTAAAAATACCCCTGTACCCCAAAACCCATACCTAGCCCTGAAACCTAAAAATACCCCTGTACCCCAAAACCCATACCTAGCCCTGAAACCTAAAAATACCCCTGTACCCCATAACCCAAAACTAAATATATACTATTACTTAAATTAATTTATTTAATTTACATTTAAAAAAAAATGATTTAAAAAAATAACATACTTACCAATACTTACGTTGTAATGGCATGCGTTGTAATAGCATCTGCTATGTAATGTCATGCGTTGTAAAGGCATGCGTTGTAACGGATCCTACGTTGTAATGGTGTGCGTTGTAACGGTGTGCGTTGTAATAGTTGCGTTGTAAGGGTTGTTTCCCCAAGAATGGCTCTCTTTTCTGAGAGGAGCTGACAATCCAGCTCTGCAAGCGGCTACATGGAAATCCTCCAGCAAGAAATTATGGAAATCTCTAGATGCATTATCTTTTCACTATGACCCTCCATGATGTAATACTTAATACTGTATTTTATTCATATGTGGTTGTTTATATAGTTCTTCACCCGATCACATGGTGTACACCATACTTTCTGATAGTTTGGATGTAATGTACCTGATCTGCTTGTCTCAATAAAAACGACTTGAAATAAAAAATTAAAAAAAGATTGGCGTAATTCTGAATCCAGACGTGTGGTTGCCTAGTAACGAGGGTCCTGGAGTCATGAAGCTTTACACCCTGCCTCCCCCCTGTGACCTCCCGGGAGTCAGGAATAAACGCTAACACCCGACAAGTAACCAGGGGAAAACAGGAGAACAAAACAAGGGTAGGAAGGGGAAAGAAAAAATGGCACTCCACAATCTTCTTCCACTCAGAGGATGTTCTGTCTTCTGTGAAAGGCACTGCAGTAGGATACAAGGATAATGAATGAAACAATCCCCTCCCTTGATGTTCCCAATGTAAGGAGTGTAATGTACTGTATCTTTACCTTGTGGAATGTGGAGGGAATAGACAAGGAAATAACGTAGAAGATTCTGGAACTCTTTATATATAAGGTCTATCCAAAGTAGTCGAAATCTAAATTTAAAGCAACACGATAAGTGATGCGTAATTAACACCGTAACTAAGATTTTTCTTCTCTGTGAAAACTCACCACTCCTATAACTTGAAAACTTTGTAATATATACTTTTGAACGTTCTCACAGAACGGTATAGCAGTATCAACAGAAAACACCACTCTGACCTAAGTGGCAAGAACCCAGGAGAACACTCCTGGACTGCATACAAACGAAGCAAATATTACAACTGCTATAAATCCTCAGCGGATGAAATGATATATCATGAAAACTAACACAGAACAATCTCCAAGAAGCAAGTCGCTTCTAGGGACTTACGATACCAAAGACGAGCTCAGAAACGCAGGAAGACACAAACTGCAACCACCACGAACCGCTAGCTCCTCGGACGCCAACACCGTGACCCAGAACGAGAAGGGTAACCATCTGGCTAAACGCGAAGCACTTCCTGCATGTTCGGGGCGGGTTTAAGGCTTGAAACACCATACTTCTGCGCATGCGCGTGAACTGCGCATGCTCCAAGGCCCATGTGAATAGTTTTGCCAACCATTGCCAATCACGTCTTTTCTTTAGTTGTATAAACAGAACGGTCATAGAACACGGTATCTAATACTAGGTTTTATTGAGTATTTACGCACCCATGTACACGACAGGCATGACAGAAGGTGATTTAGCGTTCCCGCACCCGGAGCAAACATAACAGTGAGAGAGCTCAACGAATGGTGGCTGTTTTCAGACCCCCAGATGGGAGAATGAGATTTTCAAGCTTCGGTGAGTGTACCGGCGATTGTTTGTACGGATTGAGTAAATTGGTTTTGAACCCTGCGTTATGGCAAACATAATGCATCAGCATTTATCGGCCCTTATCTTAATTTACAGATTGCTGAAAATAATTGACAGAACACTCTGAGTGCAACGAGGTAAACGCACCGAATCCTTTTCCGGGCCCACGGAAGAGATACTGAAACCCTTACCATATGGTGAGTGTAGCGGCTAGCGCATATACAAAACAATGAGACCGGCACTAACTTAAAATCCGCTAGATGCGGAACACTATGTATTAGCATTGATTCACCCAAATTTTAATTTACAGATCGTTAGAAGTAAATGATAAACGATCTAAAAGAAACGAGGAAAACGCACCGAATAAAAAGATTGAATCAAGCCAACCACCGGAGGCAAGACTCTGCACTCAATTGGTGAGTTGGTAATACATACTATACCCAGGGTTTAATTAAAACTCAAGACAGAGCCCAAATGACATATCCCTGACAATTCTATTGTGTCATTCAGATTTGTCTACCCAGAAGATGAGACTTCAGCCAGCATAATTCCATGGTATCCGACTTATGAGGGGACCCAAGGTGAGCTTCTCTTTATCCGGTAACTCATGGAATTCCGGATTTTAACCACATATCCAATTTTTATCCTTTTAAAATCGAAGTCTTGTGCAAAATCCACACTTGATGGTTTTTAATTTGACCAACAGGCGCAATATCACCTTCCCTGCCCCGTCCTGAAGAAGACCCGCCAGAAACCCACAAATAAGGCGTCAATAGGGTCGAAACGTCGACAAAAATACCAGGAGGACCAGTCAACCGAGTCCAACATACCACAGCCAACTAATATGGCGCGTTGGATTTAAGAACCACTCAACCAGAGACTGGCTTTCTAAACCTTCAAATCCCCCCGCCCCCTCAGCATCCCCCATTCATGTGTATATAGATCACTAATTGTTATGTCACTTAGTCACAATTTTTCACTTTATGTCACATTTTCACTGACTTGAATTGATGCGCCATATTTATAAGTAATTTCCATGCATACTTTAGGTGTCAGTTATAAACAAAAAACAAATCATGAATGAAAAATATTTCGATGATTAAAATATGTACTGACCGCTTTTTCTGTTTGGTTTTGCACTCAATGATTGAATCTGGATGTCATAATTAGTAGCACAATTATGTTGAAATATATTGTGAGAGATATGTACAGAATTTGAAGCAATTTGGTTCACACCCGACAGGACCATTGTTGATATTATTATTGTATTGCCCAGGTTCTGAGGGATACTGGGTTGCCCCATAGCAAGTTTACTGTATCTTCTGATTTGGCAAAAGAAGTTGACACGAAAGAGAGTTGACCTTGAAACCCAGGAAATCTATCACTTGAGTCGGGTGCAACACAGACTTCTGAACATTCACCAGAAAGCCTAGAGATTGTAAAAGCTCTATGGTCCACTCCAAGTGAGACATCAGCCTGAGCGGTCAATCCGCCAGAAGGAGGATGTCATCCAGGTAAATGATCAACCGAACACCCCGACTGCGCAGAGATTCCACAACCGGCCTCAACAGTTTCGTGAAGCACCACGGTGCTGACGAGAGGCCAAACGGGAGCACTTGATACTCGTACCAAGTCCCCTGCCAGTGGAACTGGAGGAAGTGGCGATGCGGGCGGAAGATCGGAACAGACAAGTACGCGTCCTTCAGGTCCAGATGAACCATCCAATCCTTCTCGCGCAGAACGTCCTGCAATAGATGGATGCCCTCCATCTTGAAGTGTCTGTAGACCACTCCTCCGTTGAACTCCTTCAGATTGAGCACTAATCTCGAACCCCCTCCCTTCTTCTCCACCAGGAAGACCGTGCTGACGAACCCTTGTGGATGACGCACGGTCTGAACAATTGCCCCTTTTAAGAGGAGCGACTGGAGTTCCGCAGTGATGAACTCCTGATCCCTCTGGGAAAAACAGAGTGGAGAGGGTAGATGAGATTGACACTGGGGATGATAGAACTCTATTTTGAACCCCTGAACCGTCTCCAGCACCCATGCATCGCTGGAGATCAAGCGCCAATTGTCGAGGAAAAAACATATCCTGCCCCCCAGAACAACACTGCATGCAGGAATGAGGCTCACCTGAAGTGGCGGAATCCTGATATCCACCGGAGTGTCCGCCGGAGCGTCCTTTCTTATATTGCCGCGGCCCTTTCTGGAGGGATAGAAGTTTGAGCGTTGGGCATAGCCGGAGTCCTGATTTCCTCCTCTATGGGACTGGTACCCTCTCTGGTTGGGCAGTTGTTGATCACGGCCGGACGAGCGTCCCCTGTATCGTCCGGCCTTACTGAAAACCGGACGCATGGCTTGTTTAAGTGAGGCCTGGGCTTTATCAATGCTGCTGAAAGTATTAACAAATTGTGTCAGCTCCTTCAAGAAAGGCTGACCGAAAAGCAAGCCTTGAGCAGCAGCCCCCGACTCCGAAGTGGAAAGCTCCACCAGTTTGGGGTCGAGCTTGAGGAGGATAGACCTACGCCTCTCACTCGAGAGCGCGCAGTTGGCGTTACCTAACTGGCAAACCGCCCGTTGCGCCCCTTCAATCAGTTCATCCGGATCCACCATTGTTGATGAATTCTTGGCCATGAAGCCGAGATCTAAAATCTTTGTAAGGGGCCCCAGGAGATCCAAAACCTTGTCCTGGCAAGCACGCCAGGACCGGTCCAAACCCTTCTTCGGGTCCTTAGCAAACTTTCGCAAGTAAGTCGTCATGGTGGGGTCCACCTCTGGTGTGTCTGCTAGATTATCCGCCAGGTTATGTTAAGGACAACAAGGGGCCCCAAGTGAATTAGCATCGGACCTCGGGAGCATATTTTGTGAAACAACAACGGTCCATGCAAAGGAATTATATGCAAAGCAATGAATATAGACTGAATCAGTTCTTTATTTGGGGCGACATGTCCAGCCGGACAGAGGTCTTCAATTTTTTACTCAATTGAAATTTTTCATACACAGGAATACCTTCAACAAATCACCAGTGTGGGGCACAAGCCTGTACCCAAACACAGTCAGATCAGTACAAAAGGTAAACAGAGGAAAAGAGCAGGGCTTTTCAAGGCAAACGCAGCGACTTCTGTAAAGTATTGGGTGTACAGAAATATCAGTTAAACACCATTACATATAACATATAAATCAAGCATTTGTATATGGTGTACAATGAGTCGACGGCGTTTTGGTCCCGCTACTTAGTCATGGGGACCATCATCAGGACATTTATATTTGCCTTTAACATTATAAGCCTCTAATGCCTAGAGAAGAGAGGGAAAGAGAAAGTATATATACATTTAATTTATGAACATTTAAAGCATATTATTGGCATATTTCCAAGTGACTTTAGTGAATGGTGAACCTGTTTTCTGTGAAGCTGCAGATCGGGGTGTAGACCGCGCATGCTAGTGATAGGGTGGGAGAGTGATTTAAAATAAGTGGGGGAGCTGGGCCAGGCAGTGTACATCTGTGTTTGAGATACCTCTTTAGTTTAAGTACCGGCAGTTTTGGCGGCGCATTCATGACATAGTTTAAAAAGCAAACCGTGCAGAAGGTGAAACATTCGGATTTAGCGGAGTGGTGTGTACAGCGGGTTTGCGTTGGGCAAGTCCGAGTATGAGGTGATAATTACACTAAACTGCATGCGGCATGGAGATTCAAGGCGCAGTGGAGGAGTACGCATACGGTGTGACAAGGAACATTTATACTAAACATTCGGCGGGATTCCGAAATATACGTGCTAGTAGACACGGCGCAGTGGGAGAAGAGTGAGGGATTGCTTACGGGGGGGGGGGGAGGAAAAAGGTTACCCCGGTCGGCACGGGCAAGGGCTAAGAAATTGAAAACCTGGGGAAGCAGCCCTGTAAGTCAAGGAGGACAAAATTAGAGCAACCGGGAAACAAAAAAGGGTTCACAAGGGTTAGAAGCGGGCGCAGTGGGGCTCTTACCAGAATCGGGCGCTATTGAGGTGGGCCGCGCTTCATTGATTAAAATCCGCGGTACCAGGAGAAGACCTGCAGGGAAAACAGGTAATTTAGGGATTACGATTCAGTAAAGGGGGTGGTGATGGACAGAGCATCTGAATTAAACAGAACACTCATACCCAGTCAAAAGATCAGGGCTTGATCCATCACCGTTTTTTAGCTCACTACACCTTTCCAGTAAAGAATTGGCTTGGTAGTTTGGTCTGCCCTGTTCCCATGATGCACTGGGCCAGGGACAGACTAATTTGCATGTAGCCAGGTTCTGAACTGGGATGGTGCAGTGAGCTAAAAAACGGTGATGGATCAAGCCCTGATCTGTTGACTGGGTAGGAGTGTTCTGCTTAATTCAGATACTCTGTCCATCACCACCCCCTTTTCTGAATCGTTTTGGCCACCATAAGCGTGGCAGGGTATGCTTAGATGTGAGTCCCTTGCTCACTGCACCATCAGGATTCAAGCAAGCCGGGCCGACGACGGCTGAAATGCCAGAAACCGGTCCCCGGAAGCTTGTTTCCTTTGCAGTAAAGAATTGGCTTGGTAGTTTGGTCTGCCCTGTTCCCTTGATGCACTGGGCCAGGGACAGACTAATTTGCATGTAGCCAGGTTCTGAACTGGGATGGTGCAGTGAGCTAAAAAACGGTGATGGATCAAGCCCTGATCTGTTGACTGGGTAGGAGTGTTCTGCTTATTCAGATACTCTGTCCATCACCACCCCCTTTTCTGAATCGTTTTGGCCACCATAAGCGTGGCAGGGTATACTCAGATGTGAGTCCCTTGCTCACTGCACCATCAGGATTCAAGCAAGCCGGGCCGCCGACGGCTGAAATGCCAGTAACCGGTCCCCGGAATCTTGTTTCCTTTCCAGTAAAGAATTGGCTTGGTAGTTTGGTCTGCCCTGTTCCCATTATGCACTGGGCCAGGGACAGACTAATTTGCATGTAGCCAGGTTCTGAACTGGGATGGTGCAGTGAGCTAAAAAACGGTGATGGATCAAGCCCTGATCTGTTGACTGGGTAGGAGTGTTTTGCTTAATTCAGATACTCTGTCCATCACCACCCCCTTTTCTGAATCGTTTTGGCCACCATAAGCGTGGCAGGGTATGCTCAGATGTGAGTCCCTTGCTCACTGCACCATCAGGATTCAAGCAAGCCGGGCCGACGACGGCTGAAATGCCAGAAACCGGTCCCCGGAAGCTTGTTTCCTTTCCAGTAAAGAATTGGCTTGGTAGTTTGGTCTGCCCTGTTCCCATGATGCACTGGGCCAGGGACAGACTAATTTGCATGTAGCCAGGTTCTGAACTGGGATGGTGCAGTGAGCTAAAAAACGGTGATGGATCAAGCCCTGATCTGTTGACTGGGTAGGAGTGTTCTGCTTAATTCAGATACTCTGTCCATCACCACCCCCTTTTCTGAATCGTTTTGGCCACCATAAGCGTGGAAGGGTATGCTCAGATGTGAGTCCCTTGCTCACTGCACCATCAGGATTCAAGCAAGCCGGGCGGACGACGGCTGAAATACCAGAAACCGGTCCCCGGAAGCTTGTTTCCTTTCCAGTAAAGAATTGGCTCGGTAGTTTGGTCTGCCCTGTTCCCATGATGCACTGGGCCAGGGACAGACTAATTTGCATGTAGCCAGGTTCTGAACTGGGATGGTGCAGTGAGCTAAAAAACGGTGATGGATCAAGCCCTGATCTGTTGACTGGGTAGGAGTGTTCTGCTTAATTCAGATACTCTGTCCATCACCACCCCCTTTTCTGAATCGTTTTGGCCACCATAAGCGTGGCAGGGTATGCTCAGATGTGAGTCCCTTGCTCACTGCACCATCAGGATTCAAGCAAGCCGGGCCGACGACGGCTGAAATGTCAGAAACCGGTCCCCGGAAGCTTGTTTCCTCTCCAGTAAAGAATTGGCTTGGTAGTTTGGTCTGCCCTGTTCCCATGATGCACTGGGCCAGGGACAGACTAATTTGCATGTAGCCAGGTTCTGAACTGGGATGGTGCAGTGAGCTAAAAAACGGTGATGGATCAAGCCCTGATCTGTTGACTGGGTAGGAGTGTTCTGCTTAATTCAGATACTCTGTCCATCACCACCCCCTTTTCTGAATCGTTTTGGCCACCATAAGCGTGGCAGGGTATGCTCAGATGTGAGTCCCTTGCTCACTGCACCATCAGGATTCCAGCAAGCCGGGCCGACGACGGCTGAAATGGCAGAAACCGGTCCCCGGAAGCTTGTTTCCTCTCCAGTAAAGAATTGGCTTGGTAGTTTGGTCTGCCCTGTTCCCATGATGCACTGGGCCAGGGACAGACTAATTTGCATGTAGCCAGGTTCTGAACTGGGATGGTGCAGTGAGCTAAAAAACGGTGATGGATCAAGCCCTGATCTGTTGACTGGGTAGGAGTGTTCTGCTTAATTCAGATACTCTGTCCATCACCACCCCCTTTTCTGAATCGTTTTGGCCACCATAAGCGTGGCAGGGTATGCTCAGATGTGAGTCCCTTGCTCACTGCACCATCAGGATTCCAGCAAGCCGGGCCGACGACGGCTGAAATGGCAGAAACCGGTCCCCGGAAGCTTGTTTCCTTTCCAGTAAAGAATTGGCTTGGTAGTTTGGTCTGCCCTGTTCCCATGATGCACTGGGCCAGGGACAGACTAATTTGCATGTAGCCAGGTTCTGAACTGGGATGGTGCAGTGAGCTAAAAAACGGTGATGGATCAAGCCCTGATCTGTTGACTGGGTAGGAGTGTTCTGCTTAATTCAGATACTCTGTCCATCACCACCCCCTTTTCTGAATCGTTTTGGCCACCATAAGCGTGGCAGGGTATGCTCAGATGTGAGTCCCTTGCTCACTGCACAATCAGGATTCAAGCAAGCCGGGCCGACGACGGCTGACATGCCAGAAACCGGTCCCCGGAAGTTTGTTTCCTTTCCAGTAAAGAATTGGCTTGGAAGTTTGGTCTGCCCTGTTCCCATGATGCACTGGGCCAGGGACAGACTAATTTGCATGTAGCCAGGTTCTGAACTGGGATGGTGCAGTGAGCTAAGAAACGGTGATGGATCAAGCCCTGATCTGTTGACTGGGTAGGAGTGTTCTGCTTAATTCAGATACTCTGTCCATCACCACCCCCTTTTCTGAATCATTTAGGGATTACAGCGTGGTGGAGGGTCGGGAGAGAGAGAGCCACACATCGCTAGACTTACCGGTTCAGTCGGTAGTGGAATCTGTTTCCTGGTTTCCTCGAGGGGAGTGCTGGGGGAGGGAATTTGAAGGACTGGAAGGATTCTGATTGGCTGGTAGAAACATGGGTGTTACAGAATCCCGGGGCATAGAAATAGACAAGGGTTTCAGTGCGGCGGCCATATTGGAGTGGTAGGGTTCTGATTGGCTGGTATAAACATGGGTGTTACAGAATCCTGGGGCATAGAAATAGACAAGGGTTTCAGTGCGGCGGCCATATTGGAGTGGTAGGGTTAGGGGAGGGAAAAGAAAGTGAGATAAAAGGTGGTGCATTGGTGCAAGTGATTAATACCCGGCGACAGTGAGCAAGAATTTTAAGGTTAATTCACAATAAACCTTAAAAGCATTACAGAAAACATTAAAGAAAACGTCTGATCAAGCAGATCCACAAGGCAACAGAGAAGTCCAAAGCAGAGAACTTAGGAAGGGTCCTCAATTGTTCAGTGGGTTAGAGCTTAGAGGAGGGCAGTCCAATCCTCTTGAAGGTTGAGTCCAGTGTTTAGACTGTCCGTTTTTATTATCCATTTAAGCTCTTCCTTATTGAGCATCTGCGTCAGGTCACCACCTCTTGGTGGTAAGATCACTTGGATGGTTGCAGTCCAACGTATGTCATTTTCCGTATGACCTTTGTTGGAGAAATGTTCGACCCCCTCACAAAGATTCATAAAAGACTGTCCAATCCCCCCGGTCGACCGATCGTGTCTGGTTGCGGTTCTGTTCTAGAACCTCTAGGACACTACGTTAATTTCTTTCGAAAAGATTTTGTGCCCGTAACCAAGTGTTTCATTCGAGATAGCATGCACATGATCAACCTGATTGAAAACAATCCCTTCGATCATGAAAAGGAGACTTTATGTACCCTGGACGTAGAGTCTCTCTATACAAATATACCTCAGAGAGACTCGCTCCTAGTCATGGAAACAATGCTTAACACTAGACCACGCCCACATATAGTACCCACTTTATTTATAATACAACTCCTTGAGATTTGTCTTACCCAAAACTTCTTTATGTTTGACACCCAGTATTACCAGAAGGTCCATGGCACATCCATGGGCGCAATTCTTGCTCCTACCCTAGCGATCCTGTGCATGGACTGGCTAGAATGTAACACAATTCTTACAGACAGCAACCCGTTCCATCTGGGCATTCTAACATGGAAACGGTACATTGACGATATTTTCCTCATTTGGGGTGGCTCGCCAGATGCTTTTCCGGCCCTCCTGCATTGGCTCAATAACAACTGTAATGGTCTTACATTCACCATTACCCCTAGCAAAACCCATATCCCATTTCTTGATTTAACTATCCAACACAAGGATGGGTTACTCTACACATCCTTGTTTCGCAAACCCACCAAAAGAAATACTCTACTTAGTTATGGTAGCTGTCATCCCAGGGCCCTGAGAGACAGTTTACCATACTCCCAATTCCTAAGACTTAGGAGAAACTGCTACCAAAAAGAAGACTATTTTGCTGAGGCCAACATCCTCTCTTCTTAACTAAGAACTAGGGGCTACCCAAGACGCTTAGTTAAAAACTCAATGAAAAGGGCTTGGTACTGCCCTCGTGAGACCCTATTGGAACCTAAACCCAAACAAACAACTGACAAAGTGGTCTGTATCACTACCTTTTCCACTGTCTCCAACCGAGTCAAACAAAGTATTAAAAAAAACTGGCACATATTAAACTCTGGACTACTGCAGTGGGAATTCCCCCTATTTGCTTTCAAAAAAAGCAAAAACCTCAAGGACCAATTAGTTAGGGCAACCCTTCCATCCTCAACCACAGTGAACACCATGCTTAATGATCATTGGTCACTGTCACCTCTCCGAGGTCATTCTAAGTGTGGTTCTTGTGTGGTGTGTGATTTTTCCATTGACAGTAAGGAGTTTGTATTCAGAGATGTGAAGAATGAACTTAAGACCTTTACTAACTGCAATAGTTGTAACATTATCTATGCAATCTTTTGTCCTTGTGATTTAATTTACGTGGGACAAACCAAGCAAAAAATCAAACTGCGAATCTCCCAACATCGGAGCCGGATTCGATGTGGTACAGCAAATGCTCCCCTGGTCGAACATTTCTCCAACAAAGGTCATACGGAAAATGACATACGTTGGACTGTAATCAGCCAAGTGATCATACCACCAAGAGGTGGTGACCTGACGCGGATGCTCAATAAGGAAGAGCTTAAATGGATAATAAAAACGGACAGTCTAAACACTGGACTCAACCATCAAGAGGATTGGACTGCCCTCCTCTAAGCTCTAACCCACTGAACAATTGAGGACCCTTCCTAAGTTCTCTGCTTTGGACTTCTCTGTTGCCTTGTGGATCTGCTTGATCAGACGTTTTCTTTAATGTTTTCTGTAATGCTTTTAAGATTTATTGTGAATTAACCTTAAAATTCTTGCTCATTGTCGCCGGGTATTAATCACTTGCACCAATGCACCACCTTTTATCTCACTTCCTTTTCCCTCCCCTAACCCTACCACTCCAATATGGCCGCCGCACTGAAACCCTTGTCTATTTCTATGCCCCGGGATTCTGTAACACCCATGTTTCTACCAGCCAGTCAGAACCCTACCACTCCAATATGGCCGCCGCACTGAAACCCTTGTCTATTTCTATGCCCCGGGATTCTGTAACACCCATGTTTCTACCAGCCAATCAGAATCCTTCCAGTCCTTCAAATTCCCTCCCCCAGCACTCCCCTCGAGGAAACCAGGAAACAGATTCCACTACCGACTGAACCGGTAAATCTAGCGATGTGTGGCTCTCTCTCTCCCGACCCTCCACCACGCTGTAATCCCTAAATGACCTGTTTTCCCTGCAGGTCTTCTCCTGGTACCGCGGATTTTAATCAATGAAGCGCGGCCCACCTCAATAGCGCCCGATTCTGGTAAGAGCCCCACTGCGCCCGCTTCTAACCCTTGTGAACCCTTTTTTGTTTCCCGGTTGCTCTAATTTTGTCCTCCTTGACTTACAGGGCTGCTTCCCCAGGCTTTCAATTTCTTAGCCCTTGCCCGTGCCGACCGGGGTAACCTTTTTCCTTCCCCCCCCGGTAAGCAATCCCTCACTCTTCCCCCATTGCGCCGTGTCTACTAGCACGTATATTTCGGAATCCCGCCGAATGTTTAGTATAAATGTTCTTTGTCACACCGTATGCGTACTCCTCCACTGCGCCTTGAATCTCCATGCCGCATGCAGTCTAGTGTAATTATCACCTCATACTCGGACTTGCCCAACGCGAACCCGCTGTACACACCACTCCGCTAAATCCGAATGTTTCACCTTCTGCACGGTTTGCTTTTTAAACTATGTCATGAATGCGCCGCCAAAACTGCCGGTGCTTAAACTAAAGAGGTATCTCAAACACAGATGTACACTGCCTGGCCCAGCTCCCCCACTTATTTTAAATCACTCTCCCACCCTATCACTAGCATACGCGGTCTACACGCCGATCTGCAACTTCACAGAAAACAGGTTCACCATTCACTTAAGTCACTTGGAAATATGCCAATAATATGCTTTAAATGTTCATAAATTAAATGTATATATACTTTCTCTTTCCCTCCGTTCTCTAGGCATTAGAGGCTTATAATGTTAAATGCAAATATAAATATCCTGATGATGGTCCCCATGACTAAGTAGTGGGACCAAAACGCCGTCGACTCATTGTACACCATATACAAATGCTTGATTTATATGTTATATGTAATGGTGTTTAACTGATATTTCTGTACACCCAATACTTTACAGAAATCGCTGCTTTTGCCTTGAAAAGCCCTGCTCTTTTCCTCTGTTTACCTTTTGTACTGATCTGACTGTGTTTGGGTACAGGCTTGTGCCCACACTGGTGATTTGTTGAAGGTATTCCTGTGTATGAAAAATTTCAATTGAGTAAAAAATTGAAGACCTCTGTCCGGCTGGACATGTCGCCCCAAATATAGAACTGATTCAGTCTATATTCATTGCTTTGCATATAATTCTTTTGCATGGACCGTTGTTGTTTCACAAAAGATTATCCGCCAGGGCTGGTCTCGGGCACTCTGAGCGCAGACGTGCACGAACCTCTTTTTCAAAAGGCTGACGGATATGTTGCTGCACATACTCCGCCACAGCCGGGGACGGGAGCCACGCAGAGGAGTGCGGATGCACAATGTCTGCAGGCTCAAAAGTCAGCACAGGAGGATGAGTAGGGGCATCCACAAAATGTTCCTTACACTTTCTCTTTTTAGGAGGAGCGGGGGCAGGTTCAGAGGACGAAGAAGAATGGTGATCATCACTATCAGCCTCTTCTGCAATGCCCTGGATCTAGAAGAGGACAAAGACTGAGCCAGCTTGCGAAAATCAGAGGCATGAGGATTGCCTGGAGAAGTTGCAGACTTTTTTGAAGCAGGCACCCAACCCTGTTGTTGTGCATATTTCGTTAAATGGTGCTTAAGGGGTGTAATAGCGCGAACAAGCGCCTTATTCATGGAGTGCTGCACTCCCTTATCTAGAGCCTCCACCAAGTCCTGTTCCAGAAACTCTGACCCTTCCTCCTCATAGTCACCTTCGTCATCGTAGTAGTAATCACTCATGGTATACAGGTGATGTATAAAGTATGCCCACTTGGTGACTTAAGTTCAAGTTTGCCAAAGACAAAATTCAGGGGGAGTGAAAAAAACCCGCAGCAAGCAAGATGCAGCAGCAAAACTGCCTCAAAAGATCGTTAGAGGGTGGAGGGAGGGCTTGCCGCCGTCAAAAAGCACACTCTAGGCAGAGCCTATGCGAATTATTACAACCGGGGCTTTTTTCCAAGCTCCGGCGTCTGCAGGGGTTAATCTGTGTGGCTGTGGGCGTGCGCGTCGCTGAGGACGATTATTAACAGGCTCCAGTATGTGAGGAATGAAAAAAGAATACCGCGCATGCGCGGATACCCGCTGCCTCACAGGAATCAAGCGGCTCGCGTCGGATGCGAACGAGGCCACTTAACCCCTAACTCCACTCCACAAGAAACGGGACACAGGCAGCACGCGCCCTGTCCCCAGGGAGGTGACACACGCTCCCAGCCGCGGAAACGCCGCAAAATGCGAAGCGGAATGACAAACTGACACGCGGCACGCAGCGAACAAAGCGCTAAACAAGCAAGAATGCAAATACAGCAATTACATCAAAAGGTAAGAGAATAACACTTAACTGGCTGCGGAGCAGCAAAGAAGAGGAAGTGGGACTATCTACGTTACCTTATATAGTGCAGACTCTATGGTCATTACCCAAGTGTTTATGGGTATTGTGGTTTTTACTAAGTTTTATGGCTGCTGGGCATTTCTAAATAAAGAAATGAGACTAGCATAATCGGAGTCTCCTGTCCTGAAATAGAATTAGACTATACCCACCAAAGCGTGGAAGCATGAAGAGCAAGCACCTGCAGAGAATCAGCTCACAGACTCTTGAGATTACGCATCAAGATTGAGGCCTTTTTGAAGTTGCAAATTATTAGGAATGATGTGACCAACTGAATGAAGGGAGCATTCTTGATATGAATTGAAGAGTGTTCCAGATTACAGGAGCACTGCCAGAGAAAGAGCTGCAAAGAGCAGTCTTCTGAAAAAGGGGACTTGAGTGACACCTGTCTTTGCTACCTGGAGTACAAGGCCCTCCAGATAAAGATGTCCTAGGTAGAGAATATTGTTGTGAGTGCATTTACCCATTAAATTATTCCACAAGCGTATACAGGGAAAGAGAATTAACAATGCACTTAAAATCAATAATAGAGAGCAGAGCCCCAAATCACAAAATATAACTAATTATTTTATGTAGCTCTCCTTACTGAATTTCTGCTCTTCATAAGTGCTGTAATCAACATTGGTGCCAAATGAGTACAACAGGCCTGAACAAGCACTGACAAAGCAAGTGAACGCAAACACAGGCATGCACAAATGCACAGATTTTTGTATTGTGTCTCTTTACAAACTGCTTCTTTCTGTGCCTCAGATGTCAGTGCCCCATTTTTAGGTCTCGCCTATTAAACCCGCAAGGGTTAATAGGCGAGAGTATAGAGGCCAAACCAAGGTCTAAAACCATTGCGGATTTCGGACAGTTCGTGTGGTGCACTCGTGCGGAAAGCGCGTCCACATCAAACCCATCAGCCTCCCTCCCACAGGCATCTGAAGCTTCCCCAGCAGCCTCGGGCCTTCACCCCAGCGCGCGCTCGGCCTCACTTCTCCTTCCCCCTAATTACATCCCTGCTGTTTCAGTCACTTTCACGGCCGCGAGGCCGTGCTTAAAAGGGATGATTCAAAGTCATAATGCTCGGCTTCCTGCTTATGCTGTTCTGAGTTGAGATCTGTGGGCCTCGCATAATGCTGCACCATAGCAAGGATCCATGAGTCCAGATGCATGTATGGAAAACGCACCCTTTGATGGTGGTGCTAATTGAAGGTGAAATTCCAAAGCATGGATGTTTTACCAGGGTCGGACTTAACAGTGATGAATGTTTCCCCCGCTCCCCAATCATTGGCATGCCTAACTCCGCACGGCTCAATCCGCTGCTGCCAGCTGCCGATTTCACACGTCAGTCAGTTTAGCGGTGACCAAACTTGACTCTCATTATCATACGCTCCAGGTGCAGGCAAGCCCAGGTTTGCGTCCCATAAGTTTACTTTCCTCCAAATAATTGTTAGCACGTCTATAAATGAATGATGTAAGTTTTGTCATGCGCAAACTTTGCCCAATGGGCGTCAAGGCGCCTAAAACAGAAAATACAGCTCGCAGATCAACTCAGCAGTCCATCATTGATAGGCTTTGATAAAGTACCACATCTTCAGGCCTTTTTTAAACAAATCAATTGAGGGTAGAGATTTAACCTCAATTGGAAGGGAGTTCCAGAGCTTAGGAGCAACAACAGAAAAGGCTCTTGCTCCCCATCTGGCTAGACGTGTACGGGGCACTACCAGTTGAAGTAACCCAGCAGATCGGAGAGATCTAGTTGGGAGATAACGAAAGAGCAGGGACCCGAGTGCATCATCCGAACCGGCCGCGAGAGCTCTATACGTAAGACATAAAATCTTAAAAGAGACTCTGTGCTGGACCGGGAGCCAATGAAGGTCTCTCCTAGCCATCGTGGCGGAGGATGCCAGGGGAAGGGCCAACACAAAACGCGCTGCCGCATTCTGCACTATTTGTAGTCGATGGAGAAGACCCTTGTTGGACTCCGCATACAAGGAATTGCAATAATCAAGCCTTGAGCCAACAAGAGCGACTGCAATCTGCTTGCGGGCCTGGAGAGAAAGATAGTTACGGATCCTGTTTAGGATCCTAATAACACCCCAACAAGTGGCCACAGTCCTGTTTACTTGGAGCTTCATGGAGAGTGAAGTGTCAAAGACCACGCCGAGATTTCTGGCTGATTGGGAAGGGGTGGGGCAGGTGCCAAGAGATGAAGGCCACCACTCACTCGACCAGGCATCTTGGTCCTTCCCAAAGACCAAGACCTCTGTCTTATCGCCATTTAGCTTTAGGGAATTGATGATCATCCAGTCTGCTACATGCTGCATGCATGTCCTAAAGGCAATGGCAGATGTATGGACAGAGGAGTGAGCCAGAGACACCATGATCTGGGTGTCATCGGCGTAGGACACCACCTCCATCCCCTGCGATCTTATTAGTCTAGCAAGGGGGGCCACATAGATGTTAAACAAGGTCGGACTAAGGGCCGACCCCTGTGGCACCCCACATTGCAATGACTTAGCAGGGGAGAGGACATTTCCAAGCTTTACTCTCTGTTCTCTACCAAGGAGAAAGGAGTTAAGAAGATTCAAAGCCGGCCCAGTAAACCCTGCCTCCCTAAGCCGAGATGTTAAAATGGCGGGAGACAGGGTATCGAACGCGGCTGTGAGATCTAATAGGACAAGTACCGTAGTTTGGCGACTATCCACTTTGCGTCGGATGTTATCTACTACAACAGTGAGTGCGGATTCAGTACTATGATGTTTTCTGAATCCGTGCTGTGTGTTATCCAAATACTCACTGGTCTCAAAAAAAGTGGAGAGATGATGGTTGAGGTGTGCCTCCAATATTTTTGCATCATTTTTGCATCATTGCATCATCAAAAATCATTGTCTCAGTCTGTGTATGGACAGTTTAAATATGGAGGGAACAGGCGCGAACCACTGTGGAGGAGACGCACGCCAGGTCTAGCCCTGACATGGCCTTCAATGATCAATTTCCAGGCCCCCTGTAGTTGTACTGACGTAATCCGCAGCCCTGCCCTTCCTGGTGGATTTCTCTGCCACTATCTCAAGCTTGCAAATGGTATTCAATAGAGCTGAAACTAATAACTCTGCAAAAGATATCCGAGGATGAGGCGCGATCTGTTCACTCGGTCTTGCGCCCATTACCTGCGTCCCTATGTAAACTGACTGGCTTACTTACGCGTGTTGACCCGCCTGGCCCAACATCTGTATGGCGGTATTAAGTGCACGTAGCTTAGACATCAGGCCTTAGAATGCTTCGCATCTGAAAGTGCCCCCACAACCAACCCATTTTGCTGGATGGAGTCTTACTATTCACACCTGTACGCTGGGCTTTAAGTGGGATGAAAAAACTGGGGGTGGGGCCGTCACTCAAGGGGGCGTGGCTTACAAACTTAAACTAAAAATCTGTGCTTAGCATAGTGTGCCGCCCGACTTATATTTTGCTGTTTCGGTCACTGCTTCCAGATATATGATACAATAAGTAGAATCATACCTACAACAAGCCAGGACCATTGCCTTTGTCAATCGCTGTTAGTTACATGAGGTAAATAAGCAGCAACTATGGCTTGTTTTGAAGGGGTAGGGGTCTTTTTCATTTTTTTTAACAGGAGTGCCGGCTGCTACATAGTGCCTACGGGCCTCTCACCTCCCTTTTTGCGCTACCGCACACTGTCTCTTTTATTTTTTGTTTACTTATGACTGGGGTTACACAGTGCTACATAGCTACTTCACAGTGCTTTGTCAAGATGGTGGCAGGACCGGACTGGGAACTAAAACCGGCCCTGGCAAAGTGCTCGGCCGGCCGGGGGTGCGACCACGCTCTTTGCCAGGGCCGGTTTACGGCCGATTTTGTTACAGGGCCGTTTTTGCAGCAACGCTGCAAAAACGGCCCCCAGAGGCCCAAAACCGGCCCCCAGAGGCCCAAAACCGGCCCGACACTTGCGGCGCACCAGGGGATTGCCCGGTGCCCGCAATGGCCAGTCCCGGCCTGGATGGTGGCCGCCTTTCTTTTGTTTGTCGCGGTTGGCACACAATGCAATGCTCTCAAAAGGATGTGAAAACCAGAACTGAGGGCAGCTGTGTTGATAATCTATCTCTGCTCAAGGATCGGCTGGACATGCTCTCTCCAACCATGCGTGTCTGCATGAATTGCACGATCCTCTCTCCCACCGTACTTCCCCGCACCTCCCTCATGTTGCTGCTCCCAATCTTCGAAGCCTCCCGTGTTTTCCCTCTTTTTTTTTTGGGGGGGGGGGGGGGGGGGGGGGTTGGTAGAGTCATTTTTTTTAACAGAAGTACCGGCTGCTTTGAAGTGCCTACGAGCCCCTTTTATTTGACGACCTATTTGCCTTGTAGGAGTTGAAGTCTGTGTGCTCCCATTGAAGCAATTGCACTGAGGTGCCTTTTTCCAGCAAACTGTAACAGAAAATGCCAGAAGTAACAGGTTCATAACGGGTGCGGGAGGAGCAGCCGAGAGACGCTTGGATGCTGACGATAGACATGATGTAAGTAGCCTTTCTTCTGAACTTTTATTTTTGTGGCTTGGGCTCTGACAAGGCAAGAGGGAGAGAAGTATGGTTGTTGTAGAAGTGACCTGTACAAGTCACAATGGTTTGATTTTCTCCTTTACCTGCACTCCTTTGTTTGTTAATTAGCGATGTTACATTTAATTCGCTCCTGCCATTGCTGCTCCATCGCTTGTGTCGGTTCCATTCCTCCCAGCTGTTTCGGTTTGCTTTTTTCACACCCACTGCCACACCATCCCATCCTCTGTCCTGCATTCCTCCCTTGACCCTCGCGTTCCTAGTTGTATACATGTATTTACGATTTATGTATGATGTTTTCCTATATATGCGGATAAAAAGAGAGGTAAAGCGGTCTCTAGGCCAGATCTTAAAAACAGTGTCAATTGTTCTGCTTGTCAAGTACCCGGCTAATGGGTAACAATAAATCAGATTAGCGATAACCTCTTCCACTAAAAAACTTCGGGTAAATTACAGCCACCACATTATCACTCAGCACCACCACAGCACCACCACAGCATCACTCAGCACCATCACAGCATCACTCAGCACCACCACAGCACCACTCAGCACCACCACAGCACCACTCAGCGCCACCCCTGCATCACTCAGCACTACCACATTATCACTCAGCACCACCACATTATCATTCAGCACCACCACAGCACCACTCAGCACCACCACAGCATCACTCAGCACCACCACAGCCCAACTCAGCACCACCACAGCACCACTCAGCATCACCACAGCACCCCTCAGCGCCACCCAAGCATCACTCAGCACCACCAGAGCACTACTCAGCACCACCAGAGCATAACTCAGCACCACCACGGCACTACTCCGCATCACCACAGCATCACTCAGCACCACCACAGCATCACTCAGCACCATCACATTATCACTCAGCACCACCACAGCACCACTCAGCACCACCAGAGCATCACTCAGCACCACCACGGCACTACTCCGCATCACCACAGCATCACTCAGCACCACCACAGCATCACTCAGCACCATCACATTATCACTCAGCACCACCACAGCACCACTCAGCACCACCACAGCACCACTCAGCACCACCACAGCATCACTCAGCACCACCACAACATCATTCAGCATCACCACAGCATCACTCAGCACCACCACAGCACCACTCAGCACCACCACATTATCACTCAGCAACACCACATTATCACTCAGCACCACCACAGCACCACTTAGCACCACCACAGCAGCACTCAGCACCACCACAGCAACACTCAGCACCACCACAGCAGCACTCAGCGCCACCACAGCATCGCTCAGCACCACCACAGCACCACTCAGCACCACCACAGCATCACTCAGCACCACCACAGCATCACTCAGCACCACCACAGCACCACTCAGCACCACCACAGCATCACTCATCACTACCACAGCATCACTCAGCACCACCACAGCACCACTCAGCACCACCACAGCACCACTTAGCACCACCACAGCAGCACTCAGCAGCACCAGTCAGTATCACCACAGCACCACTTAGCACCACCACATTATCACTCATCATCACCACATTATCACTCATCACCACCACAGCACCACTCAGCACCACCACAGCACCACTCAGCACCACCACATTATCAATCAGCACCGCCACATTATCACTCAGCATCACCACAGCACCACTCAGCACCACCACATCATCACTCAGCACCACCGCAGCATCACTCAGGAACACCACAGCATCACCACAGCACCACTCAGCACCACCACAGCACCACCCAGCACCACCACAGCACCACTCAGCACCACCACATTATCCCTCAGCACCACCACATTATCACTCAGCACCACCACATTATCACTCAGCACCACCACAGCACCACTCAGCACCACCACAGCACCACTCAGCACCACCACAGCATCACTCAGCTCCACCCCAGCATCACTCAGCACCACCACAGCATCACTCAGCACCACCACATTACCACTCAGCACCACCACAGCACCACTCAGCACCACCACACCATCACTCAGCACCACCATATTATCACTCAGCACCACCACCTTATCATTCACCACCACCACAGCACCACTCAGCACCACCACAGCATCACTCAGCACCACAACAGCACCACAACAGCATCACTCAGCACCACTCAGCACCACCACAGTATCATTCAGCACCACCACAGCACCACTCAGCACCACCACAGCATCACTCAGCACCACCACATCACCACTCAGCACCACCACAGCATCACTCAGCACCAGCACAGCATTACTCAGCACCACCACAGCACCACTGAGCACCAGCACAGCATCACTCATCACCACCACAGCACCACTCAGCACCACCACAGCACCACTCAGCACCACCACAGCATCACTCAGCACCACCACAGCATCACTAAGCACCACCACAGCACCACTCTGCACCACAACAGCACCACTCAGCACCACCACAGCATCACACAGCACCACTCAGCACCACCACAGCATCACTCAGCACCACTCAGCACCACAACAGCATCACTCAGCACCACCACAGCACCACCACATTATCACTCAGCACCACCACAGCACTACTCAGCACCACCAGAGCATCACTCAGCACCACCACAGCACTACTCAGCATCACCACAGCATCACTCAGCACCACCACAGCACCACTCAACACCACCACATTATCACTCAGCACCACCACAGCACCACTCAGCACCACCACAGCACCACTCAGCACCACCACAGCATCACTCAGCACCACCACAGCATCATTCAGCATCACCACAGCATCACTCAGCACCACCACAGCACCACTCAGCACCACCACATTATCACTCAGCAACACCACATTATCACTCAGCACCACCACAGCACCACTTAGCACCACCACAGCACCACTCAGCACCACCACGGCAACACTCAGCACCACCACAGCACCACTCAGCACCACAACAGCATCACTCAGGACCACCACAGCACCACTCAGCACCACCACAGCATCACTCAGCACCACCGCAGCATCACTCAGCACCACCACAGCATCCCTCAGCACCACCACCTCACCACTCAGCACCACCACAGCATCACTCAGCACCACCACAGCACCACTCAGCACCACCACAGCACCACTCAGCACCACCACAGCACCAACCAGCACCACCACAGCACCACTCAGCAGCACCACTCAGCACCACCACAGCACCACTTAGCACCACCACATCATCACTCAGCATCACCACATTATCACTCAGCACCACCACATCACCACTCAGCACCACCACAGCACCACTCAGCACCACCCCATTATCAATCAGCACCACCACATTATCACTCAGCACCACCACAGCACCACTCAGCACCACCACATCATCACTCAGCACCACCACAGCATCACTCAGCAAAACCACAGCATCACCACAGCACCACTCAGCACCACCACAGCACCACCCAGCACCACCACAGCACCACTCAGCACCACCACATTATCACTCAGCACCACCACATTATCACTCAGCACCACCCCAGCACCACTCAGCACCACCACATCATCAATCAGCACCACCACAGCATCACTCAGCAAAACCACAGCATCACCACAGCACCACTCAGCACCACCACAGCACCACCCAGCACCACCACAGCACCACTCAGCACCACCACATTATCACTCAGCACCACCACATTATCACTCAGCACCACCCCAGCATCACTCAGCACCACAACAGCACCACAACAGCATCACTCAGCACCACTCAGCACCACCACAGTATCATTCAGCACCACCACAGCACCACTCAGCACCACCACAGCATCACTCAGCACCACCACATCACCACTCAGCACCACCACAGCATCACTCAGCACCAGCACAGCATTACTCAGCACCACCACAGCACCACTGAGCACCAGCACAGCATCACTCATCACCACCACAGCACCACTCAGCACCACCACAGCACCACTCAGCACCACCACAGCATCACTCAGCACCACCACAGCATCACTAAGCACCACCACAGCACCACTCTGCACCACAACAGCACCACTCAGCACCACCACAGCATCACACAGCACCACTCAGCACCACCACAGCATCACTCAGCACCACTCAGCACCACAACAGAATCACTCAGCACCACCACAGCACCACCACATTATCACTCAGCACCACCACAGCACTACTCAGCACCACCAGAGCATCACTCAGCACCACCACAGCACTACTCAGCATCACCACAGCATCACTCAGCACCACCACAGCACCACTCAAAACCACCACATTATCACTCAGCACCACCACAGCACCACTCAGCACCACCACAGCACCACTCAGCACCACCACAGCATCACTCAGCACCACCACAGCATCATTCAGCATCACCACAGCATCACTCAGCACCACCACAGCACCACTCAGCACCACCACATTATCACTCAGCAACACCACATTATCACTCAGCACCACCACAGCACCACTTAGCACCACCACAGCACCACTCAGCACCACCACGGCAACACTCAGCACCACCACAGCACCACTCAGCACCACAACAGCATCACTCAGGACCACCACAGCACCACTCAGCACCACCACAGCATCACTCAGCACCACCGCAGCATCACTCAGCACCACCACAGCATCCCTCAGCACCACCACCTCACCACTCAGCACCACCACAGCATCACTCAGCACCACCACAGCACCACTCAGCACCACCACAGCACCACTCAGCACCACCACAGCACCACTCAGCACCACCACAGCACCAACCAGCACCACCACAGCACCACTCAGCAGCACCACTCAGCACCACCACAGCACCACTTAGCACCACCACATTATCACTCAGCATCACCACATTATCACTCAGCACCACCACATCACCACTCAGCACCACCACAGCACCACTCAGCACCACCCCATTATCAATCAGCACCACCACATTATCACTCAGCACCACCACAGCACCACTCAGCACCACCACATCATCACTCAGCACCACCACAGCATCACTCAGCAAAACCACAGCATCACCACAGCACCACTCAGCACCACCACAGCACCACCCAGCACCACCACAGCACCACTCAGCACCACCACATTATCACTCAGCACCACCACATTATCACTCAGCACCACCCCAGCACCACTCAGCACCACCACAGCACCACTCAGCACCACCACATTATCAATCAGAACCACCACATTATCACTCAGCACCACCACAGCACCACTCAGCACCACCACATCATCACTCAGCACCACCACAGCATCACTCAGCACCACCACAGCAGCACTCAGCACCACCACAGCACCACTCAGCACCACCACAGCATCACTCAGCACCACCACAGCACCACTCAGCACCACCACAGCATCACTCAGCACCACCACAGCACCACTCAGCACCACCACAGCATCACTCAGCGCAACCCCAGCGTCACTCAGCACCACCAAAGCACCACTCAGCACCACCACGGCAACACTCAGCACCACCACAGCACCACTCAGCACCACAACAGCATCACTCAGGACCACCACAGCACCACTCAGCACCACCACAGCATCACTCAGCACCACCGCAGCATCACTCAGCACCACCACAGCATCCCTCAGCACCACCACCTCACCACTCAGCACCACCACAGCATCACTCAGCACCACCACAGCACCACTCAGCACCACCACAGCACCACTCAGCACCACCACAGCACCACTCAGCACCACCACAGCACCAACCAGCACCACCACAGCACCACTCAGCAGCACCACTCAGCACCACCACAGCACCACTTAGCACCACCACATTATCACTCAGCATCACCACATTATCACTCAGCACCACCACATCACCACTCAGCACCACCACAGCACCACTCAGCACCACCCCATTATCAATCAGCACCACCACATTATCACTCAGCACCACCACAGCACCACTCAGCACCACCACATCATCACTCAGCACCACCACAGCATCACTCAGCAAAACCACAGCATCACCACAGCACCACTCAGCACCACCACAGCACCACCCAGCACCACCACAGCACCACTCAGCACCACCACATTATCACTCAGCACCACCACATTATCACTCAGCACCACCCCAGCACCACTCAGCACCACCACAGCACCACTCAGCACCACCACATTATCAATCAGAACCACCACATTATCACTCAGCACCACCACAGCACCACTCAGCACCACCACATCATCACTCAGCACCACCACAGCATCACTCAGCACCACCACAGCAGCACTCAGCACCACCACAGCACCACTCAGCACCACCACAGCATCACTCAGCACCACCACAGCACCACTCAGCACCACCACAGCATCACTCAGCACCACCACAGCACCACTCAGCACCACCACAGCATCACTCAGCACCACCACAGCACCACTCAGCACCACCACAGCATCACTCAGCGCAACCCCAGTGTCACTCAGCACCACCACAGCATCACTCAGCACCACCACATTACCACTCAGCACCACCACAGCACCACTCAGCACCACCACACCATCACTCAGCACCACCATATTATCACTCAGCACCACCACCTTATCATTCACCACCACCACAGCACCACTCAGCACCACCACAGCATCACTCAGCACCACAACAGCACCACAACAGCATCACTCAGCACCACTCAGCACCACCACAGTATCATTCAGCACCACCACAGCACCACTCAGCACCACCACAGCATCACTCAGCACCACCACATCACCACTCAGCACCACCACAGCATCACTCAGCACCAGCACAGCATTACTCAGCACCACCACAGCACCACTGAGCACCAGCACAGCATCACTCATCACCACCACAGCACCACTCAGCACCACCACAGCACCACTCAGCACCACCACAGCATCACTCAGCACCACCACAGCATCACTAAGCACCACCACAGCACCACTCTGCACCACAACAGCACCACTCAGCACCACCACAGCATCACACAGCACCACTCAGCACCACCACAGCATCACTCAGCACCACTCAGCACCACAACAGCATCACTCAGCACCACCACATTATCACTCAGCACCACCACAGCACTACTCAGCACCACCAGAGCATCACTCAGCACCACCACAGCACTACTCAGCATCACCACAGCATCACTCAGCACCACCACAGCACCACTCAACACCACCACATTATCACTCAGCACCACCACAGCACCACTCAGCACCACCACAGCACCACTCAGCACCACCACAGCATCACTCAGCACCACCACAGCATCATTCAGCATCACCACAGCATCACTCAGCACCACCACAGCACCACTCAGCACCACCACATTATCACTCAGCAACACCACATTATCACTCAGCACCACCACAGCACCACTTAGCACCACCACAGCACCACTCAGCACCACCACGGCAACACTCAGCACCACCACAGCACCACTCAGCACCACAACAGCATCACTCAGGACCACCACAGCACCACTCAGCACCACCACAGCATCACTCAGCACCACCACAGCATCACTCAGCACCACCACAGCATCCCTCAGCACCACCACCTCACCACTCAGCACCACCACAGCATCACTCAGCACCACCACAGCACCACTCAGCACCACCACAGCACCACTCAGCACCACCACAGCACCACTCAGCACTACCACAGCACCAACCAGCACCACCACAGCACCACTCAGCAGCACCACTCAGCACCACCACAGCACCACTTAGCACCACCACATTATCACTCAGCATCACCACATTATCACTCAGCACCACCACATCACCACTCAGCACCACCACAGCACCACTCAGCACCACCCCATTATCAATCAGCACCACCACATTATCACTCAGCACCACCACAGCACCACTCAGCACCACCACATCATCACTCAGCACCACCACAGCATCACTCAGCAAAACCACAGCATCACCACAGCACCACTCAGCACCACCACAGCACCGCCCAGCACCACCACAGCACCACTCAGCACCACCACATTATCACTCAGCACCACCACATTATCACTCAGCACCACCCCAGCACCACTCAGCACCACCACAGCACCACTCAGCACCACCACATTATCAATCAGAACCACCACATTATCACTCAGCACCACCACAGCACCACTCAGCACCACCACATCATCACTCAGCACCACCACAGCATCACTCAGCACCACCACAGCAGCACTCAGCACCACCACAGCACCACTCAGCACCACCACAGCATCACTCAGCACCACCACAGCACCACTCAGCACCACCACATCATCACTCAGCACCACCACAGCACCACTCAGCACCACCACAGCATCACTCAGCACCACCACAGCACCACTCAGCACCACCACAGCATCACTCAGCGCAACCCCAGCGTCACTCAGCACCACCAAAGCACCACTCAGCACCACCACAGCATCACTCAGCACCACCACATCATCACTCAGCACCACCACAGCATCACTCAGCAAAACCACAGCATCACCACAGCACCACTCAGCACCACCACAGCACCACCCAGCACCACCACAGCACCACTCAGCACCACCACATTATCACTCAGCACCACCACATTATCACTCAGCACCACCCCAGCACCACTCAGCACCACCACAGCACCACTCAGCACCACCACATTATCAATCAGCACCACCACATTATCACTCTGCACCACCACAGCACCACTCAGCACCACCACATCATCACTCAGCACCACCACAGCATCACTCAGCACCACCACAGCAGCACTCAGCACCACCACAGCACCACTCAGCACCACCACAGCATCACTCAGCACCACCACAGCACCACTCAGCACCACCACAGCATCACTCAGCACCACCACAGCACCGCTCAGCACCACCACAGCATCACTCAGCGCAACCCCAGCATCACTCAGCAACACCACATTATCACTCAGCACCACCACAGCACCACTTAGCACCGCCACAGCACCACTCAGCACCACCACGGCAACACTCAGCACCACCACAGCACCACTCAGCACCACAACAGCATCACTCAGGACCACCACAGCACCACTCAGCACCACCACAGCATCACTCAGCACCACCACAGCATCACTCAGCACCACCACAGCATCCCTCAGCACCACCACCTCACCACTCAGCACCACCACAGCATCACTCAGCACCACCACAGCACCACTCAGCACCACCACAGCACCACTCAGCACCACCACAGCACCACTCAGCACTACCACAGCACCAACCAGCACCACCACAGCACCACTCAGCAGCACCACTCAGCACCACCACAGCACCACTTAGCACCACCACATTATCACTCAGCATCACCACATTATCACTCAGCACCACCACATCACCACTCAGCACCACCACAGCACCACTCAGCACCACCCCATTATCAATCAGCACCACCACATTATCACTCAGCACCACCACAGCACCACTCAGCACCACCACATCATCACTCAGCACCACCACAGCATCACTCAGCAAAACCACAGCATCACCACAGCACCACTCAGCACCACCACAGCACCGCCCAGCACCACCACAGCACCACTCAGCACCACCACATTATCACTCAGCACCACCACATTATCACTCAGCACCACCCCAGCACCACTCAGCACCACCACAGCACCACTCAGCACCACCACATTATCAATCAGAACCACCACATTATCACTCAGCACCACCACAGCACCACTCAGCACCACCACATCATCACTCAGCACCACCACAGCATCACTCAGCACCACCACAGCAGCACTCAGCACCACCACAGCACCACTCAGCACCACCACAGCATCACTCAGCACCACCACAGCACCACTCAGCACCACCACATCATCACTCAGCACCACCACAGCACCACTCAGCACCACCACAGCATCACTCAGCACCACCACAGCACCACTCAGCACCACCACAGCATCACTCAGCGCAACCCCAGCGTCACTCAGCACCACCAAAGCACCACTCAGCACCACCACAGCATCACTCAGCACCACCACATCATCACTCAGCACCACCACAGCATCACTCAGCAAAACCACAGCATCACCACAGCACCACTCAGCACCACCACAGCACCACCCAGCACCACCACAGCACCACTCAGCACCACCACATTATCACTCAGCACCACCACATTATCACTCAGCACCACCCCAGCACCACTCAGCACCACCACAGCACCACTCAGCACCACCACATTATCAATCAGCACCACCACATTATCACTCTGCACCACCACAGCACCACTCAGCACCACCACATCATCACTCAGCACCACCACAGCATCACTCAGCACCACCACAGCAGCACTCAGCACCACCACAGCACCACTCAGCACCACCACAGCATCACTCAGCACCACCACAGCACCACTCAGCACCACCACAGCATCACTCAGCACCACCACAGCACCGCTCAGCACCACCACAGCATCACTCAGCGCAACCCCAGCATCACTCAGCACCACCACAGCATCACTCAGCACCACCACAGCATCACTCCGCGCCATCACAGCATCAATCTGTGCAACCATTCAACAACAACTGGTTCAAATATGTTCTCTCAATGTTTCAAGCTTTATTATAAATGTCACAAAAATATGTTAATATTTCACTTCTGTTCTTGGATTTTCTTAACAATAAAATACACTGAACATAATCTTCACAAAAGTTATTTATGAAAGTTTAAGCTATTGCCATTTCAAATTACAATCACTTTTATTTAAGTATTAATTATTTAAAAAAATCAAAAGCCATTGTTATTTGTAATATCAATACATCTAAGTCACGTAAATACAAAACATGTTGCATTACAAATGCTATAGGTGTCACATTTGCGAAAGCTATAACTATTGGCATTGTAAATGACAAAGCTATTAATTTATCTATTTTCAAAACCAACACATAAATAAAAAAATTGTCATTTACAAGACCAATAGCTCAAACTTTCATAATGCGAGACCTATTGCATTGCAAATGCTTGTTTTTATTTCTGTATTTGCGGTGCTCCTCTGCACCAGCTCTAAAAGGTTTCCTAATTAAAAAAAAACAGCACTTCAAGTGTGGTGAGTAAAGAATAGGGCACAGCCATCAGAGGCACTGAAAAAGGAATGCTGCACAGAGACATGGTACAACTAGTCTTTGCACATTTGGGCATCCCAATGTTAGTAACGCGGCATTCGGGGGCAGTAGGACGTTACCAGTGCAGTAACCCGGGCCAATGGACCCAATTTCTCCCCCAACGTTCGGAGGCTCATGAGGCATTGTACTATTGAACATCAAGTTTATTGCATATTAGCAAAGAACTACAAGAACTGTGTAGGCATATTACAGCACTACACTTTTACTTTTATGTAAAAATAATTTTTTACTTAGAAAAACGTGAGTAAGGTGGGGTGTGGTGCACCCTGTCCTGAAGAAGGGGCCTTACCCCGAAACATGTCGACACACCCAAGAGGCGATGTGCTTAATATCACATAATCACCTCAACCTGGATCCTTTTTTAACAGTACCAGCCCGGGGGCTCATTAAAGTAGTTCTGATTCACCCCACGAGCCAGGTACCTTTTTAATAAATCACTCACTAACCCTAATTACCTCACCACATACTCACATCGAACCCTCACACACACTACACATAGTCTACACGAGATAGTGCTCCCGCGTAGCCGTAGGTCGTAGCACGCCGCATCCCGTAGAGGGGTGTGAAGACCCCAATGATGAAGCATGACACCAAGGGTCCTTTTGGTGTGTGAGGGGTATTTTACAAACACTTTGGGCCAGATGTAGGTAATTCATATTTACCGACTCTTAAATACCGAATTTTACCGATTCGGTATTTAAGAGTCGGTAAATATGAAGGGGGGAGATGTAGGTATTTCAGATTCTGTAAATACCGAATCGTTAAGATTCGGTATTTACCGAATCTGTAAATACCGAATCGGTATTTCCTATTGATTCCTATGGGCTGTGAAGCCCATAGGAATCAATGTGAAAT
This sequence comes from Lissotriton helveticus, assembly GCF_964261635.1. NCBI lineage: Eukaryota > Metazoa > Chordata > Amphibia > Caudata > Salamandridae > Lissotriton > Lissotriton helveticus. Next base: position 661,404,953 of record NC_136065.1, read on the forward strand.
ACCGATTCTGTAATTACAGAATCGGTAAATACCGAATTTTGCAAGGGTGCAGGGGGTGTCACTTTGACACCCTCTGGCACCCCAAAAATAGGCATGTGCGCCATGTGGCACACAGACATGCCCTAAGGGCATGTCTGTCTGTCACATGGCTAGGTGTGCATGCACACATGTGCATGCACACCTGAATTCGGTATTTTAACACCCAATTGGCTTGGGTGTTAAAATACCGAATCTGAAAGGCCTGCGGCACTCAAAGATGTGCTACCTACATGTGCTTTTACAGACTCGGTATTTTTACCGAGTCTGTATTTACTGAATCGGTAATTTTACCGAATCTGTAAATACAGAGTCGGTAAAATACCGATTCTGTAAAGCATGCTCCTACATCTCAAAATCCAATTACCGGTCGGTAACGGCCGAATTCGGCCGTTACCGACCGGTAATTGGTCACCTACATCTGGCCCTTTGTGCTCCCCACATTTTGTGCTCCTTTCCATTGTAGGGAACACAGTGCCCAATTTGGTGGATTCTTGTTGTTTATTTACATTCCCCCCCTTGCTAACATCATCGTGGCAGGAGATCTAAATTGCACATATGAACCCCTAAGTGGGGAAGATTTACTGGGATCTAATGACGACGATGGTAAACAGGCTATTCCCATTCTGACTCTTGCCCCAATTAGGAAATGGTCACCCAGGGCTATCCAAATCAATGCTCTAACATTAGAATACAATTTGCGAGCATTGAATGGTAGGACGCGCTCTGATTTAAAAGGGGCCAACACTTATAATAGGCTTAGTTGTCTATCGCATATAGATTACATATTGCTCGACACCCGTCTTTGGGGTGACCTATTGGACATGGAGGTAAAGCAGTCCCAGGATAGTGATCACAACCCCTTATGTATGAAAATGAGGTGGGGAATTACTGAAAAGTCGTCTAATGCCCGCTAATTCAAACAAAGGAGGTAGTTCCATCTAACTGTAACCACAGACTGAAATGGCATAAGGTAGCAAGCCAGGAGGATAAATTATCCAGTATTAGAGAGCTGATAGAGCAGAAGAATACTGAGCGGGAGCTGTTTAATACAGCCAGGAAAAAATGCAGGATTTGCACCTAAACATATTTTATAAAAATGCAATAGTGAAACTGGGATCTTATTTTACTATCAAGGAGTCCAGAATGCATAAAAGCACCCCAGGAAAATCTAGTAATCTCTGGTATACGGCTTTGTGCAAAGAAAAGAGGAAGGCTTTAACCATAGCCCTGCGCAAAAAAGATGTGATATTAGTAAGACTAGCCAGAAAGGAGTACACCAAAACTATAGCCCTAGCGAAGCGGGATTGGGAGGAACAACATTGGCAGGAGCTCAAAGCCGCGGCCCAAATGAAAGACTCTACTTTATTCTGGGAATTAATTAATAAATCCAACAGAAGGGGAGCTGACCCTATCCCGAACCACATCACAGAACATCAATGGTATAGCCATGTTTTTAACTTATACTGTGGCGAGGGAGAATCAGAGACCCCAGAAAGTGTCTATGCAGGACCCAGACCAGAGAATCCTGTTCTAGCAGAACCCTTTTTAATCGAAGAGGTTCACCTGGCCATCAAGAACATAGCCCCGGGAAAGGCTGCGGGCCCCGATGGTTTGCCGGGGGATCAACTTATATATGATCCTATGCTTTGGGCCAACTTTATCTCCCTATTAATGAACCTGATTGCAAAGGGGCAATCTATTCCTGATTCGTGGAAGGGAGCAGAGGTTGTCACAATATATAAGAAAGGTGCCAGAGAGGACCCTGCCAACTACAGGCCGATTAGCTTAATCGACGTAGTCCAGAAAGTAGTTGGCAGGGTCCTTGTCTCTAGGATAGGGTCATGGTTGGATGAAGGGAACATTCTTTCATACTTTCAGGCAGGTTTTAGGCAGAAGGTGGGCACGATGGACCAGGTATTCAGATTCTTTGCGGTTTACTGGAAACCCGTGTCCATCGGGAAAGGCAGCTTATATCTGGCCTTTATAGACCGCCTTCGACCTGGTGCCCCGTGATAAACTTTGGCAGGTGTTACAAGACCTGGGCCTTCCCATTTATCTTCTTGAATTTATTAAGAAACTCCACAAGGGGAATTATGCCAAAATAAGATGGGGGAATCAGGGACAGTTGACAGAGAAGGTGGCTGTGAATAGGGGTGTTCGCCAGGGCTGTGTGATGGCTCTGACTTTGTTCTCTCTCTTTGTTAATGGGGTGGTAGACCATTTGAGAGAGGACCCAGCCGATGCTCCAGTCCTGGCGGGGGAGAAAACACCTACCCTGCTTTTTGCCGACGACACCCTCCTGATGTCTAAAACCCCAGTGGGCCTCCAAAAACTGCTGGACAGGTTTAGCTTGTTCTGTGCGGAAAGGGGTCTAATTATCAACACTTCCAAAACAAAGCTAATGATCCTGTCACCGTCAAAAAGATTTAGGAGTAACATCACCCTCAATGGAACTCCACTAGAGATGGTTGAGGCGTTTGACTACTTGGGAGTTAGGGTTAACAACAAGATGAAATGGAACTCCCATATGGCCAAAATGCTCCTCAATCACAAGCGAGTCTCAGGAGCAATTTTAAGAGAACAGCGGGGTTCTAGTAGTAGACCAATAGCTCCGGCCCTTGTGGTGTATGAGGGGAAAGCACTGTCTTCAGCAGTGTACGGGCCCGAACTTTGGGGATTTGAGAATACTACTGACCTGGTCAGATCTGAGAATAAGTTCCTTAGAGATCTGGTTTCTCTCCCAGTTTCAACCCCTTTAAAGCCCCTTCGTCAGGATATGGGTAATCGCTCGATCAAAGATATAGTTCGCCTTCGTCCATTATTATTCTGGGTGCGCTTGAGAAGGACACCTGAACTGGCAAACTATGCGGTTGTCCTTGACGAACTTATTAAATTAAACAGCTGTAACAAGATCATGTGGTTAAGTAAACTGAGACAGCTGGTCTCAAATTTGGGGCTGGGCGAAACCTGGATGAGCCAATGCCCACCACCCACGCAAACTATCAAGAAAATATATTGGGATTGGGTGCAGGCAGAGGAGTTACATAGCTCTAAATGGGTCCCTTAACCAAACAGTTTCTGGAGCATAAACCTGTTAGGAAGTTCGAACCTTTCCTCGACTTCATTCAAAATCCCAGAGACAGGACACTCTATTTGAAGCTGAGGTTTGGGACTCTTCCACTTAATGAGATTACAGAGGGTTGGAAAAAGTCTGGTTCTCCACATGTTCCTTGCCCAGGGTGTTCAGCTCCGAGAGAGTCATTACCCCACTTTCTGTTTGCATGTAAAGCTTACAGGGTGGCTAGAAGAAGATGGTTGAAACCAATCTGTAAAGAGTTGGGCTTCAGGTACCATAGGATGGCTCAACGTATCCTAACAACTGATACCACATCTTTGACCATCGTGTGTGGGGTAGCAAAGTACCTGGGTAGTGCCTGGCAGACGCGCACAAAGCTGCTAAAAAACAACATGATCTAGTCGATTGCGGGCATATGCAGATTGATGTTCCTCGATTTTACTGCTGTAGCACTTTAGGACTCTTGGTTTTTATTGTATATATGTTTTTTATTGTATTGTACTGCCTTGTATTTTGGCCATATGTATTAATGGATTGTTTTATTGATTAGAAAATGTACATACTTTTATGATAAAAAATTGTATCAAATAAAGTACATACTACTACTACTACTACACATTTGACAGTTTCAGTCCCATCTGTTACATGCTGAGAATACTTAAACATCAACAAGTTAAAAAATGAATGTAGAAGAGGTATGACCAATCCAAGTGGAGAGGATTTGAGATTTGTATGTAGTATTTCTTTAAGAGGTCGAGTTTATTACCCTTATTATGGGCAGACTTGTAATATATTTTAGTAGGTTGTTAACCAACATGAGGGAAGACCATACCTCGTCCTCTTTCTGTCAAAATCTTGACTTTATTGCACGCTGCCCATGTTAAAGCGGGGAAGGAAAAATGGTAAAGTCTAAACACCCCGAACAAACTGACAACAAGCATTGACAAATGGAACACCTCTAGCGTTAAACTAATGCATACAAATACAGGCATGCACAGTCTTTGTGCCATATCTCTGTTAGGTCTACCTTTTTCTGTGTTTCCGGTGTTTTACTTTTTGCAGTATAAATTGAAATCTCCCAGACAAATCTGGTCACAATAGGAAGTAATCTGATGATTAATATAATAAAGGAAACTTCTATAAAACTATTTTTGCTGCCATGTAGGTGATATTAACGTTTAGCCTCTTTGGTTTAGGTGCTCTGCTTATTAATTAACTCCTAAGTAAGGTATTGGAAAGAAGAGGAATTTAGTTGCTGAGCTTGCAATGAATCCACCGCTTGTGGATAAAGACTATTGTTACAATTAACCTTGTTGGTACATTCTGTCCACCCTTACCCCCTGCCCTTGTTGGGTTCTTCCACCCTGAAGCTCCCCGTGGAATGTTGGTGTGCTCTCCAGTGAGGAGAGTGGATGGTCATTAAACAAGTATCTTTTTCCTACCTTCTGAGTCCTGTCATTCCTCAGGAATTCCAATACTGGCGACGGAACTGCGCAGGGGGAAGTAGTGGCCATCTCCCCTTTGTGTACTCTCTCTACAGGTAAGGAAGGAACTGTTTAAGAAGAAATTATACACCACTGCCAGACACTCATCCGTCTTGTCAGGAGGTGCCAGAGAAATCAAGGTCGTTTTGAGGCCACCCTAGCCGTGTGCTGCAGAGCAGGGTAAGGCTTAAAGTTGCGTGAGGCATGTAACTCTTAAGGACAATAATAAAAAAAAAAAAACGGATAAAAGTGTTATTCTGCCGCTTGTTGCAGAAGGACAGTAGTGTGTATACTTGGTTAAAAAGAAAAAAGTGGAGGAAGCCTAACTCTCGTTTGATGTGTGCGAAGTGTGGATCTTCGTCTGAGAAAGAATTACCACTTGATCGGAGGAGTTGCTAGTTTTTCACATACCTGTGGCTGAAGCAAGAGAACCTTCGTTTGGTGGTGTGCGGAGTATCGGGAGGAGTGCTGAGTTTGACGACTGATGACAGCGGGATCAGCAACGGGGCTATTGGCAAGCGATCTCTCGGCGCTGCGTCAGGATCCAGTCAGGTTCTGACTGAGAAATTCTGCGTTGAGGCACCTGCGCCTTAGTTCCCTAGTCAGCTGGTCGGAAGCCGACTGTCCTCCTGACGAGCTGCTTCCTGAGCAAGGGGAACGTTGCTGGCGCATCGGGAGCAAAGGGCTGCCAATCCCCGTCATTCAGCCCGTGGAGAATCAGCTGCATCCGGCGTAGTGTGATCTGGCCGGCGCACCAGGAGATTAGAGGCGCCCTTGCCAGACAGAATCGGTGTATTGGGTCAGCGAAAGGTTGTTCGAGGACATCAAGGTGAAATTGAGGAAAAAGGTTATTAACAATTATTACCGGAACAGCAAACTCATTTGACAGCCAGTTGCCCCATGTTCTGTGGGTTTTGATTTTATGCACTGTTCATTTCATTTGTGCCCTGACTCTGGAGTGTCCCCTACAGGTTCCATTGATTTGTTGAGTTGTGGACACAACTGTGGTAATTGCCTATACTAGAGAAGTTATTCACATTTATAATCTGTGTAGTATTGTGACTTGTAAGTACTTTACCCCCTATCTTAACTAGTTCATCTGTTCCTACCCCCCTTATAAAATGGCGGCAGCAAGCATGAATCAACCCCCGCCTTTCCTGAATGACATAGGGGAACCAGAGATAAGCTGGGAGGAATGGGTGAAACTCTTTGAATCGTATCTCATAGCCATAGGAGGACAGAAGTTTAATTCAATAAGGAAACAACATATTTTACTCCATAATCTGGGGGTACAAGGGCGTAAAGTATATGAATCACTACCTATGCCAGAGCAGGAAGGGAATGCTGTTGGAGAAGTAGATGTGTATGAGCAGACCATGAGCAAATTAGAAAAACACTTTGGAGATAGAATAAATGTAGTTCTAGAGCGCCACACATTTTTTAAAAGGAGTCAAGGCAAACAGGAGTCAGTACAGAATTATATCGCAGTTTTGTGGGGTCTTACACAGCTATGTGAGTTTGGTGATCTCACAGATTCTTTAATAAGAGACCAACTTGTGAGGTGCACTAATAATCCGCTCATCCAGGAGAAATTACTGGCTAAGAATCCAGGGCTAAGAGAAGCTATTGAAATAGCCAAGTCAGTGGAACATACAGCAAGGTGCGTAAAAGAAATGAAACCAGATGGGGAGGTAGTGGCAACTATTAATGATGCAGAAGACAGGAATGAGGTGTATAAGATGAGGTTTAAGGAGAATGCCAACATCAGGATAGATTACAGAGAGAAGGGTCCCAAGTGTTACCGGGGTGGTAGCAACAACCATTTTGCCACTTTTTTCCAATGCCCTGCCAGGTATGTCACTTGTAAAAAATGCAATAGGAGGGGGCATTTTGCTAGGGTGTGTCGGGACGGGGAACTACACACGAGAGATCAGGAAAGGAACACAGAAAAGGCCGCAAGTAAAGAAGTGAAATGTATTGAACAAAAAATGGATACGTTTATTTTACAAGTAAAAGATGTCAGTGACACAGTGAATTCTATTTATCCAAAATGTGATGTATTAATTGATGATGAACGTGTTGAAATGTTTGCAGATTCCTGTTCCCCGTTCACTCTACTCAATAAGGATGATTATGTCTCCCTGGGCAACAATAAGATTAGTGAGTTGAAAACCCCAAATATTTCTCCCACAGGATACAACAAGGGAACCATTCCCCTGTTGGGCATGAAAAATGTGCAGCTACAATTCAAAGATAGGAAAACCTTTGGGACGGTATATGTAGTAAAGTCAGGTTCAAATCTTTTAGGATGGGTACACCAAAAGGAATTGGGAATCATATTGGACCCCAATCCCTCCGCTCACGGCCCTGATTAATTCCTCTCTTTCGGAGGGCATTGTCCCCCCCAGCTGGAAAGCGGCAGCAGTCAAAGGTCTACTGAAAAAACCCTCCTTAGACCCACAGGATTTCGCCAACTACAGGCCCATATCCCTTCTCCCGGGAAACAGCAAGATCGCAGAGAAGCTGGTAAATAAGCAATTATCGCTTTACCTAGAAAGTAACAACCTCTTAGCGGCCTCCCAGACAGGATTCCGTCCAGGTCAGGGCACGGACATCGCCCTCCTGACAGCAGTGGAGAAGGCCAGAAGCATTCTGGACATGGGAGGATCAGTGGCAGTGATCCTCCTAGATCTCAGTGCGGCCTTCGACACTGTAGACCATCCCACCTTAATCCACCGACTGGGAGAGATCGGAATAAAGGGTATGGCCTTGAAATGGCTTGAATCCTTTTTAACAGGACGCTCCTTCCAGGTGCGGGAAAACGACAGCTGTTCTTCCACCATCCCCCTCCGGTGTGGAGTACCGCAGGGCTCATCTTTGAGCCCTACACTTTTCAACGTGTACATGGCCCCACTGGAGAAGAGGGTTAGCTCGTACGGCGTGTCAGTTATCAACTACGCCGACGACACTCAGCTGGTCGTAACCCTTTCTCACCCTCACCACGCCCCATCCGATCTCCACAGCTGCCTCTCCGAAGTCCACCGATGGATGAATCTCTCCTCATTGAAATTGAACGGGTCCAAAACTGAGATCCTCCTGATGGGCCATAAGGGGCCCTCTCTTCCATCTCACCTTTGGCCTAGGTGCCTAGGGGACCCTCCTGCACCCAAGGAAGAGGTCAAGAGCCTTGGTGTGTGGATTGAGAAGGACATGAGTTTTAAAACCCAGGCTAAAAGAACCGCTGGGACATGTTTTGGGCTACTCAGAGCCTGCAGAAAGATCTTTCCCCTGCTTCCTGACACCGCAAGGAGGCTCCTCATTCAGGGTCTAATCCTGGCAAGATTAGACTACTGTAACGCCATATACCTGGGAGCCCCTGAGGCCACCCTGAACTCACTGCAGAAAGTCCAAAACGCCGCCGCCCGTCTACTTACGGGTACAACAGGAAGATCCTCCGCCAGGCCGGCCCTCAAATCTCTCCACTGGCTCCCAGTCAGAGAAAGGGTCGTTTTTAAGGCCCTCTGTCTGGCCCATAAAACCCTCAACAACAACGGCCCCCCACTTCTGAAAGAACTCTTAATCCCATACAAAGCAGAGAGAGATCTCCGGTCTAATGTAGAAAATCTTATTGTAGTCCCTAGAGTCAAAAAAGCCAAGACCGGTGGCCGTCGCTTTTCGGTTCACACGGCCAAACGCTGGAACCATTTACCACGAAAAATCAGGACAGAACCGAACTACCTCCAGTTCAGAAAAATCTTAAAGACTCTCCTTTTCCCGCAAATATAATTTCATTAGTTGGCTGAAGCCTTGGAGAAGCAGATCAGCGCTGGGATGCTCTTTTGAGTTACTACGCGCTTTACAAAAACCATTAAATAAAAATAAATAATAAATAAATAAACAAGTTTTGCTCACAGAGAAGTTTCCGGAGGGGGAGAAGATTTGTGAAGAATTCAATCAGCTTTTCAAGGAGAATTTAGGATGTTTGCACAATTTCCAACATAGAATTAAGTTAAAGCAAAATGCAAAACCTGTGGTACACAGTCTGCGCACAGTACCTTTTAAACTGAAAGAGCCTCTTGAAAATGAGCTGCGCAGGTTATGTGACTTGGATATAATCCAACCTGTAGATTGTTCAGAGTGGTTGGCTCTGATAGTTATCGCGGCCAAATCTAATGGTGAAGGGATCCGCCTCTCTGTTGACTTGCGCAGTCTCAATTACTGTATCTGGGTGGAAAGACATCCCTTGCCAGTAATCAATGAAATGCTTAGCACCATGGGCCCCGCAAGGTATTTCAGTGTGATAGATCGATCCATGGCGTACCACCAGATCGAGCTTCATCCGGATTCAAGGCCACTCACAGCGTTCATTACACCTTTTGGAGCATTCATGTTCAAAAAGATGCCGTTTGGCCTTGCGTCAGCTGCAGCCATTTTCCAAAAAGCTATGCAGAAGATCTTGGAAGGTGTGGAACGCACCATGTGCTTCCAAGATGATATCTTGGTCTATGGAAAAAATTCAGAAGAACACGATGGTGTATTGAGACAAGTTTTTAAAAGACTCATGGATGCTGGCCTTACAGTAAGGAAGGAAAAGTGCAAAATAAAAGTACAACAGGTCGAATACCTGGGTCATTCGATTTCAGAAGAAGGATTTAGGCCAAAGAGCAGCTTGATCCGAGCAGTAAAGGAAGCTCCCAATACAAGAAACAAAGAAGAACTCAAGTTTTTCTTGGGGCTTATGGAATATATGTCCAAGTATGTGGACAATTTTGCTACTAAGTGCGAACCCATGAGAGAGATTTTAAAGAAAAACAAAGAGTTTGTGTGGGATGAAAAGCAGGAGGCGGTGGCTAAGGCCTTAAAGGAGGACTTAATCAACTCCCCAGCCCTGGGAACATTTGACCCATCAAAGAAAACCATTCTTGCAACGGACGCCTCAAACTATGGGTTGGGTGCCACTCTAGTCCAAAAATATGGGAATGATGAGAAGATTATTGCCTACGCGTCCAGGAGTCTTTCTCCACCTGAAAAGAACTATTCCCTAATCGAATTAGAAGCCTTGGCGTGTTTTTGGACGGTCAGGCATTTTAAGTTTTTTCTATGGGGTTTGAGGTTCACGATACGGACTGATCACAAGCCACTCACGTTTATATTTTCTGTGAAAGGTCTGGAGAATTGCACCCCGCGCATCAGCAGATCAATTCTAGGACTCGAACATTTCAATTTCAAGATCGAGCATGTGCCGGGCAAAGAAAATAAAATTGCAGATTTCCTTTCAAGATCACCTTTGCCAGAGGTGGGAGTCCCTGAGGAAGCTCTGGACAGTCCATTAATGATGATGGATTTCCCTGCCATCACGGAAAAGGAGTGGGAAAATGGCATGAAGGAGGATAAGGAACTTAGGGCCCGATGTAGGTAAATCTAATTTACCACTTCTAAAATACCGAATCATACCGATTCGGTATTTAAGAAGTGGTAAATTAGAGGGGGGGAAATGTAGGTAATTCTGATTCGGTAAATACAGAATCTGTAAGATTCGGTATTTACCGATTCTGTAAATACCGAATCGGTATCCCCCATTGATTCCTATGGGCCTTGAAGCCCATAGGAATCAATGTGGAATACCGAATCGGTATTTACCGATTCGGTAATTACCTATTCTTGCAAGGGTGCAGGGGGTGTCACTTTGACACCCTCTGGCACCCCAATTACAGGCATGTGTGCCATGTGGCACACAGACATGCCCTAAGGGCATGTCTGTGTGTCACATGGCACAGGTGTGCATGCACAGATGTGCATGCACACCTGGATTCGGTATTTCACCACCCAATTGGATTGGGTGGTAAAATACCGACTCCTAAAGGCCTGTGGGACTCAGAAGAGTCCCACCTACATCTGGAAGGTGCCAAATCGGTAAAAATACCGATTCGGTATTTTACAGATTCTGTAAATTTACCGATTCGGTAAATTTACAGAATCTGTAAAATCTGGCCCCCTACATCTCAAGATGCCAAATACCGGTCGGAAACGGCCGAATTCGGCCGTTTCCGACCGGTATTTGCCACCTACATCGGGCCCCTAGTACCTTAAAAGAGCACGTCAGGAAAGGATGGCCGAACAGGAAGAAAGATGTTGAAGCAGGAATTGAAGAATTTTGGGAAATCAGAAATGAACTAAGTGTCATTGGAGGGAAGATATATCGCAACAATAGGGTGATACCCCCCAGAGAACTACGGAAGAGAGTCATTGACTTGGCGCATGAAGGCCACCTTGGGCGTAGTGCCACCAAAGCAAGAGTAAGAACAAATTTCTGGTTCCCAAAAATGGATGCCATGACAGAAGAAATCGTAAAGGAATGTGGTGCTTGTGCAAAAAGCGATAAGTCTAAAGTTATACACAAGTCCCCTTTGTCTCCAGTAAGTGTCCTGAACAAGCCTTGGAACAAGTTGGCAATGGACATCATTGGGCCGATGCAGAATCTGGGTGTGCAAAAGAGATTCATGTTGGTTCTGATCGATTATACTTCACACTGGATCAAGCAAAAGTTTGTGCATAACATCACCACCAAATTGGTGATTCAATTCCTAAAAGAGGTGTTCTATGAGGAAGGTATACCTTCCACATTAATCACTGACAATGGGGTACAGTTCACCTCTGAGGAAATGCAGGAATTTCTGACAAATTGGGCATAAAGCATGAAACCACAGCCCTGTATTGCCCGAAAGCCAATGGTCTGGTGGAGAGGGCAAACAGGGTCATTAAAGAAAATATCCAGCTAGCTGCCATCAATGGACATGACGTAGAAAACTCCTTGAAGGAATGTCTCTGGGCGTATCATACGTCACCCAATAGTGTAACTGGGGTCTCTCCTTTCATGTCCCTACGTGGGAGGGAACCGGGTACTAAGTTTAATCCCAGTTGGTTAAATGGTGGGTGTGTCAGGGAAGTAGATTTGGAGGAGGCAGGAGAGAAGGTCAGACAACATCAAACCAAATACAAACAATGGTACGACCAAAAGCATGGTGTGAAGGTCCGAAAGTGGTAGGTGGGAGACATGGCGCAAGCTAGAACGAACGCCAAGTTGGGGACCACTCTCAGCAAGTTTCACTCTCCTAGCAAGATTGTTAAAGTGCTTAAAAATGTGGTCCAGTTTGAAAATGGTCAATGGTGGAGTTTTGATAACATTGTAAATGTACAACCATAATGTATTTGCTGACTACTCCTGCTGTTCCCTGCTGGTTTTTTCCAGTCGATCGTTAGCCACCTTCTCAGTTTGTCTTTAGAGTTATTTTGTCCTCATTATAAGGAAGGGAGATGTGTTACAATTAACCTTGTTGGTACATTCTGTCCACCCCTACCCCCTGCCCTTGTTGGGTTCTTCCACCCCGAAGCTCCCCGTGGAATGTTGGTGTGCTCTCCAGTGAGGAGAGTGGATGGTCATTAAACAAGTATCTTTTTCCTACCTTCTGAGTCCTGTCATTCCTCAGGAATTCCAACAACTATCACCACCACTCAGCAGATTTTTCTTTTATAAAGGTGGAGGATGTTGTATTCTTGTAGTAAGAATGTGCTATGTACCATCAGCATTACAAGATTTCATTGAGTGCGCTAGCTTCATGGTCAAAGCCTTGGATGAGGGCAGATATGGAAATTTCATTAGAACATTGGAATGTGGAGCACTCCGTTGAATACAATGGAGTGCTCCGTGCTTCTACGGGCTGGCAAAAGCCCGCAGAGCAACATTCCAATGTTGCTTTTGTTCACAGCTGTCGCTGTGAACAAAGGGCTGTCGCAGCCCGAGGGGATTTAAACCCCCTTGGGCTCCGAGAGGCTTTTATTTCATTTGTTAGAACATTCTGCCCTCTAGTGGCAGAATGTTCTAATAGCCTTTTAGCCCTTCATAGCTGGGCTATACTGGCCATTAAAGTCCTGCTCCCTTGTTAACGGCCCTCACCTTCGGCTCGGGCCTTTAACAAACGCTGGAGCTGGCCTTTAATAGCTGGTATAGCCCGCTACGGCGGGCTAGAAGGCTATATTAAAACATTCGAATGTTAAGAGTTGCATTGAAGACAATGGAGTAGCTCAGGCTTATAATGGATGGTATAAGCCTGGAGCTCCAACATTCCAATGACTGTCTTCACGTTTCTCCCTATTTAATTTAGAACATTCTACCCTTAGTGGGTGGAATGTTCTTATAGCCTTATAGCCCTTCTGCTTCGGGCTATGAATTAATGAACGAAAGGGCATTTGTATAGCGCACTATTACTCGGGAGATTGGCCTAGTGCTCTGCACTTTTGACATCGCTGCACATGGGACCTAGGCAGTTTAAACCTGACTAAAAAGCCATGTTTTTAGTTTCTTTTTGAACAAGGAGGTGTCTGTGATGGTCCGGAGATCAGAAGGCAATTTATTCCAAGCAGATGGCCCCAGAAAGGAAAAGGGTCTTCCTCCGGCTCTAGTGCACCAAATCTTAGGAATTGTGGCCAAAAAAGCACTTTCAGAGCAAAGGCTTCTGGAGGGAACTTAGAAACCCATCCTTGCCCCTAGATATCTAGCGCTTGTCTGGTTAAGGGCCCTGTGGACCAAGTCAAGGGTCTTAAATAGAAGTCTCTTTTTCTTAATATGAAGCCAGTGCAGAGCCCGCAGATGAGCGGACACAGAGGGTCTCAGAGTTAAGCCCAAAAGAGAGCGAGCAGCTTCATTCTGCACCACCTGTAGATTCTTAGTAAGATAATCCAGAAGGGCCAAATACAAATTATTGCCATAGTCAATTATTGATGATATAAGGGCTTGTATCACCTGTTTTCTGGCAGTAAAAAACAGAAAGTAAAGAAACTTTCTTAGAACGAGCAAGAGTCCAAAGCAGGTCCCTACTACAGCATTCACCTAAGGAACAAAGGAGAGACAGTCATCACATTTGATGCCTAAATTCTTCACAGAAATCACCTGGTGCTCTGGAGAGGAGGCGTCTGATGGTCAGAAAGACTGCCATGTTTCCGGAGCCTTTACTCCAAAAAACAGTAGCTCTGTTTTTCCTGCATTGCATTTAAGCTGATGGTGTGAGCAGTGGCGTATCGAAATTCAAGGAGGACCCATGCAAGGTGCAGGAAGGGGCCCCACTTTGGGTTTTATCAGGAGCTCTCGTACAAGAGTACTGTACTCCTTTAGGAAGGCATTGAAAACCTGGATTTTCTCTTTGCCTGACGCTTTGTGTAGGACCCTAGTGTAGTGGATGTGTAGAAATTAGGACTTCCTTTCCCTATCCAACTCTTCCATCTGGGTTGTGTAAGCGCCAAGATACTCCTTGGAGTGGTAGTAGCGCGGTAGAAATGTCCATTACATTACATTACTGAGGAGGCCCTTGCAGCTTGGGGCCCCCCCTGCACTATGGGGGATGCCGGGGCCTGTGTTACGCCACTGGAAAATGTCTGTCAAACAATTTCTGAATGTTTTTACCAGGGAAATATACATCCTTCTTCAAGGAGAACAGTAACTTAATCTTATCACCATAAGAGATTATTTTTGCTCCCAGGGCTCCAGCAAGTAGGGCAAGAGGAGTCAGATAGATATTAAATAAAGCGGGGCTGAATGCAGAGCCCTGAGGCACTCTCACTCGCAATTGGCGAGACCCAGACGAGGAAGGAGGGATCCAGACCGCTTGACCTCAATCTTCAAGAAGTGAGGCGAGCCAGTCCAGAGCTTTACCACCAATTCCAATAGATTGAGGATGGGCTAGGAGTGTGACATGTGGCACCATATTGAAGGCAGCTGAAAGATCTAGGATTATCAGCAGTGCCTTCCCACCGACATCTAAAGTACTCCTGATGTAATCAACCACTTCCACTAGCGCCTTCTCTGTGCTAAAACAGGTGTGAAAGCCTGACTGGCTCGGATGTAGAAGAATATTTCTTTCCAAATACAGGGAGAGTAGCAGATTGACATGTTTCTCCAGTACTTTAGAGAGGCTAAAAGCAGAGAGATAGGTCTATAGTTAGAATGCTCGTCTGGGTCTGCCTGGGTCTCTTTAAGCTAAGGGACAATTTTGGCCTGCTCCAGACATATAGCACAATTACGGATGTTAGAGATTCATTCAGGAGTTTGTTGGCTAGAGAATTAATGACACATGCCCGAGTGCCAGCACATTAGTGGGCAAGGGTCGACCGACGAGCTGAATTTGAGGCCACGGATAGTTGTGAGGGAGTCATTCAGGAAGATGTGCCCCTCTCCCTTGTTCTATGTGGCCCTCTCCCTCGTTATATCAAATACCTAAACTTCTCTGCCAACACAATATAAGGGCCCGAAAAATCAAGACCAACTTTATCCCAAGGTTTTTCAGGAAACTCAGTGAGATGTAAAGGCAATTTAGAGAGTTTCCAGAGCTTGTCTGAAAGCAAACACTCCTCACAATCATCCACTAGACTTCTAACCGGTGCCTCCAACGCGGGCCACCAGCAATGCTGCTTTATCTTCATGCAGGTTTTGATCACACCTAAATGACCCTCATGACCTATTCTAATAATAGAATTTCTCAGAATAGGAGGTACGAATTTATCTCCTCTTAAAACAAAACCATCCTTAACTGAAAGCTCATCCGCAACTAATGTGAAATTCCTTAAATCCTCGGTTACATTTCTTATTTCAGGCCAATCACCGCTGGAAATCCATCACCATGGAAAGAACAACATCATCCAAACAAGCTTTCTTCCAATCCACTTCTGAAATAAATGAATTACAATTTTTGACAGCATCCAAAACAGCTACACACTCCACCTCATCCTCATCAAAGTCCTCATCATCATCTTTCTCCATCAACATTCTTGACAGACAGTCAGCTCGAAAGTTTTTTCCCCATTGAATGTGTTTTATATCAAAGTTGTATTCTTGCAACTTTGATACTAAACGGGTCAACCTAGCAGACATGGTATTGTTACTGGATACTTTGTAGAATATGAAAGAGAGAGGCTTGTGGTCCGGGGACTGTAATCATTTCAAATTTCCGTCCCCAAATATACCTTTTGAATTTTTGAGCTGCCCAAACACAGGCTAAAGTCTTCCGTTCTATAGTTCTGCAGTTTCGTTCGAAAGACTTGAGAGATCTCGAAGCGAACGCTACGATTTTCTCCTTGCCATTCACTCTTTGGCTGACAACAGCCCCCAGCCCATTCATACTTGCGTTCACTGTGAATATAGAAGGACAATCATCCTGAAAAGCATGCAAAGCTTGTGCAGAGATAATCAACTCTTTTACTTTCTCAAACACACCATCTAGTTCATGAGACCATATAAATTTTTGCCCTTTCTTGAGCAAAATCCGTAGAGGCTCCACAACTCGGGCATAGTTACCTATGAATCTAGTATAATACTCTGCGAGCCCCAAGAAGGAGCGTAGAGCATCCTTATCACCAGGTGGCTTCGCATCCTTTAAGGCCCTGATGACAGAACATTTTGGCTTGATACCTTTATCGGAAATCGTATGGCCCAGATAATCTAATTCTTTCACTCCAAAGTTGCACTTATCAGCTCTTACTGTCATGCCATGTTTGCCAAGTGTAGACAAAACCCACCGCAACAAATCATTATGCTCATTTACATTTTCTGAGAAAATTAGTATATCATCGAAATAGGCTTGAACACCTGCCATACCATTAAACATTGTATCCATTATCCTCTGAAAGAAGCTAGCCGCAGATGCTAGGCCGTAGGGAAGTCTCAGGAACTTATATGCGCCAAAAGGTGTAACAAACGTCATTAACTCCTGAGACTCCTCTTCCAGAGGAATCTGGTGGTAAGCGGACTTTAGGTCAATAAGGGGAAACCACTTGACCCCCCCCCCCCAATTTGCCAATCTGCCAGAAGTTCGTGAATTTTTAGAAGCGGATGGCAATCAATTAAAATGTTTTTATTTAGACTCCTCAAGTCCGTACAAAGTCTAATTTCTTCAGTCTTTTTGCGGGCCATGACTATAGGGGCCACCCATTGAGAAGACTCTGTGGGCTGAATGATCTTTTGGGCTCATAAATCATCAAGCATGGCTCTCAACTCCTCTCTTGAACTTAAAGGAACAGGCCTGACTTTGTGAATCACTGGCTGTGCATTAGGTAGTAATCTAATTTTATGTTCAAAACCTTTTATACAACCGACTTGATCTTTGAACACAGGCTTAAATTCATCCACTAAAGATTTAAAATTCTCCTCAGACTCACCCACACTATGCACAGAAATTTCTTTCACCTTAACAGGACTGTCATCGCTAGAAACTAAATACACTTCAGCCACGGCAAGGAGCTGCGCGACCCTCAGGATCCCAATCAGAACTGACCACAGTTGATCGAATCCCCAAGGACGTACACTCCAAGCATGCGACAAACAGAACATAGACAGAAATGAAATTCCAAAGTAAACATTAAAAAAAATCCATTACAATCAGAGACTACTGATCTACAGTTTAGGAGGATAGAATTGATGTGATGTGTAAGAGATTGGTCACTTGGATTGACGTTGATGTGGTTTCTAGGAGACGGGTCATTGCACTGAAAGAAGATGATTCTTCTGAGGTTGCACGAGCAAATTGATTTTGATTATGTTTAGGAAGTCTGCTCTGGAGATACTAATAATAAGATTTGTTGGGGATATGTGAACATAGAGTATTCAGTGTCTGGGGTGCATATGAGGAATGTGTATGGAAGAATGCTTTGAAGCATTGGGGTTGATGTGCATGTTACGCTCTTGAGAAGTGGGTGTTTTGAGGGAAATGTGACTGGCTGCCAGTCAACAGAGCTGGAGGCTCTAGAAAAAGTCAAACTTTATGCTGCAGAGACTAATGGAACGCAGGCACTTACCATGGTCCTGAATGGCGAAATGAAAAATCGCTAAATACGTTGAATTTTATGCCACGCAGTTCTAAGACAAAACAGTCTATTTCTAGAGCCATGAGCTCTGTTGACTGTCAGCTTCATCATACGAGACCAATACATTTATACATCGCACTTTTGAGACGATTGTATATCTTTATATCAGCCAAGACTGTTACCTAGAGGCTCCCTGGATGAGCTCTTTCTCTCCAGATCGTACTCATCTTGTTCTACCCAGTACAACCTTGAAACTTTACTGTTAAGTCTTGAAAAGGTCACTTCAGTGACAAAACACATGTCAGCTGTTGGCTCTCATTGAACATTGATATGTGAACGGACTCTGAATTTTCAAAATTACATTGTGTAGTGTTTAAACTTTTCCCTAATTTATTTAGGTGGGCTGGCACACAAACACAATAACAGTTTATTTCTTTTATTGAAAACGCCAAACAAAATGAATGCTGCAATAAATATGCTAAATTAAAGCTGTTTTTAATTTTTATCTTTTGAACTCAATTGTTGAAGAAATCAAGCTGAAGATGCATTATGTGTGGGGGATCTATTTAATTAGTAATGGAACACACACACATACACACACACACACACACACACACACACACACACACACACGTACACACACACACACTTACACACACACACACCCACACCACATTCCACACACACACACCACATTCCACACACCACATTCCACACACCACATTCCACACACCAAATTCCACACACCACATTCCACCCACATTCCAAACACCACATTCCACATTCCACACACATTCCACACACCACATTCCACATTCCACACACATTCCACACACATTCCACATTCCACCCACATTCCACATACCACATTCCACACACATTCCACATTCCACACACCACATTCCACATTCCACACACCACGTTCTACATTCCCCACACCACATTCCACATTCCACACACCACATTTCACACACCACATTCCACACACCAAATTCCACACACCACATTCCACACAGCATATTCTACACACATTCCACACTCCACATTCCACACTGTTAGAAAGGCAGCCCCGGGGCGGCAGAAGATGTCTGACTGACCACCCCTAGGTCCACCTCTCCTTCGAGGAGTGGCCGAGCAATGCAGAGAGGCCTCCGGAATGAGGGCTCTCGCTGAGCATCGTACAGCAGAGTAATCACAACACTACAAACGAACACCACGCAAGAGGTCAAGTTCTTAAGCTTTTATAGGTAATAACGGTTGCTGGTTCTTGGCAGTACATACAGATGGATCGAGGGATCCGTAAAGTCTCGACCAGGGGGGTAGGTAGCGGGACAGTCTAGTTTCTGGGCGGAGGAAGGGATACCTTACGCACAGCTCTCAATCCTCGAGCTGGGGGGTTCCGCGAGGTTCGAGCCGCGGCAGCGCCAGCAGGCTTACAGAATTATTCGGCAAGGTAGGCCGCGGCAGCGCCAGCAGGCTCTCGGATGGTTCAGCAAGGGAGGCCGCGGCAGCGCCAGCAGGCTCTCGGAAGGTTCAGCAAGGGAGGCCGCGGCAGCGCCAGCAGGCTCTCGGATGGTTCAGCAAGGTAGGCCGCGGCAGCGCCAGCAGGCTCTCAGATGGTTTCAGGTTACCGGGAGGATGAGTTCGTCTGGTGTCGGCCGTGACAGCGTCAGCGGGGCTTCCAGTCCAGGATACAACTGGCGTCCTACTCCGGGGCTGGCCCAGATATAGGACGGAGGTCCTTTGATGTTCGGACCCTCGCGCCTGGGGGCCAGAGGGGCCGGGTTGACGTTGTCCAGACACCCAGTAGGGGGGTGGAGCCAGCGCCCAGGGAGGCCGGAGGGCGATCGATACCAGGCGTCCGGGGACGGCTGGAGGGCCATCGAAACTCCTCTTCCTCCGGGGTCTGTCGAGTGGCCACTCGACCACCTGGGTGGATCTTGGTGCCTCGATGTCGGGGCTTCGCTGGGGCCGAGGCTGGGGCCGAGGCCACGTGGTTGTGACGTGGTGGGCCCAAGATGGAGTCGGGCACGGCCTCGTGCTTGGATCGTGATGGGCCTACGCTGGGGCCAGGCCGGTGATGGGGGACCGGGTTGGTAGCCGGACCGGTGGTGTTGGGGCGTGCAGGATCGGGCCGAGGGGGCCGTCCGAGGTCCGGTGGCGGGCCGATGTCGACCTGGGCCCGCCATGCGGGAGCGGTAGGACCACGCCAGGTCCAACACGCGTCCCCCCCAGCTGAAGGCAGGGGAGAGTCACCCATCTTCTTGGGGATTCTCCTCGCCGAGGCGGAAGAATCGGGACAGGCCGTCAGCATTGGCGTGGTCGTTGCCAGGGCGATGTTCTACCGTGAAATCCATCCCCTGCAGGGAAATGGACCAGCGCAGCAGTTTCGGGTTTTCTCCCCGCATTTGCATTAACCACCGCAGGGGCTGGTGGTCGGTCTGGACTCGGAAGTGGGTGCCGAAGAGGTAGGGTCGGAGCTTCTTGAGGGCCCACACCACGGCGAAGGCTTCCCTCTCGATGGTGCTCCATCGCTGTTCTCTTGCCAGTAGGCGTCGGCTGATGAAGGCCACCGGCCGGTCGATTCCTTCGGAGTTAACTTGGGACAGGACCGCCCCGATGCCGTGCTCTGAGGCGTCGGTTTGGACCACAAACTCTCTGCTGTAGTCGGGGGCCTGGAGCACAGGGGCGTTGCACATGGCAGTCTTCAGAGTCTCAAAGGATGTCTGACACTCGGGGGTCCAGTGCACTTTTGGTGGTAGTTTCTTTGAGGTCAGTTCTGTGAGGGGCCCCACAATGCTCCCGTAGTTCTTTATAAATCGCCGATAATATCCCGTGAGCCCCAGGAAGGCTCGGACGGCGGTCTGGGTGACCGGGGGCTCCCAGGCCCGGATGGCGTCTATCTTTGGTTGGAGGGGAGCCACTTGGCCGCTCCCCACTTGGTGTCCCAGATAGGTCACGGACCCTTGGCCTATCTGGCACTTACTGGCTTTGATGGTGAGTCCGGCCCGCCGAAGGGCCGTCAGGACTGTCCAGAGGTGGGTCAGGTGCTCATCCCAGTGGAGGCTGTACACGGCAATGTCATCGAGATAGGCGGCGCTGTACTCCTCTAGACCGGCCAGCACCTGGTTCACTAGTCTCTGGAAGGTTGCTGGTGCGTTCTTCATGCCGAAGGGCATCACCTTGAAGTGATAGTGGCCATCTGGTGTCGAGAAGGCCGATCGCTCTTGTGCACCAAGGGTAAGGCCGATCTGCCAATACCCCGCCGTGAGATCGAAGGTGCTGAGGTATTTGGCGGCCCCTAGGCGATCGATCAATTCATCCGCCCTGGGGATGGGATGGGCGTCGGTCCTGGTGACGGCATTCAGTCCCCTGTAGTCAACACAGAACCGGAGCTCCGGAGCTGCTCCGGGGGTGGCGGCTTTGGGGACCAGGACAACGGGACTGGCCCAGGGACTGTTGGAGGGTTCGACTACCCCCAGAGCTAACATCTTGGCCACTTCTGATTGGATGCAGGCCCGAACCCGGTAGGGCACTCGAAAAGCTCGGTGTTTTACAGGCGGGCTGTCTCCTGTGTCCACATCGTGGACACACCACCGGCTCGGTGTTTTACAGGCGGGCTGTCTCCTGTGTCCACATCGTGGACACACCACCGGGTGACCCCCGGAGTGAGGGAAAACAGATCCGCAAACTGCCCCAGCAGCCTCCGGCAGTCCTGTTGCTGCTCTGGGGTCAGGGTAGAGGAGAGCCGGACCCCTTCGAAGGAGCCGTCTTTCTCGGTGGTGCTGAGGAGATCTGGTAGTGGTTCGGAGTCGTCTTCAGCTCCGTCATCGTTCGCTAGCAGCAGACTCAGTTCAGTGCGTGCAAAGTGTGGCTTGAGTCGGTTAGCGTGCAGAACCCGGAGGGGGTTCCTGGGGGACTCCATGTCCACCAGATAGGTGACGGGGCTCTTGCGCTCCACCACCTTGAAGGGCCCCGTCCATTTGTCCTGGAGGGCGCAGGGTTCGACCGGGGACATGACCCAGACCTGCTGGCCCGGCTCGAATTCGATGGACGAGGCGTTCTGGTCATACCAGCGTTTCATTTCCTCCTGACTGGCCTCAAGGTTGGCCTCGGCAAGTTCCCTGAACTTTCGAGTCTGATTGCGGAGTGTCAGGAGGTACCGGTAGACATCAGGTGGGGCATCTCAAACTGCTGTCTCCCAGCCTTCCTTGACCAGGCTGAGGGGGCCTCGGACCGGGTGTCCGTACAAGAGTTTGAAAGGACTGAACCCCAGGGACTTCTGGGGTACTTCTCGGTAGGCGAACAGGAGGCAGGGTAGCAGGACATCCCAAATGCGCCGGAGTGGTTCCTCTAGGCCCTTGATCATCCCCTTCAGGGTTCTGTTAAATCGTTCCACTAGTCCATTTCCTTGGGGATGATACGGGGTGGTGAATTTATAGGCGACCCTGCACTGTTGCCATAGGGACCGCATATGCTTCGAGATAAAGTTGGAGCCCCGATCACTCACGACTTCTCGGGGGAAGCCGACTCGGGAGAAGATGCTCATGAGGGCTCGGCCCACCACGGGGGCCGTGATGGTTCGGAGGGGGATGGCTTCGGGATAGCGGGTAGCATGGTCCACCAGGACGAGGATGAAGCGGTGCCCCTGCGAGGTTCGAGGGTCCAGGGGCCCCACGATGTCTATTCCCACTCGCTCGAAGGGGGTAGTCACCACGGGAAACGGCTGGAGCGGGGCTTTGACTTTCCCCCCGCTCTTCCCGCTGGCTTGACAGGTCGGGCAGGTCCTGCAGTGGTTATGCACATCGGTGCGCATTTTTGGCCAGAAGAAATGGGTCACCAGGCGGCTGTAAGTTTTGTCCTGCCCCAGGTGCCCGGCGAGGGGCACATCATGTGCTAAGTTCAGGAGGAAGTCTCTGAATCGGAGGGGTACGACCAAGACCCGGCCGGCCCCTAGTTCAGCAATTTTCTGCTCACTGTAGAGAAGGTCGTTGTCCCAATAAATCCAGTGGGACCCTGCGGAGTCTCCAGCTGCTTGAGTAGCGGCTTGCTGTCGAATCCCCTCGAGGGAGGGGCAGGTTTTCTGTTCCTGCCGGAACTGTTCGCGGGTGGGGCCACCTTCTTGGCGCCATTGAGCGAGTTCTGGGAGGTGGACGAGCTCGGTGAGATCTTCTTGGTTGGGCCCTTGGGGGCCGTGTTCGGGGTCGGCGTCCTCGGGGACGACGGGCGGCGGAGGCGCGGGCCACTCTGGCTCCTCGGTCGGAGCTTCCCCCACTGGGGTGGAGGCCCGGGCGGTCATGGAGCGGGTGGTCGCACAGACCCACTCGGGAAGGCCTGGCATCCCCAGGTGCTCCCTTCGTTCAACGCTGGCCCAGGGGGAACTTTCTAGGTCGTTCCCAAGGAGGCAGTCCACGGGGGCATCGTCGCCGACAGTCACTTTCAGCACGCCCGACACTCCCCCCCACTCGAAGGGGATGCGGGCCATCTGGCACAAAGTCTCTGAGTTATCCGCGGACCGGACTGGGCAGAGGACGTTAGGAAGGATCTGTTCCGGGGTCACCAGATGGCAGCGGACCGCTGTCACGCTGGCCCCAGTGTCACGGAGGGCTTCGGTCCGGCGACCATTGATGGTGACCCACTGGCGGTATTTCTGGGTGTTGCCGGGGATCGGGCCTCGGGGGATCAGGTCGTGAGTACCCAGGCATGCTAAGGTCATGGCGGCGGGCTCCCACTCGGCCTGCTCGGGGTTGTCGTCCTCCTCTTCACTCCTTTCTTCACCCAGGGCAGCGGCCGCGATCTGGCGGGTTGGGGGACCGGTAGTGCCGGGTCGCTGATTCATCGGGCAGAGGGGGTCATTCGCATAATGACCCTGTCGCTGCCATCTGTGGCACGTAACGTTCGGGCGGGGCCCTGGTCTGGCTGGGGGGCCCCCTCTCCGGCCCAGGGTTGGTGACGTGGGGGTAGGGGAGGACCCCTGGGGGGCGTCTCGACCCCGACTCTGGCCTACTCCGCCGCCTCGTGGTCGGTGGTTCCCCGGGGATCCCCGGCCGTAGTCTCCCATCGGATTCCGGGGGACTCGGGTGCTCACCCATCTATCCGCCTCGACAGCGAGTTTTCGTGGCTCAGTCAGTTTGCTGTCGAGGAGGTGTTGCCGGAGTTCGATGAAGCAGTTATTGGAAAGATGTTCCCATAGAATGAGGTCGATCAACTGCTGGTAGGTGGTGACCTGGCAGCCCCGAATCCACCCCTCGAAGGCTCTACTGTAATAGTTCACGTACTCCACCCACGTGGTACCGGGGATTTTTTTGCAGTCTCGGAATCGCTGCCGGTACATCTCGGGGGTGAGTCCGTAGCGAGTGAGGAGGGCGGTCTTCATGTGCTCGTACGAGGTCATCTCGGTATCAGGGAGCTCCAGCAGGGCGTCTCTCCCTTCGATGATAAACTTCCCCCACAGGCCGGCGCCCCAGTCTTTGAGGGGTACTCGATGGGCGGTCATGGCGACCTCGTAGGCTTTGAACCACTGTTGGATGTCGTCGTTCTTATAGTACTCCTTGACGACATCCTTGGGTATGTGCACTTTTGTGTCCACCGGGGGGTGTGAGGTCTTACCCCCGGAGATGGCAGTCTCGTTTGCCTTGGCTTTAAGTTCCATTTCTTTGAGGACGCGCTCGTGCTCAAGCATGAGTTTTTTCTCTTCGAGGGCTAACTTCCTTTCTGCCAGTTGGATTTCTCCTTCTTGTCTGAGTCGAGCCAGATCCAACTCGTGGAGCCGGTTCCTCTCTCGTTCTCGGGCGTCTTCGTGGGAGAGGCCCGTGTCTGGGTTTGCGGGTCTCCCTCCCGCTGGGTTCGTCTCGGCCTCCGGGCCTCCGTTCGGGCCTGGGTTATCTTCACTCGGAGGTGGCGCCTCGCCGGCGTCCACCCAGGCCTGCAGGGCCGATTTAAAGTCTTCTTTGGTGCTTAAGCCAGTGGTAGCGATGCCTAGGTCTTTGCAGAATTGCTTTAGCTCCTTGTGACTGTAGTCTTCCATTTTCTCTTTCTGGAATTCTGTGCTCATGGTCGCAGTGGATTTCTCTGGGTAGCGAGTGAATCACTCGCTGTACGATCTGCGTGGGCTCGGATCCCGGCGCTTGCCACCAATGTTAGAAAGGCAGCCCCGGGGCGGCAGAAGATGTCTGACTGACCACCCCTAGGTCCACCTCTCCTTCGAGGAGTGGCCGAGCAATGCAGAGAGGCCTCCGGAATGAGGGCCCTCTCTGAGGATCGTACAGCAGAGTAATCACAACACTACAAACGGACACCACGCAAGAGGTCAAGTTCTTAAGCTTTTATAGGTAATAACGGTTGCTGGTTCTTGGCAGTACATACAGATGGACCGAGGGATCCGTAAAGTCTCGACCAGGGGGGTAGGTAGCGGGACAGTCTAGTTTCTGGGCGGAGGAAGGGATACCCTACGCACAGCTCTCAATCCTCGAGCTGGGGGGTTCCGCGAGGTTCGAGCCGCGGCAGCGCCAGCAGGCTTACAGAATGGTTCGGCAAGGTAGGCCGCGGCAGCGCCAGCAGGCTCTCGGATGGTTCAGCAAGGGAGGCCGCGGCAGCGCCAGCAGGCTCTCGGAAGGTTCAGCAAGGGAGGCCGCGGCAGCGCCAGCAGGCTCTCGGATGGTTCAGCAAGGTAGGCCGCGGCAGCGCCAGCAGGCTCTCAGATGGTTTCAGGTTACCGGGAGGATGAGTTCGTCTGGTGTCGGCCGTGACAGCGTCAGCGGGGCTTCCAGTCCAGGATACAACTGGCGTCCTACTCCGGGGCTGGCCCAGATATAGGACGGAGGTCCTTTGATGTCCGGACCCTCGCGCCTGGGGGCCAGAGGGGCCGGGTTGATGTTGTCCAGACACCCAGTAGGGGGGTGGAGCCAGCGCCCAGGGAGGCCGGAGGGCGATCGATACCAGGCGTCCGGGGACGGCTGGAGGGCCATCGAAACTCCTCTTCCTCCGGGGTCTGTCGAGTGGCCACTCGACCACCTGGGTGGATCTTGGTGCCTCGATGTCGGGGCTTCGCTGGGGCCGAGGCTGGGGCCGAGGCCACGTGGTTGTGACGTGGTGGGCCCAAGATGGAGTCGGGCACGGCCTCGTGCTTGGGTCGTGATGGGCCTACGCTGGGGCCAGGCCGGTGATGGGGGACCGGGATGGTAGCCGGACTGGTGGTGTTGGGGCGTGCAGGATCAGGCCGAGGGGGCCGTCCGAAGTCCGGTGGCGGGCCGATGTCGACCTGGGCCGGCCATGCGGGAGTGGTAGGACCACGCCAGGAGGCCGGGTCCAACACACACACATTCCACATTCCACACACCACATTGCACATTCCACATACCACATTCCACACACATTCCACACACACACACTCCACATTCCACATATCACATTCCACACACATTCCACACACCACATTCCACACACATTCCACACACATTCCACACACCACATTCCACACACCACATTCCACACACCACATTCCACACACATTCCACACACATTCCACACACCACATTCCAAACACATTCCACACACATTCCACATTCCACACACATTCCACACACCACATTCCACACACCACATTCCACACACACCACACACACCACATTCCACATTCCACACACACTCTACACACCACACACCACATTCCACACTCATTCCACACACCACATTCCACACACATTCCACCCACCACATTCCACACACATTCCACACACCACATTCCACACACATTCCACACACACATTCCACACACATTCCACACACACATTCCACACACCACATTCCACACACATTCCACACACCACATTCCACACACATTCCACACACATTCCACATTCCACACACATTCCACACACATTCCACACATACCACACACACCACATTCCACACACCACATTCCACACACACCACATTTCACACATTCCACATACCACATTCCACACACATTCCACACAACACATTCCACACACACCACATTCCACACACATTCCACATTCCACACACCACATTCTAGACACATTCCACACACCACATTCCACACACATTCCACACACACACACCACATTCCACACACCACATTCCACACACCACATTCCACACACCACATTCCACACACACCACATTCCACACACACCACATTCCACACACATTCCACACACACTCCTCACACCACATTCCACACAACACATTCCACACACATTCCACACACCAAATTCCACACACACCACATTCCACACACATCACACACACATTCCACACACCACATTCCACACACATTCCATGCACATTCCACACACATTCCATACACATTCCACACACATTCCACACACATTCCACACACCACATTCCACACACATTCCACACGCATTCCACACACATTCCACACAGTCCACACACCCCATTCCAAACACCCTATTCCACACACCCCATTCCACACACCACATTCCACACACCACATTCCACACACATTCCACACACATTCCACACACATTCCACACCACATTCCACACACCACATTCCACACACATTCCACACACCACATTCCACACACATTCCACATTCCACACACACACATAACTCCACATTCCACACACACTCCACATTCCACACATTCCACACACATTCCACATACCCCATTCCACACACCCCATTCCACACACCCCATACCACACACCACATTCCACACACATTCCACACACCACATTCCACACACATTCCACACACACCACACACACCACATACCACACACCACATTCCACACACACCACATTCCACACACAGCACATTTCACACATTCCACACTGCACATTCCACATACCACATTCCACACACATTCCACACACATTCCACACACATTCCACACACCACATTCCACACACATTCCACACACATTCCACACACATTCCACACACCACATTCCACACACCACATTCCACACACCACATTCCACACACCACATTCCACACACATTCCACACACATTCCACACACCACATTCCAAACACATTCCACACACATTCAACACACATTCCACATTCCACACACCACATTCCACAAACATTCCACACACACCACATTCCACACACCACATTCCACACACACCATACACCACACACACCACATTCCACATTCCACACACATTCTACACACCACATTCCACACACATCCCTCACACCACATTCCACACACATTCCACACACCACATTCCACACACCACATTCCACACACATTCCACACACATTCCACACACACATTCCACACACATTCCACACACCACATTCCACACACATTCCACATTCCACACACATTCCACACACCACATTCCACACACCACATTCCACACACATTCCACACACACCACACACACCACATTCCACACACACCACATTCCACACACACCACATTCCACACACACCACATTTCACACATTCCACACAACACATTCCACACACACCACATTCCACACACATTCCACACACCACATTCCACACCACATTCCACACACCACATTCCACACACCACATTCCACACACATTCCACATTCCACACACCACATTCTACACACATTCAACACACCACATTCCACACACATTCCACACACACACACCACATTCCACACACCACATTCCACACACCACATTCCACACACACCACATTCCACACACACCACATTCCACACACATTCCACACACACTCCACACACCACATTCCACACAACACATTCCACACACATTCCACACACATTCCACATACCACATTCTACACACACCACATTCCACACACATCCCACACACATTCCACACACCACATTCCACACACATTTCACGCACATTCCACGCACATTCCACACACATTCCACGCACATTCCACACACATTCCACACACATTCCACACACCACATTCCACACACATTCCACACACCACATTCCACACACCACATTCCACACACATTCCACACACAGTCCACACACCCCATTCCAAACACCCCATTCCACACACCCCATTCCACACACCACATTCCACACACATTCCACACACATTCCACACCACATTCCACACACCACATTCCACACACATTCCACACACCACATTCCACACACATTCCACATTCCACACACACACTCCACATTCCACACACACTCCACATTCCACACATTCCACATTCCACACACATTCCCCACACCCCATTCCCACACACCCCATTCCACACACCCCATTCCACACACCACATTCCACACACATTCCACACACACCACACACACCACATTCCACACACCACATTCCACACACACCACATTCCACACACACCACATTTCACACATTCCACACACCACATTCCACACACAACATTCTGAACACATTCCACACACCACATTCCACACACACCACATTCCACACACATTCCACACACCACATTCCACACACCACATTCCACACACCACATTCCACACACATTCCACACACCACATTCCACACCACATTCCACACATATTCCACACACATTCCACACACATTCCACACACAACATTCCACACACCACATTCCACACACATTCCACATTCCACACACCACATTCTACACACATTCCACACATCACATTCCACAAACATTCCACACACCACATTCCACACACACCACGTTCCACACACACCACATTCCACACACATTCCACACACATTCCACACACCACACTCCACACACATTCCACATTCCACACACACACTCCACATTCCACACACACTCCACATTCCACACATTCCACATTCCACACACATTCCCCACACCCCATTCCACACACCCCATTCCACACACCCCATTCCACACACCACATTCCACACACATTCCACACACACACCACACACACCACATTCCACACACCACATTCCACACACACCACATTCCACACATACCACATTTCACACATTCCACACACCACATTCCACACACAACATTCCACACACACCACATTCCACACACATTCCACATACCACATTCCACACACCACATTCCACACACATTCCACACACCACATTCCACACCACATTCCACACATATTCCACACACATTCCACACACATTCCACATACCACATTCCACACACCACATTCCACACACATTCCACATTCCACACACCACATTCTACACACATTCCACACACCACATTCCACAAACATTCCACACACCACATTCCACACACACCACATTCCACACACACCACATTCCACACACATTCCACACACCACATTCCACACACATTCCACACACCACATTCCACACACATTCCACACACCACATTCCACACACACCACATCCCACACACATCCCACACACATTCCACACACCACATTCCACACACCACATTCCACACACATTCCACACACATTCCACACACATTCCAGGCACATTCCACACACATTCCATGCACATTCCATACACATTCCACGCACATTCCACACACATTCCACACACATTCCACACACATTCCACACTCCACACACCACATTCTACACACATTCCACACACCACATTCCACAAACATTCCACACACACACACCACATTCCATACACCACATTCCACACACACCACATTCCACACACACCACATTCCACACACATTCCACACACATTCCACTCACCAAATTCCACACACATTCCACACACCACATTCCACACACACCACATTCCACACACATCCCACACACATCCCACACACATTTCACACACCACATTCCACACACCACATTCCACACACATTCCACACACATTCCACGCACATTCCACGCACATTCCACACACATTCCACGCACATTCCACACACATTCCACGCACATTCCACACACATTCCACACACATTCCTTACACATTCCACACACATTCCACACACATTTCACGCACATTCCACGCACATTCCACACACATTCCATGCACATTCCACACACATTCCACGCACATTCCATGCACATTCCACACACATTCCATACACATTCCACACACATGCCACACACCACATTCCACACACATTCCTTACACCACATTCCTTACACCACATTCCATACACCACATTCCACACACCACATTCCACACACATTCCACACCCCCCATTCCACACACCCCATTCCACACACATTCCACACACATTCCACACACATTCCACACCACATTCCACACAACACATTCCACACACATTCCACACACCACATTCCACACACATTCCACATTCCACACACACACACACTCCACATTCCACACACACACTCCACATTCCACACATTCCAAATTCCACACACATTCCACACACCCCATTCCACACACGACATTCCACACACATTCCACACACATTCCACACACATTCCACACCCCATTCCAAACACCCCATTCCATACACCCCATTCCACACACCCCATTCCACACACCACATTCCACACACCACATTCCACACACATTCCACACACATTCCACACACATTCCACACCACATTCAACACACCACATTCCACACACATTCCACACAACACATTCCACACACATTCCACATTCCACACACTCCACATTCCACACACACTCCACATTCCACACATTCCACATTCCACACACATTCACACACATTCCACACACCCCATTCCACACACCCCATTCCACACACCCCATTCCACACACCCCATTCCACACACCACATTCCACACACATTCCACACACACCACACACACCAAATTCCACACACCACATTCCACACACACCACATTTCACACATTCCACACACCACATTCCACACACCACATTCCACACACATTCCACACACCACATTCCACACACACCACATTCCACACACATCCCACACACATCCCACACACATTCCACACACCACATTCCACACACCCCATCCCACACACATTCCACGCACATTCCACGCACATTCCACACACATTCCACGCACATTCCACACACATTCCACACACATTCTACACACATTCCACACACATTCCACACACATTCCTTACACATTTCACACACATTCCACACATTCCACACACCACATTCCACACACATTCCACACACCACATTCCATACACCACATTCCACACACCACATTCCACACACATTCCACACACACACACACCACATTCCACACACCACATTCCACACACATTACATTTCACACACACAACATTCCACACACATTCCACACACCACATTCCACACACCACATTCCACACACATTCCACACACATTCCACACACCACATTCCACACACACCACATTCCACATACATCCCACACACATTCCACACACACCACATGCCACACCACACATTCCACACACATTCCACACACATTCCACACACACCACATTCCACACACATTCCACACACCACATTCCACACACCACATTCCACACACACCACATTCCACACACATTCCACACACATTCCACACACATTCCACACACTCCACATTCTACACACACTCCACATTCCACACACTCCACATTCCACACACATTCCACACCCCACGTTCCACACACCACATTCCACACACCATGTTGGACCCGGCCTCGTGGCGTGGTCCCACTCCTCCCACATGGCGGGCCCTGGACAGCATCGACCCCTGTCCTCCCCGCCGAAACTACCTCTCCAACCTTCAACGAGAGCCGCCACTCATGGCGACCCCCGGCTCTCCCCCTCAGGAACACGGCGACCCCTATTCGCCCCACTCTGCTGGTCCGACCCCTATCCCGGGCCGCCATCTCAGGCCCCGACTCCATCTTGGACCCTCCACGCCCGGACCACGTGGCCTCGGCCCAACCTCGGCCGCGGCCCCAGCGAAGCCCCGACACCCAGGCACCAAGATCCGACCAGGTGGTAAAGCGGCCACTTGACGGATCAAGGAGGGGGAGAGTTTCTATAGCCCTCCAGCTGTCCCCGGACGCCTGGTTTAGATCGCCCTCCGGCCTCCCTGGGCACTGGCTCCACCCCCCTGCTGGGTGTCTGAACACTCTCATCCCGGCCCCTCTGACCCCCAGGCACGAGGGTCCGGACATCAAAGGACTCCAGACCTATATCTGGGGCAGCTCTGGAATGGGTCAGCAGTTGTATCCTGGACTCGAAAGCCCTGCAGACTGAATCGTAGCTGACCCTGAGAAGAACTAACTACTCTGAACCCTCCACACACCACATTCCACACACATTCCACATTCCACACACCACATTCTACACACATTCCACACACCACATTCCATACACATTCCACATTCCACACACCACATTCTACACAAATTCCACACACCACATTCCACAAACATTCCACAAACACACACCACATTCCACACACCACATTCCACACACACCACATTCCACACACACCACATTCCACACACATTCCACACACCACATTCCACACACATTCCACACACATTTCACACACCACATTCCACACACACCACATTCCACACACATCCCAAACATATCCCACACACATTCCACCACATTCCACACACCACATTTCACACACATTCCACGCACATTCCACACACATTCCACGCACATTCCACACACATTCCACGCACATTCCACACACATTCTACACACATTCCACACACATTCCACACACATTCCTTACACATTCCACACACCACATTCCACACACCACATTCCACACACATTCCACACACCAAATTCCACACACATTCTACACACACACACCACATTCCACACACCACATTCCACACACACCACATTTCACACACACCACATTCCACACACATTCCACACACATTCCACACACATTCAACACACATTCCACACACCACATTCCACACACCACATTCCACACACACCACATTCCACACACATCCCACACACATTCCACACACACCACATTCCACACCACACATTCCACACACATTCCACACACATTCCACACACACCACATTCCACACACAGCACATTCCACACACGTTCCACACACCACATTCCACACACACCACACACACACACCACATTCCACACACCACATTCCACACACACAACATTCCACACACATTCCACACACATTCCACACACTCCACATTCCACACACACTCCACATTCCACACACTCCACATTCCACACACATCCCACACCCCACATTCCACACACCACATTCCACACACCATGTTGGACCCGGCCTTGTGGCGTGGTCCCACTCCTCCCACATGGCGGGCCCTGGACAGCATCGACCCCTGTCCTCCCCGCCGAAAAAACCTCTCCAACCTTCAATGAGAGCCGCCACTCCTGGCGACCCCCGGCTCTCCCCCTCAGGAACACAGCGACCCCTATTCGCCCTACTCTGCTGGTCCGACCCCTATCCCGGCCCGCCATCTCAGGCCCCGACTCCATCTTGGACCCTCCACGCCCGGACCACGTGGCCTCGGCCCGACCTCGGCTGCGGCCCCAGCGAAGCCCCGACATCGAGGCACCAAGATCCGACCAGGTGGTAAAGCGGCCACTTGATGGATCAAGGAGGGGGAGAGTTTCTATAACCCTCCAGCCGTCCCCGGACACCTGGTTTCAATCGCCCTCCGGCATCCCTGGGTGCTGGCTCCACTCCCCTGCTGGGTATCTGGACACTCTCATCTCGGCCCCTCTGACCCCCAGGCGCGAGGGATGGGACATCAAAGGACTCAAGACCTATATCTGGGGCAGCTCTGGAATGGGTCAGCACTGCAGTTGTATACTGGAGTCGAAAGCCCTGCAGACTGAATCGCAGCTGACCCTGAGAAGAACTTGCTACTCTGAACCCTCCACACACCACATTCCACACACATTCCACATTCTACACACCACATTCTACACACATTCCACAACCACATTCCACAAACCACA
Source organism: Lissotriton helveticus (assembly GCF_964261635.1). Taxonomy (NCBI): domain Eukaryota; kingdom Metazoa; phylum Chordata; class Amphibia; order Caudata; family Salamandridae; genus Lissotriton; species Lissotriton helveticus. The sequence continues at coordinate 661,439,280 of NC_136065.1, forward strand.
TTCTACACACATTCCACACACCACATTCCACAAACATTCCACACACACACACCACATTCCACACACCACATTCCACACACACCACATTCCACACACATTCCACACACATTCCACACACCACATTCCACACACACCACATTCCACACACATCCCAGACACATCCCAGACACATTCCACACGCCACATTCCACAAACCACATTTCACACACATTCCACACACATTCCACGCACATTCCACACACATTCCACGCACATTCCACACACATTCCACGCACAATTCACACACATTCTACACACATTCCACACACATTCCACACACATTCCTTACACATTCCACACATTCCACACACCATATTCCACACACCACATTCCACACACATTCCACACACCACATTCCACACACCACATTCCACACACATTCCACACACCAAATTCCACACACATTCCACACACACACACCACATTCCACACACCACATTCCACACACACCACATTTCACACACACCACATTCCACACACATTCCACACACATTGCACACACCACATTCCACACACCACATTCCACACACATTCCACACACCACATTCCACACACACCACATTCCACACACATCCCACACACATTCCACACACACCACATTCCACACCACACATTCCACACACATTCCACACACACCACATTCCACACACGGCACATTCCACACACATTCCACACACCACATTCCACACACACCATATTCCACACACCACATTCCACACACACCACATTCCACACACATTCCACACACTCCACATTCCACACACACTCCACATTCCACACACTCCACATTCCACACACTTTCCACACACCACATTCCAACAACCACATTCCACACACCATGTTGGACCCGGCCTCGTGGCGTGGTCCCACTCCTCCCACATGGCGGGCCCTGGACAGCATCGACCCCTGTCCTCCCTGCAGAAACTACCTCTCCAACCTTCATCGAGAGCCGCCACTCCTGGCGACCCCCGCTCTCCCCCCGAGGAACACGGCGACCCCTATTTGCCCCACTCTGCCCCTATCCCGGGCCGCCATCTCAGGCCCTACTCCATCTTGGACCCTCCACGCCCGGACCACGTGGCCTCGGCCCGACCTCGGCCGCGGCCCCAGCGAAGCCCAGACATCGAGGCACCAAGATCCGACCAGGTGGTAAAGCGGCCACTTGACGGATCAAGGAGGGGGAGAGTTTCTATAGCCCTCCAGCCGTCCCCGGACGCCTGGTTTCGATCGCCCTCCGGCCTCCCTGGGCGCTGGCTCCACCCACCTGCTGGGTGTCTGGACACTCTCATCCCGGCCCCTCTGACCCCCAGGCACGAGGGTCCGGACATCAAAGGACTCCAGACCTATATCTGGGGCAGCTCTGGAATGGGTCAGCAGTTGTATCCTGGAGTCGAAAGCCCTGCAGACTGAATCGCAGCTGACCCTGAGAAGAACTCGCTACTCTGAACCCTGGAACTTCGGAGCCCTGCTGGCGCTGCAGCGGCCCGACCTCGCTGAAACCATATTCGGAGCCCTGCTGGCGCTGCCGCGGCCCGACCTCGCTGAAACACTCTTCGGAGCCCTGCTGGCGCTGCCACAGCCCAACCTCGCTGAAACCATCTTCGGAGCCCTGCTGACGACGCCGCGGCTCGACCTTGCGGAACCCCCCAGCTCGAAGATTGAGAGCTGAGCGTAGGGTATCCCTGTGCCAGGCTGGTACTAAGACTGTCCCGCTACCCCATTCCCACAGTTACCGAGACATTAAGGATCCCTCGATCCGTGTGTATATATATTGCTGAGAGAACCTGCCTTGATTGTTGATAAAGACTCTAAGAATCAACCCTCTGGTGTGTCCATTTGTAGTGGTGTGAGTGCTCGGCTGTTACGATTCTAGGAGAGGAACCCCACCCCGGAGGCCTCTCGACGGCGCTCGGCCAACTCCAGAAGGAGAGGTGGGTCTCGGGAGGGTCAGTCAGACAGCTTCTGCCTCCCCCCTGGGATCGCCTTTCTAACATTGGTGGCAGGCGGTGCGATCCGAGCCGACGCAAATCGTACAGAGAGTGACTCACCCACTACTGACAGAAACACACCACAACCATGACTACCAAAGAAACCAGACCGACCGCGGAGTTCCAGAAGGAATGGTTGGAAGAATATAACCACAAAGAATTGAAACAATTCTGCAAGGACCTGGGCATCGCTACCACTGGACTAAGCACCAAGGACGATTTCAAGCAGGCCCTACAAACATGGGTGGAGGCAGGAGCGACGCCACCCCAGACCGAAGATGACACAGTCCCGGACATGCATCCGGAAACCCTCACAACCCCAGCGGAGGAAAGACATACAAACGTAGACACGGGCCTCTCCCACGAAAATGCTCGAGAGCGAGAAAAGAGCCGGCTCCACGAATTGGAGCTCGCCCGACTCCGTCTGGACGGAGAACTACAGCTGGCCGAGAAAAAGATAGCCCTTGAGCAACTACGGCTGCAAGGAGACCTGGAGGAGAAACGAAGGCAGAGGGACTTAGAGGAGAAGAAGCTCACGTACGAGCACGAGAGTGGCTTAAAAGAACTTGAGATCAAGGCCAAAAATGGTGAGGCCAGCGCCTCCGGGAACCGGAGCCCACCTCCTCCTGCGGACACGAAGGTCCACATCCCCAAAGATGTCGTCAAAGAATACTATAAAAACGACGACATCCAACAATGGTTTAAGGCCTACGAGGTGGCCATGGCCTCTCATCGAGTACCCCAAAAAGACTGGGTGCCGGCTTGTGGGGGAAGTTCATCAACGAAGGGAGAGACGCCCTGCTAGAACTTCCAGACGCCGAGATGACCTCTTACGAACATATGAAAGCCACCCTCCTTACTCGCTATGGACTCACCCCCGAGATGTACCGGCAGCAATTCCGAGACTGTAAGAAAATCCCCAGTACTACATGGGTGGAGTACGTGAACTTCTATAGTAGAGCCCTAGAGGGGTGGATCAAAGGCAGCCAGGTCACCACCTACGACCAGCTGTTCAACCACATTGTATGGGAGCACCTCTCCAACAACTGTTTTGTCGAACTCAGGCAGCATCTCCTCGACAGCAAGCTGACCGAGCCACGTAAACTCGCCGTCGAGGCCGATCGATGGGTGAGCACCCGGGTCCCCCGGAACTCGATGGGCGACTACGGCCAAGCTCCCCCGGGGCCCCACCGGCCGCGAGGCGGCGGAGGAGGCCAGAATAGGAACAGAGACTCCCCGCGGTGCCACCCCGACCCACACTTCGCCATCCCTGGCCAGAAGAGGGACCCCCCCAGCACGGCCGGGGCCCCGCTCGAACGTTATCTGCCACAAATGCCAGCAGCCCGGTCACTATGCCAGTGACCCCCACTGCCCGATGAACCAACGGCCCGGCACCACTGGTCCTCCAAACCGCCAGATCGTGGCCACCTCCCTGGGAGAAGAAAGGGGCGAAGAAGAGAACTATGACGAAGACCAGACCAAGTGGGAGCCCGCCGCCATGTCCCTGGTATGTCTAGGCGAAAGAGACATGGTCCCCCGGGCCCCGATTCCGGGCAACACCCAGAAGTACCGCCAGTGGGTCACCATTAATGGGCACAGGGCCGAAGCCCTCCGCGACACCAGAGCCAGCGTGACGGCTGTCCGTTGCCACTTGGTGACCCCTGACCAGATCCTGCCCAAAGTTCTGTGCCTAGTACGGTCGGCGGACAATTCAGAGAGCCTGTGCCAGATGGCCCGAATCCCCTTCGAATGGGGGGGAGTGTCGGGCATGCTGAAAGTGACCGTCCGGGACGATGCCCCCGTGGACTGCCTCCTTGGGACCGACCTAGAAAGTTCCCCCTGGGCCGACGTCTAGCGGAGAGAGCATCTGGGGATGCTAGGCCTTCCCGAGTGGGTCTGTGCGACCACCCGATCCATGACGGCTCGGGCCACCATCCCGACTGAATCCACCCCGACCGAAGAACCGGAGTGGCCCGCGCCACCGCCGCCCTCCGACCCCGAAGACGCCGACCCCGAGCCCGGTCCACTGGGGCCCAACCGTGAAGCAATTGCCGAGCTCGGCGACCTCCCGGAACTAGCCCAATGGCGCCAAGAAGGTGGCCCCACACGAGAGCAGTTCCGTCAAGAACAGAAAGCGTGTCCCTCCCTCGAGGGGACCCGACAGCAAGCCGCCGCTCAAGCCGCCGGAGACCCATCGGGGTCCCACTGGGTCTATCGGGACAACGATCTCATCTACAGCGAACAGAAGATTGCCGAACTGGGGGCCAGCCGTGTGCTGGTGGTCCCCCTCCGGTTCAGAGACTTCCTCCTGAACCTGGCACACGATGTGCCCCTCGCCGGGCACCTGGGGCAGGACAAAACCTACAGCCGCCTGGTGACCCATTTCTACTGGCCAAAAAAGAGGAATGATGTGCACAATCACTGCCGGACTTGCCCAACGTGCCAAGCCAGCGGGAAGAGCGGAGGGAAGCACAAAGCCCCCCTTAAACGCTTCCCAGTCGTCAACACCCCATTCGAGCGGGTGGGGATCGACATTGTGGGGCCTCTGGAGCCCCGAACCTCTCAAGGGCACCGTTTTATTCTCGTCCTGGTGGACCATGCCACCCGCTATCCCGAAGCCATCCCTCTCTGGACCGTGACGGCCCCTGTGGTGGGCCGGGCACTGATGGGGATCTTCTCCCGGGTGGGCTTCCCCCGAGAGGTCGTCAGTGACCGGGGTACGAACTTCATTTCCCGATACATGAAGTCCCTGTGGCAACAGTGCGGGGTCACATACAAGTTTACGACCCCCTACCACCCCCAAGGGAATGGACTGGTGGAACGTTTTAATCGAACACTCAAGGGGATGATCATGGGCCTGGAAGAGCCCTTGCGACGCCAATGGGACGTGTTGCTGCCCTGCCTCCTCTTCGTCTATCGGGAGGTCCCTCAGAAGTCTCTGGGGTTCAGCCCCTTCGAACTATTGTATGGACACCCCATCCGGGGTCCCCTCAGCCTGGTCAAAGAAGGCTGGGAGGCTGCAGTCCAAGATGCTCCCCCCGATGTCTACCGGTACCTCCTGACGCTCCGAAACCAGACCCGACGGTTCCGGGAACTTGCCAAAGACAACCTCGAGGCCAGCCAAGAGGAGATGAAACGCTGGTATGACCAAAACACCTCTTCCATTGAGTTCGAGCCGGGCCAACAGGTCTGGGTCATGTCCCCGGTCGAACCATGTGCCCTCCAGGACAAGTGGACTGGGCCCTTCAAAGTGGTGGAGCGCAAGAGCCCTGTCACCTACCTGGTGGACATGGAGTCCCCCAGGAACCCCATCCGGGTCCTCCACACCAACCGACTCAAGCCTCACTTTGTCCGAAAGGAACTTTGCCTGCTGTTGGCTACTGATGGCGGGGCCGAAGACGACTCCGAGCCCCTACCAGACCTCCTGAGCACCTCCGAGAAAGACGGCTCCGTAGAGGGGGTCACCCTCTCCTCCGCCCTGACCCCAGAACAACGCCAAGACTGCCAAAACCTGTTGGGTCAATTCACAGACTTGTTTTCTCTCACCCCCGGAGTCACCCCGTGGTGCGTCCACGATGTCGACACCGGGGACAGCCCGCCTGTGCGACACCGGGCCTACCGAGTTCACGACCGAGTTCGGACCTGCATTCAATCGGAGGTCTCCAAGATGCTGGCCCTGGGGGTGGTCGAACCCTCTGACAGTCCATGGGCCAGTCCCGTCGTCCTGGTCCCAAAAGCCGCCGCCCCTGGCGCCAATCCTGAACTGCGATTTTGTGTAGACTACCGGGGGTTGAACACCGTCACCCGGACCGATGCCCATCCCATTCCCCGGGCCGATGAACTGATCGACCGCCTGGGGGCGGCCCGCTACCTGAGCACATTCGACCTAACCTCCGGCTACTGGCAGATCGGACTCACCCCGGGCGCCCAAGAGAGCTCCGTTTTCTCCACCCCCGATGGCCACTACCACTTCAGGGTGATGCCCTTCGGGATGAAGAACGCCCCCGCAACGTTCCAGAGGCTGATGAATAAGGTGCTGGCGTGGCTAGAAGAGTTCAGCGCCGCCTATCTGGACAATATTGCGGTGTACAACCTCCACTGGGCCGAGCACCTCAAGCACCTCTGGGAGGTCCTGGCGGCCCTCCAATGGGCCGGACAGACCATCAAAGCAAGCAAATGCCAGATAGGCCAAGGTTCAGTGACCTATCTGGGACACCAAGTGGGGAGCGGCCATGTGGCTCCCCTCCAACCCAAGATCGACGCCATCATGGCCAGGGAGCCCCCAGTCACCCAGACCGCAGTCAGAGCCTTCCTGGGGCTCACTGGGTATTACCGGCGCTTCGTAAAGAATTATGGGAGCATTGTGGGCCCCCTCACCGAACTCACTTCCAAGAAGCAGCCACAGAAGGTGCACTGGACACCCGAGTGTCAGGCTGCCTTTGAGACTCTGAAGACAGCGATGTGTACCGCCCCCGTGCTCCAAGCCCCCGACTACAGCCAGGAATTCGTAGTCCAAACCGATGCCTCGGAGCACGGTGTCGGGGCGGTCCTTTCCCAAATCAACGCCGAAGGAGTTGATCAACCTGTGGCCTTCATCAGCCGACGTCTGCTGGCCCGAGAGCTATGCTGGAGCACCATTGAGCGAGAGGCCTTCGCCGTGGTGTGGGCCCTCAAGAAACTCCAACCCTATCTCTTCGGCACCCACTTCCGGGTGCAAACTGACCACAGGCCTTTGCGGTGGTTGATGCAGATGCGAGGAGAAAACCCAAAGTTGTTACGATGGTCCATCTCCCTCCAAGGGATGGACTTCACTGTGGAACATCGCCCCGGCAACGACCACGCCAACGCCGACGGCCTGTCCCGCTTCTTCCGCCTCGGCGAGGAGAACCCCCAAGAAGATGGGTGACTCTCCCTGCCTTCAGCTGGGGGGGACGTGTGTTGGACCCGGCCTCGTGGCGTGGTCCCACTCCTCCCACATGGTGGGCCCTGGACAGCATCGACCCCTGTCCTCCCCGCCGAAACTACCTCTCCAACCTTCAACGAGAGCCGCCACTCCTGGCGACCCCCGGCTCTCCCCCTCAGGAACACGGCGACCCCTACTCGCCCCACTCTGCTGGTCCGACCCCTATCCCGGGCCGCCATCTCAGGCCCGACTCCATCTTGGACCCTCCACGCCCGGACCACGTGGCCTCGGCCCGACCTCGGCCGCGGCCCCAGCGAAGCCCCGACATCGAGGCACCAAGATCCGACCAGGTGGTAAAGCGGCCACTTGACGGATCAAGGAGGGGGAGAGTTTCGATAGCCCTCCAGCCGTCCCTGGACGCCTGGTTTCGATCGCCCTCCGGCCTCCTTGGGCGCTGGCTCCACCCCCCTGCTGAGTGTCTGGACACTCTCATCCCGGCCCCTCTGACCGCCAGGCGCGAGGGTGCAGACATCAAAGGACTCCAGACCTATATCTGGGGCAGCGCTGGAATGGGTCAGCAGTTGTATCCTGGAGTCGAGAGCCCTGCAGACTGAATCGCGGCTGACCCTGAGAAGAACTCGCTACTCTGAACCCTGGAACTTCGGAGCCCTACTGGCGCTGCCGCGGCCCGACATCGCCGAAACCATCTTCGGAGCCCTGCTAGTGCTGCCGCGGCCCGACCTCGCTGAAACCATCTTCGGAGCCCTGCTGGCGCTGCCGCGGCCCGACCTCGCTGAAACCATCTTAGGAGCCCTGCTGGCGCTGCCGCGGCCCGACCACCCTGAAACCCTCTTTGGAGCCCTGCTGGCGCTGCCGCGGCCCGACCTCGCTGAAACCATCTTCGGAGCCCTGCTGACGGCGCCGCGGCTCGACCTTGCGGAACCCCCCAGCTCGAGGATTGAGAGTTGAGCGTAGCGTATCCCTGTGCCAGGCTGGTACTAAGACTGTCCTGCTACCCCATTCCCACAGTTACCGAGACATTAAGGATCCCTCGATCCATGTGTATATATTGCTGAGAGAACCTGCCTTGATTGTTGATAAAGACTATAAGAATCTACCCTCTGGTGTGGTGTCCATTTGTACTGGTGTGAGTGCTCGGCTGTTACGATTCTAGGAGAGGAACCCCACCTCGGAGGCCTCTCGACGGCGCTCGGCCAACTCCAGAAGGAGAGGTGGGTCTCGGGAGGGTCAGTCAGACAGCTTCTGCCTCCCCCTGGGATCGCCTTTCTAACACACCACATTCCACACACATTCTACACACATTTCACACACATTCCACACACCACATTTCACACACCACATTCCACACACATTCCACACACCACATTCCACACACATTCCACACACATTCCACACACCACATTCCACACACATTCCACACACCACATTCCACACACCATGTTCCACACACCACATTCCACACACATTCCACACACATTCCACACACCACATTCCACAGACATTCCACACACCACACACATTCCACACACAACACACCACACACACCACATTCCACACACATTCCACACACCACATTCCACACACCACATTCCACACACATTCCACACACCACATTCCACACACATTCCAGACACATTCCAGACACATTCCACACACATTCCACACACACATTCCACATTCCACATACATTCCACACATTCCACACACACACACTCCACATTCCACATTAACAGACTCCACATTCCACACACATTCCACACACATTCCACACACATTCCACACACCACATTCCACACACCACATTCCACACACCACAAGCCACACACATTCCACACACATTCCACACACCACATTCCGCACACCACATTCCACACACATTCCACACACATTCCACACACATTTCACACACATTCCACACACATTCCACACACACACACTATACATTCCACACACATTCCACACACATTCCACACACATTCCACACACATTCCACATTCCACACACATTCCACACACCACATTCCACACACCACATTCCACACACATTCCACACACCACATTCGGAACCAGAACCACGGGGCTGGCCCATGGGCTGTCGGAGGCTTCGACCACCCCCAGGGCTAGCATCTTAGAGACCTCGGCCTTGATGCAGGCTCGGACTCGGTCAGGAACGCGGTAGGCTCTGTGCCGTACCGGGGGGCTGTCCCCGGTGTCCACATCGTGAACGCACCAACTGGTGACGCCGGGGACGAGGGAGAAAAGGTCAGAGAACTGTCCCAGTAACTGGCGACAGTCCTCGCGCTGCTCAGGGGTGAGGGAGGAGGAGAGACTCACTTCCTCTACGGAGTCATCTTTCTCTTTCGCACAGAGGAGGTCGGGGAGAGGCTCCGTGTCCTCTTCGGTTCCGTCGTCGGTGGCGAGGAGCAAGCTCAACTCGGACCGTATGAAGTGGGGTTTCAGGCGGTTTACGTGGAGGACCCTCAGGCGGTTCCTGGGGGACTGTACATCGACGAGGTAGGTAACCTGGCTCTTTCGTTCCACCACCTTGAAGGGCCCGGTCCATTTGTCCTGCAGGGCACAAGGTTCCACAGGGGCCATCACCCAGACCTGTTGTCCGGGCTGGAACTCGACCATAGTGGCATTCTGATCATACCACCTTTTCATCTCTTCTTGGCTGGCTTCGAGGTTTGCTTCAGCAGGTTCTCGGAACTTCCGAGTCTGGTTTCGGGGGGCCAGAATGTATCGAAACACATCTGGGGGGGTTCTAGGGACGCCATCTCCCACCCTTCCTTGACCAGGCTGAGGGGTCCCCGGACGGGGTGCCCGTAGAGCAGCTCGAAGGGGCTAAACCCCAAGGAATTCTGGGGAACTTCGCGGTACGCGAACCGGAGGCAGGGGAGGAGGACGTCCCACAGGGACTCCTCGAGACCCATGATCATCCCCTTGAGGGTGAGGTTGATCCGCTCGACCAGGCCGTTACCTTGGGGGTGGTATGGGGTGGTGAACTTGTACGTCACCCCGCACTGCTGCCAGAGAGACTTCATGTATCTCGAGATGAAGTTCGTTCCTCTGTTGCTCACTACTTCTCGCGGGAATCCCACCCGGGAGAAGATCCCCATGAGGGCCCGCCCCACTACGGGGGCCGTTACCGTTCGGAGGGGGATGGCCTCGGGATATCGGGTGGCGTGGTCCACTAGGACAAGAATGAACCGGTGTCCTAGGGACGTTCGGGGGTCAAGAGACCCCACGATATCGATTCCCACCCGTTCAAAGGGGGTACTGACCACTGGGAAGGGTTGGAGGGGAGCCTTGCGCCGCCCTCCGCTCTTCCCGCTGGCCTGACACGTGGGGCAGGATCTGCAGTGGGCCTCCACATCAGCTCGCATGTGGGGCCAGTAGAAATGGGTGACCAAACGGTGGTACGTTTTGTCTTGGCCCAAGTGTCCCGCCAAGGGCACATCATGGGCCAGATTCAGGAGGAAGCTGCGGAAAAGTAGGGGGACCACCAGCACTCGGGCTGACCCTAGTTCGGCGGACTTTTGCTCGCTATATAGCAGGCTGTTTTCCCAATAGACGTGGTGGGAGCCGGACTGGTCACCGGTGGCCTGGGCGGCGGCCTGCTGCCGCGGCCCCACTAGAGAGGGACAGGAGGTCTGTTCCAGGCAGAACTCCTCTCGGGAGGGCCCCACTTCCTGGCGCTGCTGGGCTAACTCAGGGAGATCGTCCGTGCTCGGGGCTGGTTCACCAGCGGGGTCCAAGGGACCCGGGTCGGGGTCACTGCTTTCGTCGGGAAAAAGGTCGAGGCCTTCTGTCTGCCCGCTGTCCTCCGGCTCGGCGGGGACGGGGCGAGGGTTTTCGGGTTCCACCCCCTCGGGGGTGGACGCCCGGGCTGCCATGGATCGGGTGGTCACGCAGGCCCACTCGGGTAGACCCACCATCTCGAGGTGAGTCCTTCGCTCTACTTGCTTCCACGGGGAGCTCTCTAGGTCGTTACCGAGGAGACATTCCACGGGCATGTCGGTGCGGACTGCTACTCGTAACTCCCCGGAGACGCCCTCCCATTCGAATGGGACCTGAGCTATTCTGCAAGTGCGGACGGAGTTGTCCGCGGAGATCACTCTGCAGGAGACATTGGGTACTATCTGGTCCTTCGTGACTTGGTGCTCCTTTACAGCAGTGATACTGGCCCCTGTATCTCGGAGAGCCCCTATGCGGTGCCCGTTGACGGTCACCTGCTGTCGGTATTTCTCAGTGTTTTCTGGCAAGAAGGTTCCGGGAACAATCTCCCTATTCCCCAGGGAGACTAAGATCATGGCGGCTGGTTCCCACCCTTCCGGGTCCTCTATCTCTTCCTCTTCTAGGGCTACATTGGCGAGGTGGCGCACAGGGGGACTCGCAGCAGTGGGCTTCTTGAGCATGGGGCAGTTGGGGTCACTGGCATAATGCCCTGTCTGTTGACATCGGTAGCAGGTGGTGCTTATTCTGGGTCCTTGCCTAACTGGAGGGAATCCGGCCCTTGAGGCTGGCAGGGATGTCCCGGTCTGGTTTCTAGGGGGGCTGTGGGGAGGCCCTGTCTGGGGACCCCTTTGTCTACTCTGACCCCCTGCGCGCCTTTGCCGTGGAGATCCTTGTTCATTTCGGCCATAGTCTCCCCCGGGACCCCGTGGGACTCTTGTTCTCACCCAACGATCAGCCTCGACAGCCAGCTTCTGGGGGTCTGCTAACTTGCTGTCCAGAAGGTGCTGTCTTAGTTCCACAAGCAGTTGTTCGATAGGTGCTCATAGGCTATGAGGTCAATGAGTGCTTCAAAGGTGGTCACCTTGCTGCCCTTGATCCACCCTCCCAAGGCCCGGCTGTAGAAATTCACGTACTCTACCCATGTGGTGCCGGGTATCTTCTTGCAGTCTCTAAATCGTTGCCGGTACATTTCCGGGGTGAGCCCATATCGAGCCATGAGGACGTCCTTCATATGGGGGTAGGAGGTCATGACGGAGGAGGGCAGATCCAGCATGGTGTCTCTCCCCTCGCTGAGGAAGCGGCCCCATAATCCGGCCCCCCAATCCTTCTCAGGTACTCGGTGGGCGGCCATGGCGACCTCGTACGCTTTGAACCATTGCTGGATATTGTCGTTTTTATAGTATTCCTTCACCACATCCTTGGGGATGTGGACTTTCGGTTCTACCGGGGGACCCGTGTCTCGGTGCCCCGGGGGTCGGGTTTCTTCGTTTCGGGCTTTAATCTCTAGTTCTTTCAAGCTGCGCTCGTGTTCGAGTTGGAGTTTTTTGCCTTCATGCTCCCGCTGGAGCTTCTTTTCTTCTAGTTCCCCTTGCAGCCGTAATTGTTCTACGGCCAGTTTCTTTTCAGCCAGCTTTATCTCTCCTTCGATTTTAAGTCGTGCCAGTTCTAGCTCGTGGTTTCGGTTGCGTTCTCGGTCTGTCATTTCTTCGATCGACAGACCTCTCTCCGTGCCGGTATTCCGTGGTAGGGTGTCGGGTTCCTCTTCTCTTTGGCCGTCAGTTTCGGTCGGCGGCTCCTCCTCCCCATCATTCCTTTCTGTCGTGGGGAGGTGGGCCCCGGCCTCTACCCAGGCTGTCAGGGCTTTCTGGAAGTTGTCTTTGGTACTTAACCCAGTGGTAGCGATGTGGAAATCTTTGCAGAATTGTTTTAATTCTTTGTGGGTATATTCTTCCAGGCGGTCTTTCTGAAATGCGGTCTTTTCGCTTGCTCCGATGAGACTCATGGTTGTTCTTGTTCAGGTGGTGTGCCAGTCGCTTTACTGTACGATTCCCAGATGTAGGCTCTTATCCCGTCGCTTGCCACCAATGTTAGAAGGGGCGATCCCAGAGGCCAGGTTATGTCTACCCGACTGCTCCGTGACCCACCTCTCTCACCAATAATGCCGAGCCTCAACTAGGGATCCCCTCCGGGGAGGACCTCAAGTATTGAATCGTACACACGAGGACCACACCACCCTTAGGAACAGACACTACAACGTAGGTTTTCGATATCAAGTTCTTTATAAACAGGTAAAGAAATTAGCACTGTTATGTACACAGGATCGAGAGATCGCCAAAGTCTCAAGGCTCCCGGAAGTGGGAAGCGGGACAGTCTCAGTCTTTAGACCAGTACGTAGCATACCCTGCGCACGGCTCTCAATCCTCGAGCTGGGGGGTACGGAAGATGGTGATCGTACCGGTTGTCCTACTCACTTGAGGATGACTCAGTTCTTGATGGTAGCGTCGATGGTCCAGCCGGACCAGAGTACTCCTCGAGCCGCGACGAGGTCAGCAGGGCTCGATCCGGAGGGTAGTTCTTGAGGAGCCGCGACCACGTCAGCAGGGCTCAGAATGTTTGTTGAAGATCTTTAGGGTTCAAGCTCGAGCCGCGACGGGGTCAGCAGGGCTCCGATGTTCTAGTTCCAAGGATGAGCCGCGACGGCGTCAGCAGGGCTTGTAGAGTTACAGAGTTCATTTCTCCCAAGGGCAGCCGCGATCAGATCAGCAGGGCTTTCTTGTCCAGGATACAACTGCCCGCTAGTTCTGGGGCGGGCCTTGATATAGCCCAGTGGCCCTTTGATGTCCGGACTCTCGCAGGTGGAGGTCTGAGGCCTTGGGGGTGGCCCGTTGGTGAGGTCTGGCGGTTGGCTCTTTGATCTCTTGGAGGATGCGTCCGGGATTTCCCAGACACCCAGCAGGTCTGGAGCCAGCACTCGGGAAGGCCAGAGGTGCAATCGAAACTGGCCCCCGGGGGAAGGATAGAGGTGTGACAGAAACCAGTCTCTCAGGGGAGGCCGGAGGTGCCATCGAAACTCCCTATCTTTCCTCCCTATGGGAGCCCACACCCTCCCAACGGGGGCTGGCGTGTCTGGAGCCTAAGTTTCGCTGGGGCTGGGGTCATGCTAAGCCCAGGGAGTCAGGGACCTCGGGAAGGGAATATGGCTGCCGGTGGGCCTATGGGGCCTCGCGGGTTTGGGGCGCGCGGGGCTGGGAAGGCGGCTGGGGACAGGCCGAGGTTGGTCGTTAGCGTTGGGACGGACATGGGCAGGGCAACCAGGGGTTTCTGGGTGCAGGGCTAGGCTAACGGGGTACTGAGGAACAGGGGGGTACCACGCCACGAGGCCAGGTCCAACACGCATCCCCCCCAGCTGAAAGGCGGAGAGAACTACCCATCCCCTTGGGGGTTCTCTTCACTGAGGCGGAAGAATCGGGACAGGGCGTCTGCGTTGGCGTGGTCAGCACCAGGCCGGTGCTCAACAGTGAAATCCATCCCCTGGAGAGAGATGGACCATCGTAACAGTTTGGGGTTCTCCCCCCTCATTTGCATTAGCCACCGGAGAGGTCGATGATCAGTTTGGACCCGGAAGTGAGTACCGAACAGGTAGGGCCTCAGCTTCTTCAGGGCCCAAACCACTGCGAAGGCCTCCTGTGAGAAGTTGGCCTGATATATGATGTTTCCAATTCTGGAACCACCTTGTATCAGTCCAAGCTATCCCTTATGGTGTCTGGTTGTAAGTCAACCTTGTAGACAAGCTATCTTAATGGTAGCATAGACTAAGCAGACTTAAAGGCTCAACTCAAGAGGTCGTGTTAAGCGAGCTGTTTTACCAATCACAGTCCTGTAATATCAAATGAAAGGACACCACACAAGTATATATTATAAAAATATATGTGTTTATTTCTAAAATTAATCCCAGTATTCTTTATGAACAAAGAGGCACAAGCGTTAAATCAAAAGCACAGTATAACATACAAAGTTGCACAATTATGGATGAGGGCGGGGGCCACTCAGACCATATACTAAAAAAAGTGGTATAAGAGATACCAATCGATCAGTGGTTAGGCCTAGGGCCTAGGGAATCGCTGGGAGCAGTCGGGACAAGCAATGCTGAAGTCGGGAAAAGCCCGCGGGATTCGGGTGCAGTGCTTAAAGCACACGCATGCACCAATGTTAAGTCAATGGTGCGTAAAAGTTACACAAATAGAGTTTTAGGACACTTCCGCTGAACCTAGAAGGACAAAACTTTAGACACAGACCCTAGAGGTGTGTACCAGTGTGGGAACACCGGCGTTGCAATGTTACCTCACCCACAGGAAGCGGGTGCATAGGGTCGAAGTGGCGTCGGGTTTCGTCAGCAGGTTCTTGGTGCTTGAAGCTAAAGATGCTGCAGGCGATGTGAAGGAGAAGTGTCCGGTACCTGAAAGCAGAGTGGACAGAGTCTGGGTCACTCAGCAGTGACCAGGGTGGAACCAGGACGGAACCAGGCAATGTCGGGCGCAGTCAGGTGGTTGTCGAGGAGCTTCTCTCCGCTGCCACGTGGGCTCTGGGGCATCTACGACGTCCAAGAGCGGGTCACGAGCTGTCCCACGTAGGTTCTCGCCGTCGGCGCTGTCGGCTTCAAGATTGGAACACACAACACTTGGCAAAAGCAATCCACGCGGAACTGGAAGATTGCTTCTCACTCGGACCAGAAGGGTCAGAGCGGTTGCTCCTTTTCAAGGGAGCGGGTGCAAATCTGGAGCAACCAGAATCACAAGTCTTATTTAGGTTTTCGCCGGCACAGGGGCCACAAGCCAGCTGGCAAGTGACCGGGCCAACGCGTTGAGCCAAAGAAAGCAGAAGGGCACCACGCAGCACTCGTTGAGTGTAGAGGGGTAAGCTTCGGTGCAAGAGTGGCTCAGGGTTGGGGCTTCTCAAACCCCGGTGTACAGCTTCAAGGGTCACTCGTGGGCTGCACGGTCAGCGTCTCGTGGTCTTTCCAAGATGGCGTGCCCCACGCTTCCGGTCGCCTCCACGGGTCTCAGCTCTGCAGGGACTGTGGATCGGGCTGTAGGAAGGCAGGCAAGCTTGATCTCGTTGATCTCTGTTGCTCGAGTTCCGGCGGAAACTGCAACAAAGCAGACGTCGAGGTGCTGGATGGTGCCTGTTTGCACAGGGTGGTCACTCCTTGACCACAAGGGAGATTCTTCAGTCTTCTACGTTGAGTAGGATGTCGAAGGGTCCAGAGTTTCGTTTCTTATGTTTCGTCAGGATAATCTGAAGTGCATTGGCACTGCTCCCATTCTTATACCAATCTAGGGGGCTGGATTACCTGCTAGGTCCCCTCCTATGGGTGGGACCCAGGAAGGGGGTGGGTACACCCCTTTCCTTTGATCCAGGCCACGCTGGGACAGGGGCTGGGAGGCCCCAGAACCGGTTTGGCCGGATTATGCAAGGGGCAGCCTTGTGCGCCCCAAGCAGTGTCTGGTTTCTTTCAAACATCCCTGCTACACTCCACTATCTCCTATCTGGGGTGGTGTGACACCTCCCTGCGACAGGAAATCCTTTGTCCAGGCCTCCTTGGCTGTGTTTCGGTCAGCTGCAGGGGGTCAGACCTGTGTCTGTGGCAGAAGCATCCATTTTGTGGATCTGAGGCTCTTTTAAAAATCAACCGCATTTCAGCAAAGTAACATGTCTTCTCCCTCTAGAGGGGTGGAATGCTATCCCCGTCGCCAGGACTGGCGAGGGGATAGTATTCCAAATCGTATGACACCTTACACAACATGTTTTGATAAAGCCAAACCAAAGTTGCTATATAACCGCGAGGATTATAATGCACTTAAGAGTATATGGTATGGCATTATCCCGGAACAGCTTAGGGAGTTGTTCCCGACAGCTGCAGACAGGCTCAGCTCATGCTAGAGCTCCATCTCACGTTAAACCACGCACTCTGCCTCCAGGATTGATAAGGCCTTCCATAGGAGTGGCTCATAGGTTTATATGTGTCCAGATATAGGTTTAGATATAGGTATACTATATCTAAGCAAGAGGTGATTACACCACCTTGCCCCAGCTGAGTAATCAGCCAGTTGTGTCAATTTTAGATAGCCAGCCAGGGGTGGCAAAAGATATGCTGCAGCCCCTGGTAGGCCTTGGATGCACCTATGCCCTGGGCACCTATAGTGCTCTGTACAGGGGCTGATAAGGTGACCCAAGCCAATCTAGTTATGCACCTAGGGTACATGGAATCCATTTTACAGAGAGAGCAGATGGCCTGGGGCCCTGATTAGCAGGGAACCAGGCCAACTAAGTCGAAAATCAGCTAAACACAAGGCAAAAAAATCTGGGGTAACCATAGTCAGGTAGCCACCTTCCTACACCCCCTCCCCCCCCCCAAACGAAAGGAGATAAGGCTATCCTTGGCCAGGTAAGCCTATATTGCCTGAGTGGCCATATAAGGAAGTACCTGCACTAGCATGGGTACCCCCTGTCTCATGGTCCACTAAGCAGTCCCTCACCCTTGGGGTATTAGAGGGTCTCCACCATAGGGAATCACTACCTTGGGTGTGTTTATGCAAAGTCAAAGGCTGGTTTGGATATGGAGTATTGAAGTGAGGCTCCACTAATTTAGGGCTCCGCTTCCTCCAATTATCTTCCACCATGTGTGCCTTTCTTTCTTCAACTGAGTTGCACTGTGCTCTCAGGGTCAACCTCTGGCTACCTAAAGCTGGAGGCTGGGTCCCTCTGTTTGGCTTGCTGGAGGGACAGTTCAGGTTTGGGCCCTTTGGGTCCCAGGTTTGGCTGTGCCCAACAGAATGCATCTGTGGGAGGTCCCTAACTACTTTTAAGGGGGCTCCCTCAGGAGTGTTTAAAGTTTTTTCCTCACTAGGGCTACTAGTTTTGGTGCCCCTAATCTGTTGATGGGGGTGCTTTATTTGACAGGGGGCCCTCTGGGTCTCACTGTCCTTCTTGTCCTCTGCAGCCCTGGGCTGACTAAGGCAAGGTAGAGAGGGGCAGGTTACCTGCTCCAGACTGGGTCCCACCTGAGAAGGGTCCACTGACATCAGAGGCTCTGTCAGGCTAGGCCCAACCACCTCTGGGGCAGTTCCTTCATCAGGGGTAAGATCAGTTCCCTGAGGAGGCTGATCCATTCCTAAAGTCTGGTGAGGGGGAGATTTCTCGTCCTCCTCTGTGCTCTCAGTTTGTGTGGAGTTATCCATCATTTCAGGCTTCACAACACGCATATCAGTTTGAGTTTGGGCTGTGGCCATCACAGCCCCACCAACCTTTTCAGGAGGGGACTCAGTTTGGGTTTCTGCTGTTATCATAAAAGCTTTGCTATTCTGTTCAGGAAGAGCTTCTGCTAAAGATGGGGCAGAGAGTTGCTCAGCCCTACCAACCTTTTCAGGAAGGACATCTTGAATTGGGGCTGTAGCCATTACAGCCCCACTAACCTTTCCATTGGAATTTACCATTCTAGAATGGGTTTCCTGTTCAACCTCAGCCCAGGCTGAGATTTCCAAATTATTACCAAGTAGGCAGTCTACAGGCAAGTTTGGTGACACTGCCACTCTCTTTGGGCCAGTGACACCTCCCTAGCTGAGACTTACTACTGCCATGGGGTGATTTGTTTGGATTCCATCAATGTTTGTTACCTGGTATGTGGCACCTGGTAAAAGTTGCTTAGAGGGGACTATACAGTCAGCCACCATGGTGATGCTAGCCCCTGTGTCTCTAAAGGCTCCAACTTTCAAACCATTGATGATGGGTTCTTGTCTATATTTGCTCAAAGTATTTGGGCAATCAGAGAAGTTGGCAAACCCCATGCCAGTCTCATAAACAAGGTTATTTGGTGATGGGGACCTGGATAGGCCAGGGTCCACCTGTGCTCCAAAAGTAAACCCACCCAGATTCCTGGGTGTGCTCCCACTTCCTGGGGGATTACTGCTGACAGTAACAGGAGGTGTTGGAACTGGCTTTGGAGGTATATTCTCTTTATTGCCATTATTGGGACAACAGTTGTCTGTTTTGTAATGCCCAACCTGTTTACAGACATGACAATAAGGCTTTTTCTGAGTTGAAGAAGTGTCTTGGGACCCACCCCCATTCTTGGAGTTTTGGGGCCCTGGGGAAGTCTTTTCCTTACTTTTATCCTCACCCTTTTCTTGAGGCTTGGTAGACTCCTTCTTCTGGTTACTGTCCTGATTCTTAGGCCTAATCCTGGGTCTGACCCATTTATCTGCCCTCTTTCCCAATTCTTGGGGAGAGGTCAAATCTGAGTCCACCAGGTGCTGGTGTAAGAGCTGGTTCTGACAATTACTTAGGATCTGCTCCCTCATAATCAAATTATACAATCCTGTGAAGTCATGTACTTTGCTGCCATGTAGCCAACCCTCCAGAGCCTTAGTAGCACAATCTACAAAATCAGTCCAGTCCTGAGTCTGTGTCTTCTGGGTGTCTCTGAACCTTAACCTGTATTGTTCAGTGGTTAAGCCAAACCCATCTATCAGAACACTCTTCAGGACTTTGTCATTGTTTGCATCCTCATGTCTGACAGTGAGGAGCTTATCTCTCCCTTTCTCAGAAAAGGAGTACCATAAGATTGCAGCCCACTGTTCTTCAGGAACCTGCTGTACCATGCAGACTCTCTCAAGAGCAGTTATCCACTTGTGGATGTCATCCCCTTCCTTGTAGGGGGGCACCATCTTTGTCAGGTTTCTACTACCATAGGACCTGGGTTTCTCTCTAGGAATATTGCTGCCACTAGTGGCATCTAAGCCACACATTTTCTGTTCTCTTGCTAAAGCAAGTCTAGCTTGAGCCAGGGCTACCTCCTCCCTCTCTATCTGGAGTTTGACAGCCCTCATTCTTGCTTCATGCTCTTTCCTCTGAGAGGGAGTCATTCCTCTCTGAGATTCTCTTGAGGCACTAGAAATATGAGAGTCCCCTGCTGGAGATCTCACCCTTCTGTTGCCTGGGAGAATGATGTTATGGGACCTGGGGAGGTGCTGGCCCTCTCCATTCCCAAGTAGGTCTAAGTTGGCCTGGCTAAGCCTGGCAACTACAACCTGGTTACCCCTCTGATCCTGATCTTCAGGTTCCTCTACATCTGAGCCCTCCTCCTCTTCTTCTTCTTCCTCCACTGGAGTGGTCTCATTCTCAGGGGGTTGTACTCCATCTCGTAAGTCAAAGGGAGCTGCACTCGCCTTATCTAAGTCATCCTTTTCCAGAATGTCTATTAGGGTAGGACTGGTGGGACTTCTGCCCCTTTTTAGCCCCCTTGCAATGCACAAGGCACACAAGTCTTTGTGGCTAAGTTTGCCATAGCTGGAAGTTGCCTTGGTAAGGTCAACTGTCACAGGCAGAGAGCTGGGAGCTTCACCTGTGCCAGACATGACTCTAGTGTGGTGTAAGTGATGCACCTACCTACACTAAGTGTTTACCTACTGTACCTTGCTAGTGAGTTGTAGTCAGGGTGTGCTAATCCTTTTAATCTACAACCACTAAGTTCAGTAGAACTTAAATATGCTAAGCTTTTGATTTATATGTACCTAAGGTACTTGATGTGATCTTTCAATTTGATAAAAAGATTGCAATGGTAAAACAACAGCAAGCTCAAATCCGCACCGCTGCGCACCAATGTGAGAAGTTGGCCTGATATATGATGTTTCCAATTCTGGAACCACCTTGTATCAGTCCAAGCTATCCCTTATGGTGTCTGGTTGTAAGTCAACCTTGTAGACAAGCTATCTTAATGGTAGCATAGACTAAGCAGCCTTAATGGCTCAACTCAAGAGGTCGTGTTAAGCGAGCTGTTTTACCAATCACAGTCCTGTAATATCAAATGAAAGGACACCACACAAGTATATATTATAAAAATATATGTGTTTATTTCTAAAATTAATCCCCAGTATTCTTTATGAACAAAGGGGCACAAGCGTTAAATCAAAAGCACAGTATAACATACAAAGTTGCACAATTATGGATGAGGGCGGGGGCCTTTCAGACCATATACTAAAAAAGTTGTATAAGAGATACCAATCGATCAGTGGTTAGACCTAGGGCCTAGGGAATCGCTGGGAGCAGTCGGGACAAGCAATGCTGAAGTCGGGAAAAGCCCGCGGGATTCTGGTGCAGTGCTTAAAGCACACGCATGCACCAATGTTAAGTCAATGGTGCGTAAAAGTTACACAAATAGAGTTTTAGGACACTTCCGCTGAACCTAGAAGGACAAAACTTTAGACACAGACCCTAGAGGTGTGTACCAGTGTGGGAACACCGGCGTTGCAATGTTACCTCACCCACAGGAAGCGGGTGCATAGGGTCGAAGTGGCGTCGGGTTTCGTCACGCAGGTTCTTGGTGCTTGAAGCTAAAGATGCTGCAGGCGATGTGAAGGAGAAGTGTCCGGTGGGATCCAAGGGTGGATCAAAGTCGAAAAGTACCTGAAAGCAGAGGGGACAGAGTCTGGGTCACTCAGCAGTGACCAGGGTGGAACCAGGATGGAACCAGGCAATGTCGGGCGCAGTCAGGTGGTTGTCGAGGAGCTTCTCTCAGCTGCCACGTGGGCTCTGGGGCATCTGCGATGTCAAGGAGTGGGTCACGAGCTATCCCACAAAGGCTCTCGCCGTAGGTGCTGTCGGCTTCAAGATTGGAGCAAACAACACTTGGCAAAAGCAATCCACGCGGAACTGGAAGATTGCTTCTCACTCGGACCAGGAGGGTCAGAGCGGGTGCTCCTTTTCAGGGGAGCGGGAGCAAATCAGGAGCAACCAGAATCACAAGTTGTATTTAGGTTTTCGCTGGCACAGGGGCCACAAGCCAGCTGGCAAGTGACTGGGCCAACGCGTTGAGCCAAAGAAAGCAGAAGGGCCCCACGCAGCACTCGTTGAGTGGAGAGGGGTGAGCTTCGGTGCAAGAGTGGCTCAGGGTTGGGGCTTCTCAAACCCCAGTGTACAGCTTCGAGGGTCACTCGTGGGCTGCACGGTCAGCGTCTCGTGGTCTTTCCAAGATGGCGTGCCCCATGCTTCCGGTCGCCTCCACGGGTCTCAGCTCTGCAGGGACTGTGGATCGGGCTGTAGGAAGGCAGGCAAGCTTGATCTCGTTGATCTCTGTCGCTTGAGTTCTGGCGGGAACTGCAACAAAGCAGATGTCGAGGTGCTGGATGGTGCCTGTTTGCACAGGGTGGTCACTCCTTGACCACAAGGGAGATTCTTCAGTCTTCTACGTTGAGTAGGATGTCGAAGGGTCCAGAGTTTCATTTCTTATGTTTCGTCAGGATAATCTGAAGTGCATTGGCACTGCTCCCATTCTTATACCAATCTAGGGGGCTGGATTACCTGCTAGGTCCCCTCCTATAGGTGGGACCCAGGAAGGGGGTGGGCACACCCCTTTCCTGTCCGCGCTGGGACAGGGGCTGGGGAGCCCCCTAACCGGTTTGGCCGGATTATGCAAGGGGCAGCCTTGTGCGCCCCAAGCAGTGTCTGGTTTCTTTCAAACCTCCCTGCTACAATCCACTATCTCCTGTCTGGGGTGGTGTGACACCTCCCTGCGACAGGAAATCCTTTGTCCAGGCCTCCTTGGCTGTGTTTCGGTCAGCTGCAGGGGGTCAGATCTGTGTCTGTGGCAGAAGCATCCATTTTGTGGATCTGAGGCTCTTTTAAAAATCAACCGTATTTCAGCAAAGTAACATGTCTTCTCCCTCTAGAGGGGTGGAATGCTATCCCCGTCGCCAGGACTGGCGAGGGGATAGTATTCCAAATCGTATGACACCTTACACGACATGTTTTGATAAAGCCAAACCAAAGTTGCTATATAACCGCGAGGATTATAATGCACATAAGAGTATATGGTATGGCATTATCCCGGAACAGCTTAGGGAGTTGTTCCCGACAGCTGCAGACAGGCTCAGCTCATGCTAGAGCTCCATCTCACGTTAAACCACGCACTCTGCCTCCAGGATTGATGAGGCCTTCCATAGGAGTGGCTCATAGGTTTATATGTGTCCAGATATAGGTTTAGATATAGGTATACAATATCTAAGCAAGAGGTGATTACACCACCTTGCCCCAGCTGAGTAATCAGCCAGTTGTGTCAATTTTAGATAGCCAGCCAGGGGTGGCAAAAGATATGCTGCAGCCCCTGGTAGGCCTTGGATGCACCTATGCCCTGGGCACCTATAGTGCTCTGCACAGGGGCTGATAAGGTGTCCCAAGCCAATCTAGTTATGCACCTAGGGTACATGGAATCCATTTTACAGAGAGAGCAGATGGCCTGGGGCCCTGATTAGCAGGGAACCAGGTCAACTAAGTCGAAAACCAGCTAAACACAAGGCAAAAAAATCTGGGGTAACCATAGTCAGGTAGCCACCTTCCTACACCTCCTGCTCGATGGTGCTCCACCTTTGCTCTCGAGGGAGTAACCTCCGGCTAATGAAGGCCACTGGCTGATCCAGGCCTTGCTTGTTCATCTGGGACAGGACGGCTCCGATGCCATGCTCGGACGCGTCCGTTTGGACCACGAACTCTCGGGAGTAGTCCGGGGCCTGTAGCACGGGGGCAGTACACATGGCGTCCTTCAATGCTTCGAACGCTTCTTGGCAGGCGGGGGTCCAGTTAACTCTTTTGGGCTGGTTCTTGGAGGTTAACTCCGTGAGGGGCACTACCAGGCCGCCATACCCCTTTATAAATCGTTGATACTATCCCGTGAGCCCTAGGAACGCCCGCACCTCTGTCTGGGTGGTGGGGGCTTCCCAGGCCACGATCGCATCGATCTTGGGCTGAAGGGGTGCCACGAGGCCGCTGCCGACCTGGTGTCCCAGGTAGACCATGGACCCTTGGCCGATTTGACATTTGCTGGCTTTTATGGTGAGACCCGCCTCCTGCAGGGCTACCAAGAACTCCCGGAGGTGGAGGAGGTGTTCGGGCCAGTGGGAGCTGAATACCGCGATATCGCCCAGATACGCGGCACTGAATTCTTCCAACCCGGCCAGTACCTGGTTCACCAGTCTCTGGAAGGTGGCGGGGGCGTTTTTCATGCCGAAGGGCATCACCCGGAAATGGTAGTGACCATCTGGGGTGGAGAAGGCTGATCTCTCTCGGGCTCCTTCTGTCAGGGCGATCTGCCAGTATCCGCTGGTCAGGTCGAAGGTACTGAGATAGCGAGCAGACCCTAGGCGGTCAATGAGCTCGTCTGCTCGGGGAATGGGATGTGCGTCGGTTCTGGTGACTGCGTTGAGGCCCCGGTAGTCCAAACAGAACCTCAGCTCAGGAACAGCGCCGGGGGCGGCAGCCTTCGGAACCAGAACCACGGGGCTGGCCCATGGGCTGTCGGAGGCTTCGACCACCCCCAGGGCTAGCATCTTAGAGACCTCGACCTTGATGCAGGCTCGGACTCGGTAAGGAACGCGGTAGGCTCTGTGACGTACCGGGGGGCTGTCCCCGGTGTCCACATCATGAACGCACCAACTGGTGATGCCGGGGACGAGGGAGAAAAGGTCAGAGAACTGTCCCAGTAACTGGCGACAGTCCTCGCGCTGCCCGGGGGTGAAGAGGAGGAGAGACTCACTCCCTCTACGGAGTCATCTTTCTCTTTCGCAGAGAGAGGAGGTCGGGGAGAGGCTCTGTGTCCTCTTCGGTTCCGTCGTCGGTGGCGAGGAGCAAGCTCAACTCGGACCGTACGAAGTGGGGTTTCAGGCGGTTTACGTGGATGACCCTCAGGGGGTTCCTGGGGGACTGTACATCGACGAGGTAGGTAACCTGGATCTTTCGTTCCACCACCTTGAAGGGCCCGGTCCATTTGTCCTGCAGGGCACAAGGTTCCACAGGGGCCATCACCCAGACCTGTTGTCCGGGCTGGAACTCGACCAGAGTGGCATTCTGATCATACCACCTTTTCATCTCTTCTTGGCTGGCTTCGAGGTTTGCTTCTGCCAGTTCTCAGAACTTCCGAGTCTGGTTTCAGAGGGCCAGAATGTATCGAAACACATCTGGGGGGATTCTAGGAACGCCGTCTCCCACCCTTCCTTGACCAGGCTGAGGGGTCCCCGGACGGGGTGCCCATAGAGCAGCTCGAAGGGGCTAAACCCCAAGGACTTCTGGGGAACTTCGTGTTACGCGAACAGGAGGCAGGGGAGGAGGACGTCCCACTTGCGCTTCAGGGACTCCTCGAGACCCATGATCATCCCCTTGAGGGTGCTATTGAACCGCTCGCCCAGGCCGCTACCTTGGGGGTGGTATGGGGTGGTGA
Source organism: Lissotriton helveticus (assembly GCF_964261635.1). Taxonomy (NCBI): domain Eukaryota; kingdom Metazoa; phylum Chordata; class Amphibia; order Caudata; family Salamandridae; genus Lissotriton; species Lissotriton helveticus. The sequence continues at coordinate 661,464,231 of NC_136065.1, forward strand.
ACTTGTACGTCACCCCACACTGCTGCCAGAGAGACTTCATGTATCTCGAGATGAAGTTTGTTCCTCTGTCGCTCACTACTTCTCGCGGGAATCCCACCCGGGAGAAGATCCCCATGAGGGCCCGCCCCACTACGGGGGCCGTCACCGTTCGGAGGTGGATGGCCTCGGGATATCGGGTGGCGTGGTCCACTAGGACAAGAATGAACCGGTGTCCTAGGGACGTTCGGGGGTCAAGAGGTCCCACGATATCGATTCCCACCCGTTCAAAGGGGGTACTGACCACTGGGAAGGGTTGGAAGGGAGCCTTGCGCCGCACTCCGCTCTTCCCGCTGGCCTGACACGTGGGGCAGGATCTGCAGTGGGCCTCCACATCAGCTCGCATGTGGGGCCAGTAGAAATGGGGGACCAAACGGTGGTACGTTTTGTCTTGGCCCAAGTGTCCCGCCAAGGGCACATCATGGGCCAGGTTCAGGAGGAAGCTGCGGAAACGTAGGGGGACCACCAGCACTCGGGCTGACCCTAGTTCGGCGGACTTTTGCTCACTATATAGCAGGCCATTTTCCCAATAGACGTGGTGGGAGCCGGACTGGTCACCGGCGGCCTGGGCGGCGGCCTGCTGCCGTGGCCCCACTAGAGAGGGACAGTAGGTCTGTTCCAGGCAGAACTCCTCTCGGGAGGGCCCCCCTTCCTGGCACCGCTGGGCTAACTCGGGGAGATCGTCCGTGCTCGGGGCTGGTTCACCAGCGGGGTCCAGGGGACCCGGGTCGGGGTCACTGCTTTCGCCGGGAAAAAGGTCGAGGCCTTCTGTCTGCCCGCTGTCCTCCAGCTCGGCGGGGACGGGGCGAGGGTTTTCGGGTTCCACCCCCTCGGGGGTGGACGCCCGGGCTGCCATGGATCGGGTGGTCACGCAGGCCCACTCGGGTAGGCCCACCATCTCGAGGTGAGTCCTTCGCTCTACTTGCTTCCACGGGGAGCTCTCTAGGTCGTTACCAAGGAGACAGTCCACGGGCATGTCGGTGCGGACTGCTACTCGTAACTCCCCGGAGACGCCCTCCCATTCGAATGGGACCTGAGCTAATCTGCTAGTGCGGACGGAGTTGTCCGCGGAGATCACTCTGCTGGAGGCGTTGGGTACTATCTGGTCCTTCGTGACTAGGTGCTCCTTTACAGCAGTGATACTGGCCCCTGTATCTCGGAGAGCCCCTATGTGGTGCCCGTTGACGGTCACCTGCTGTCGGTATTTCTCGGTGTTATCTGGCAAGAAGGTTCCGGGAACCATCTCCCTATTCCCCAGGGAGACTAAGATCATGGTGGCTGGTTCCCACCCTTCCGGGTCCTCTATCTCTTCCTCTTCTAGGGCTACATTGGCGAGGTGGCGCGCAGGGGGACTCGCAGCAGTGGGCTTCTTGAGCATGGGGCAGTTGGGGTCACTGGCATAATGCCCTGTCTGTTGACATCGGTAGCAGGTGGTGCTTATTCTGGGTCCTTGCCTAACTGGAGGGAATCCGGCCCTTGCGGCTGGCGGGGATGTCCCGGTCTGGTTTCTAGGGGGGCTGCGGGGAGGCCCTGTCTGGGGACCCCTTTGTCTACTCTGACCCCCTGCGCACCTTTGACGTGGAGATCCTTGTTCGTTTCGGCCATAGTCTCCCCCGGGACCCCGTGGGACTCTTGTGCTCACCCAACGATCAGCCTCGACAGCCAGCTTCCGGGGGTCTGATAACTTGCTATCCAGAAGGTGCTGTCTTAGTTCCACAAAGCAGTTGTTCGATAGGTGCTCATAGGCTATGAGGTCAATGTGAGGTTCCGTGACAATTCGAAACCCGTGTTTTCGACGTTGTCGTAAAACTATAATTTCGGTACCAGTGAACCGTAAATGATCCATATAGTAAATCTGGTGTTTTCGTTATGCTATGAGCAAGAACACTCTTGTTACAAGCACATTTCCGGTACATCATGGCATCCATTTTAGAATACAGCATCCATCTTGTATTCTTGCCCTCACATAGTCAATGAGCAAACAGTGACCTCCGATCAATTCATTTCGCTAAAGGACACGTAGGCTTTAGCCGGCGATTCACCTTGTGAATGACACGTGCACACTAGTTCAGAAACGCTGTGGCCGCATGACTCGGCAGAAGCTTCTTCCTCTGCCTGAGGCCAGTCTTGCTATACTGGTTCTCGTGCTCGTTGGACTGATCATGATTAGGCGGCCGAAAACGGCAGCCTTGCCCATTTACGACCCACAAACATCTCTTATCCTGTTTTTCTATCTCCTACACCTGGCTCTGCTTCTTTCCTTCTGGGCCTTTATTAGGGGGAGGTAACGAAATTTACGATGAGGCGGTCCGGCTCCTGAATGAGAAGATGACATGAGATTTTGATCGAACAGTGGGAACCCCTCATTCGTAATGTTTGACATCAGAAGTTCGTTGACGGTTCCTGTTTAACGCCAAATATTTATTGTTTATGATACAAAGTTTAAGAAATGTACGAGTATGTGAAGAATGTTGCTTACAGCTAAAAATTGTGTATTTAAGGAACAACCCACCTCGTACAAATCGAACAGGCTCCTAGAATCTGCCTGTGTGTGGTTTCTGTGACCTCTGTATCCCTGCAGTAATAAACCTTTGGTCTTTGACGCCACCATCGAGAAGCCCGTGTTTCTGTTTTATTTGTGCACCAAGACAGGTAGAACTCAGGGGTCTTCGGGTGTTATCCCTGACACCTCTGGACCGTATTTTAGTCCAGAACTCCAATTGGCGCTCCAACGTGGGCGACGTCATTCGGTATCGGTCCAAAAGCCTGAAGATTTCGAGAAGCTTCGTGTGAAGATTCCAGAGGGAGGCGCCCCACTTCATCGATCCCGGTATATCGCAAAAGTGGCCCGACGTTCTCTTCCACGAGGGTTCCCGTTCAGACGGCTACAAAGGTCCGCTGCCTTAACTGTCGCCCTGTCTTGGACCCGAGGTGCAGACCTTAGTACGGCGAGACGTGACAGGTTTCTCCTTGGTGACGTCTACAGTGCCTCAGTTAAGTATTAAGTGGTTGCTGGTTGTTTTTGGTTACTTTGTAAGGATTTATCAATTGGTTGCTCCTGTTCGGATGATCCTTTCAGTTCTCTGACTTGACTTGGTTTTGTAGATTATCACTGGTTGTTCTCGTTACGATAATCTTTGGTTTGGTTTGGGTGTCGATACATTGGTTCATTTGATAGGCCTAAGTTCTCGATTGCGCATCTTTGTCTGTGTTTGTTCTGTGTTCCGGTTTTTCAAAATGGTAAGTCGGAAAAACTGTATGTTTTCATGTTTTGGGTGCTACAGGGATTCCCGGTTGGAGGACTCATGTCCGGTCCCTCCAATTGGAACTCCTACTTATGAGCTCCACTGCAAGCATGGTGTGGGGCCTATATCTTATAATGAGGTGTGGGTCCGCTACACGAAAAAGGATGGTGTCCTTAGTTGGCCACTACATGGTAGTTTTGAACCCGAGATCCTTGATAATTTGGAAATAAAACTGTTTAAGAAGAAAGCCCGGCCGGCAATGTTTGATTCTTTCCGTTGTTGGCGAAAAGAATCCAAACAAAGAGAGCTTAAGAAATTGAAGAAAGAGCAAAAAGAGCAAGAGTTGACCTTAATACAGTCTGCTAAGCACTACAACTCGATGAAACTGAGAAAGCAATAGAGATATCTGATAGAGAGCGTAATTTGGCGATTGACAAGTGCTACCCTGCCTTGCCATCATGTGCTGCTAAGCCAGTAGAGGACCCTGAAAAGGATCCCCTATTGTCCTACTTGTTGAGGTCACCTCCAACGTATGCACAGGGTGCTACGGCCCCGCCATTGCCACATGTTTTATTACCGGCTGCTGGACAGCCTGGGATACCTGCTCCTGCTCCCTTGAATCTAGCTCCTGCACTCCCTGTGGTTAACAACGTTTTTCCGGCAACCCCTTTTCCAGGATTGCCTGCTCCTCTGCCTATGCCTGCTCCGCTCATACCTGTTATTTCGCAAGTTGCTTTGCCTGCTACCCCTACTCTTACTGTTTCATCTGTTCCAACTACATCTCTACTCAAACATTCTGCAAGCTTTATCTCTCCGCATTCTGTTCGTCGGAAAATCACCGAATCTGTCACTAATATTCTATCTCCTTTTTACAAAACTCTAATTAAGACTCCTGCATCTGAATCTACTCAGAGACGTAGTCAGCTTCCAAGTGTTGAAGAACGAGGAATATTAGATTCTACAGCCCTTAGGTGGATTTCGAAAGTTGGAAGGTATGATGTACGAGATGTATTAGATACATTTATGCAATGGAACGAACCGACACAACGTTATGTGTTCGATGTAATGTGTTCCCTTTTGCGTGAGGATTTGGAGGAGGACGACTCTGAATCAGTTCCGGATGAATTAATCCATGTTCAACAAAAATTTGCCGCAGGTATGATAGTAGGCCAGGATGTAAAAGAAGCGATGGAACTGATTTTAGGCTATAGGTTTGATCCGTCTCTCCGCTCACCAAGGGACCTAGAGAAACGTAGCTCAAAACAAGGTCGTCAATATCCGATGAGGGAGGTTCCGCCAATATGGCGCGAAGCCATTCAAGCTGATGCGGTCAATGGTATTGCAGCCGCTCCAGCGCAGTTCCAGAGAGTGTGGATACACATTCCGTGGAAACGAGCTGAAGTATTAGCAGTAAAACAGGCTTTGCCAGACCCGCGTAAAAACCCAGCTGGGTATTATAAAGAGCTGACTCAGACGGTTCAAGCTTGTGTCATGAACTTAGCAGACATCGACATGCTATTTGGCAATGTAGTGCCGCAACCTATTTGGGCTAAAATTCGTAACGAAAATCATCCAGTTGCTCTAGGTGATGATTGGCCAGCCATAGTAGCGGCAGATGGTCAACAAATTGGTGGTTCCAAGCCTGAACCTGTAATTGCTAATTTACCTGGTAGGATAATCGATTTAATGAAAACTTTGATGCCAGCATTGCGCGTTAATTGGGACAAACTGTCCGCATGCAAGCAGAAGAAAGACGAAAGTGTCTCCGACTTCTTCACTAGATTTGAAGAAACTTTCGTAGATCACAGTGGTCAGGATATGAGCACGGAGGGAGGCCAGAGATTGTTTGTCGATAAATTTGTGCATAACTTGTTACCAGAGCTTAGTAATAAATTAAAAGATTCTGAAAGTACGTGGGCTGTCTCTACGACTGCGCAAATACTTGCAACTGCTCAGTACTATGAAAATAGGGATAAAGAAGAGAAAGAAAAGTCAGAAAAGAAAACAAAAGATTTAAAAACTAAAGTCCTTTTACAACAGGCATATCCACCTCGCACGAATCAGACAAACTCACAGCAAGGGCCACATCAGAGAACCGATTACGGTTCCCAAAGACCGCAGTACCAATGGAATCAGTGTGCTTACTGCAAAAAGGAAGGTCATTACAAGAATGAGTGTCCAGTCCTAGCACAAAATAATGGCGTTCCAGCTCAGAGAGGTCGTGGTGGTTTTACGCAAAACCCTAGAGGCCGAGGACGAGGTACTATGCCTCCGCAGACTAATGATCGCCCTTCTAATTATTTCGATCAGCGGAATGGACAATCTGTACAGCCTGGTAGATCTCAACAGTACCATGTAGAAGATTACTGTGAGGTTAGCGAGGAATTTCAACAAAATGGGTACTAGGACAGCCATGGACAAAGAGAGGGAGTAGTATCAGTTCCAGTAGATCAGAGTGGGCCTTATGTCGCAGTAGCTACATCAGGTGTGGTCGAACCGTTTCTGTTGGATACTGGTGCAGCAAAAAGTTCTATCATGCATGCGAAACTCCCTGGCGCACCTTTGTCTGGCTTAACAAACGTTTCAGTAGGTTTTTCAGGCGCCCCTGTTCACAATCCTGTTTCTGGTCCTTTGTCTATTTCTGTTGGGCCTCGTCAATTAAAAGCACCCTTGATTTTGACGACCGGTTGCAATGAAAATCTGCTTGGTTTAGATCTGTTAAAACGCCTGTATGCGACACTGTACTGTTCTCCTTCAGGAGTACAGCTCACGTTGGGTAAGAGAGTCATCTCCCCAATATACTTGTCAAAGGACGCGCTCCCACTGGAGCTGCGTTCTCTCCCTGATACTCTTTGGGCGACTGGTCCTAATGATGTAGGTCTTTTGGAAATTCCCCCTTATGTAGTAAGTTTGAAAGCAAATGTTAAATTCCCACGAATCCCACAATATAGGATCTCTAGCGAAGGCGAGCGTGCGCTCTTATTGATAGTGCAAGATCTGATCCAGAAAGACGTAATAGAAGAAACTAGAGGGAATGTCTGTAACAGTCCTGTCCTGCCGATTCTAAAACGCACTGATCCTTCAAAACCTCCAGTCTACAGATTTGTAATTGACCTTAGAGAGGTTAACAAAATTGTGATTCCACAGTTTCCTGTGGTTCCAGACATTACTGCATTGTTGACGCTGATTCCTGCTACGGCCACATGGTTTACAGTGATTGACTTGAAAAATGCCTTTTTCAGCATTCCGATAGCCGAGGAAAGCAGAGATATTTTCGGCTTCTCTCTAGGAGGTCGAAGTTTCAGGTTTAAACGCGCTCCACAAGGCTATTGTGAAAGCCCATCCATTTACAGTCAGGCATTAAAGAGCCAGTTAGATTCTTTTGTACTTCCTCCTGGTTCTGCCTTGGTCCAATATGTAGATGACCTTCTAGTGGCTGCTAATGACAAGGAAACTTGCAAAACAGCTACAATTTCCCTACTGCATCATTTGTCGGATTTTAATCACAAGGTGTCACCTTCCAAACTACAATATTGTTGCCAAGAAGTGACCTATCTAGGTCATCTCTTGTCAAAGGAGGGAAGAAGGTTGACCCCGGAGAGGATAAAAACAATTACTCAGATGAATGTTCCTAGCACACAGAGAGAAGTGCGTGCGTTTTTAGGTATTACTTCATACTGCAGGCAATGGATCCCAAATTTTTCTCTCTTGGCAAAACCATTGGTGGCTCTGACCGGAAAAGGTGTTCCGAGTCCGGTGCCATGGTCTGACGAATGTCAGCAGAGTTTCTCTGAGTTACGAAAAGCACTGTGTTCAGCTCCTGTGTTGGGTACACCTGACTACAGCAAACCATTTACACTCTATGTTCAAGAAAGAGAAGGTTGTGCATTAAGTGTTTTGACGCAACGATTTGGGGATAAACAACGTCCTTGTGCGTAGTTCTCATCAACATTAGACCCGGTAGCCAGAGCGTTGCCAAGTTGCTTAAGAGCTACAGCAGCAGCTGCAGTGTCCATTCGACAATCTGCTGGTCTGGTCATGAACAATATGCTAATAGTCATGGTTCCACATGCTGTGGATACACTCATGAACCGAACGAAAACTCAGCACCTCACCAGTGCTAGATTATCAGGCTATGAGCTGACACTACTAGCGAATCACATTCAGATTAAAAGATGCAATGTACTGAATCCAGCAACACTGTTGCCGACTAGCCAGGAGTCGAGTGATTCTGAACCCCATGACTGTTGTTTTAGAACCGAGGAGGAGACAAAAGGACGGATTGATCTTAAGGACACTCCGTTACCAGATCCAGATGGCACGTTATATGTTGACGGGTCTTGTTTTAAATTGGAGAATGGTGATGTGACAGCTGCCTACGCAGTAACGACCTTGAGTACGATTGTGGAGACTGCAAGGGTGAGTCAGAATTCTGCCCAAGCTGCAGAATTAATTGCATTGACTAGAGCGTGTGTTTTAGCAAAGGGAAAGAGAGTGAATGTGTTCACAGACAGTCAGTATGCGTTCGGCGTAGCGCATAGTTTTGGTCGACTGTGGAAGGAAAGAGGTTTTATTACGTCCCATGGGACTAAGATCCAGCATGGTCAGCTAGTCAATGACTTGTTGGAATCTCTAACCTTACCGACTGAAGTTGCGATTGTGAAATGCAGCGCTCATCGAGCGGTTACGGATGATGTTGGTCGTGGAAATGCTTTTGCTGATGAGATAGGTAAGCAGACAGCTAGGAATACGATGAGTGGGATGTATGTTGCAACATCTGCGAGATGGGTTGCTGAATCGGGAATGTGTGAAGACACAGTGGAAAGTGTGAAAGCAATTCAGGAAGAAGCGACTGAAGAGGAAAAGATTGCATGGAAAGAGAAAACGGGTAAATTGGACTCGAGTGGATGTTGGATTGACTTGTCGGAGCATCAGCGTTGGATGTTGCCTGATGCGTATGTGCTTGCGGTGGTAACAATGGCGCATGGAACAGCGCACATCAGTTCTTAAGGGATTTGTAAAATGTTGGCCCCAGTCTGGAAGAATGATGGAATCAGTAAGTGTGCAGAAAGAGTGGTTAGGAACTGCATGGTATGCCTGATGCATAATCCTGGTAAGGGAACTCCCACACCCGCTGGACATTTCGCTCCTCCCTCTTGCCCCTTCGAAGTGATTCAGTTGGATTTCATCCACATGGACCGATGTAATAACCTTAAATATGTCCTGGTGGTAGTCTGTACTTTTTCGAGATGGATTGAAGCATATCCGTTAAAAGATAACACTGCCTTGTCCACTGCTAAAATCCTCCTAAAAGAATACTTCCCCAGGTATGGAATGCCACGGATCGTATGGTCAGACAATGGGAGTGAGTTCGTAGGGAAAGTTATGCAGAGTGTGTGTGCAGGCTTAGGGATTAAACAGAAGTTCCATAGTGCGAACCACCCCCAGTCAGCAGGTTTAGTCGAAGGGTACAATGGTACACTTAAACTGAAACTTGCTAAGATCCAAGCTTCCACGGGTTTGTCCTGGCCAGATGCACTACCGCTGGCCTTGTTATCCACTAGAGCGACTGTGCACTCTCGAGTAGGGCTTAGCCCATATGAGATTGTGTTCGGTCGCCCCGCAAATGTCTGGGGGGTACCGAGACCACGAGAATTTAAGCAGCTAGAGTACCCAATGTTAATTGATTACCTTTTTGACTTGACTGCTAAATTGAGCCTCATTCACCAACAGGTTTTCGATGCATTGCCAAAGCCTCCGGAAAGCCCAGGTCATCAGCTGAAACCCGGAGATTTCATCGTCATCCGAAACTTCGGACGGACCAGGAATCTCCAACCGAAGTTTGTGGGCCCTTTTCAAGTGCTCTTGGCGACAAGGACTGCTGTACATGTGGTTGGCCGGAAAAATTGGGTCCATGCTACTCACACTAAGCGTGTACCCCTTCCACTCCCCTATGACAACTGGGTTAGACGAGGAATTGGTGCCTCTGATACAGAACCTGTTCCTAGATATATTCCTTTCAGTGATGCAGAACTGACAACTGATTCACCAAACTCTGACTCCCCCCCTGAAGCTGTTTCTGTGATCACTGACCAAAACACTGCATCAAACAAACATTTGTCATCTACGAATACGAACATTGTTGCTCCTGCCGAAAACGAACTATTCCCGGATCAAACGACACCAGGAAAACTGAGATACAACCTTCGTTCTCATTCTAAGGACAAATAAAGCAGGAAACTGCCTATTTTTCATATTTTATTACATTGTTTCCAGCCAGGAAGCTTGCTGAATATTTTGTATTTCCCTGTTTTATTTTTGTTGTTTTCTATTACCTTGCCGTCTGGGTCCCCGTAGGGTCGTGGCTTTGTGCCTAGTTGAATCTGCGGGGGCCAGACACAAGGTCGGTCTTTCCGTTAGTTCTGGGAACTCCCAGGGCTGATAGAGGCATTTTCAACTACGTACAAATTATCAGTGGTCACGAGCGGTTGTAGAAGATGGAGCTTCCTGGGCTGCACCCAGAGAATGTAATTTATGCTCGCAAAAATAGATTATACGAAATTTTGCATAGCAAATGCTTTCTGATGCAATGTGCAATTACATTTTTGATTGTTTTAATAACGTTGATGGGTGGAATTGCCATTGGTATTCATTTAATCTTTGCACCGATCACGACTACAGTACCTCCCCATGCTCCTGTTTCTCCTACTGATGCTTCTTTTCATTCCTTTCATCCGTTTCCCGAACATGAGCAAGCTCGACGCTCAGAATTCATAAATAACACTTTTGTACAACTCCTGCACCAACACCAACTGGTAGTTAACACAACAGACTGCTGGGTGTGCGGTTTGATACCACACACTATGGACAAAGGCATTCCCTACCTGGTCTTGCCTTTTAGCTATAATGGATCATGTCGGGCCTTTCAGACTGTATTTGCCTATGCCCTCGAGACCTATCCCCCGCGTCCTCCACGTTCCACCAAGTATAACTCCGCTAATAAAGCTTTGTTAAAGGGAATAACCGACATGATTAAAGATGTCAATAACACCCCATTCATATCTAAAGATGAGCTACGAGTCTATTTGAGTTGGAATACTACGGAGTATAGCATTAGTTTGGGTGAAAACAAGCATAAAAGCTCCACTCCAGTTTGGGTCGTACCTCACCGAGGTCAAGTCTGTTTGCAAGGTAATGGGAGGAATCCAAGAGCTCGGCTAGGGAAGAGTGACTGTGTTGAAACTTACGTGTATCCATCAAACTCTTCCCCTGCCTTCCTAACCGCTAAGGGTACCTACTTCATCTGTAAAGACAGGGCATATACATGGCTGCCTGCGGACTTTTCAGGTTCATGTTATATTGCTCGACTGTTGCCTCCGACATATACAGCTGCCCCAAATTATCACAGAACCAGAATGGTAAGAGGTGTTTTCAGCAAGGAAGACACAGCTGGTCAGGAAGCCGGAGACTTCTTCAAAGGCTTCCTTCCGTTCTGGGGGCCTATGGCCAATAGTAGAAATCTACGTCAGCTAACACGGGTAGTTGAATCTACTATTACAGAAACTGCTGGTGCCCTTAGTAACTTAACAGCTGAGCTTCAGGCGGATCGTCTCATGACATTACAGAATCGTATGGCTCTTGATGTAATACTTGCAGATCGAGGTGGGGTATGCAGAATGATCCAATCAAGCTGCTGTGTTTATATCCCCAATAATGCTCCGACAGTATACGAAGCGATCTCTAAGCTACACAAAATTTCCGACTCTATTCACGTAGACAAGGGAAATTGGTCGCTAATGGAATGGCTTTGGACTCTATTATCAGCGTGGGAATGGAAGGTTCTGGTGGTCATTGGTATTGCCTTAGTGTTCCTATTCTCGTGCTGTCTTGTTATCCAGTGTGGCCCTGCCTTGTGTAGTCTCTGTGCTGCAACCTGTTTAAGGAGACCACCTGTGTTGGGAGACAAGGTGCGAGAAAGAATAATGCTACAGCAACATATTACTGATCTAATGAACATCGAGACAGACTCTGACATAGAGTGAGTAATTGCCTATGTAAGGGCAAAAGGAGGGTCTGAGGTTCCGTGACAATTCGAAACCCGTGTTTTCGACGTTGTCGTAAAACTATAATTTCGGTACCAGTGAACCGTAAATGATCCATATAGTATATCCTGGTGTTTTCGCTATGCTATGAGCAAGAACACTCTTGTTACAAGCACATTTCCGGTACATCATGGCATCCATTTTAGAATACAGCATCCATCTTGTATTCTTGCCCTCACATAGTCAATGAGCAAACAGTGACCTCCGATCAATTCATTTCGCTAAAGGACACGTAGGCTTTAGCCGGCGATTCACCTTGTGAATGACACGTGCACCCTAGTTCAGAAACGCTGTGGCCGCTTGACTCGGCAGAAGCTTCTTCCTCTGCCTGAGGCCAGTCCTGCTATACTGGTTCTCGTGCTCGTTGGACTGATCATGATTAGGCAGCCGAAAACGTCAGCCTTGCCCATTTACGACCCACAAACATCTCTTATCCTGTTTTTCTATCTTCTACACCTGGCTCTGCTTCTTTCCTTCTGGGCCTTTATTAGGGGGAGGTAACGAAATTTACGATGAGGCGGTCCGGCTCCTGAATGAGAAGATGACATGAGATTTTGATCGAACAGTGGGAACCCCTCATTCGTAATGTTTGACATCAGAAGTTCGTTGACGGTTCCTGTTTAACGCCAAATATTTATTGTTTATGATACAAAGTTTAAGAAATGTACGAGTATCTGAAGAATGTTGCCTACAGCTAAAAATTGTGTATTTAAGGAACAACCAACCTCGTACAAATCGAACAGGCTCCTAGAATCTGCCCGTGTGTGGTTTCTGTGACCTCTGTATCCCTGCAGTAATAAACCTTTGGTCTTTGACGCCACCATCGAGAAGCCCGTGTTTCTGTTTTATTTGTGCACCAAGACAGGTAGAACTCAGGGGTCTTCGGGTGTTATCCCTGACACCTCTGGACCGTATTTTAGTCCAGAACTCCAAATGAGTCCTTCAAAGGTGGTCACCTTGCTGCCCTTGATCCACCCTCCCAAGGCCCGGCTGTAGAAATTCACGTACTCTACCCATGTGGTGCCGGCGATCTTCTTGCAGTCTCTAAATCGTTGCCGGTACATTTCCGGGGTGAGCCCATATCGAGCCATGAGGGCGTCCTTCATATGGGGGTAGGAGGTCATGACGGAGGAGGGCAGATCCAGCATGGTGTCTCTCCCCTCGCTGAGGAAGCGGCCCCATAATCCGGCCCCCCAATCCTTCTCAGGTCCTCGGTGGGCGGCCATGGCGACCTCGTACGCTTAGAACCATTGCTGGATGTCGTCATTTTTTAGTATTCCTTCACCACATCCTTGGGGATGTGGACTTTCGGTTCTACCGGGGGACCCGTGTCTCGGTGCCCCGGGGGTCGGGTTTCTTCGTTTCGGGCTTTAATCTCTAGTTCTTTCAAGCTGCGCTCGAGTTCGAGTTGGAGTTTATTCCCTTCATGCTCCCGCTGGAGCTTCTTTTCTTCTAGTTCCCCTTGCAGTCGTAATTGTTCTACGGACAGTTTCTTTTCAGCCAGCTTTATCTCTCCTTCGATTTTAAGTCGTGCCAGTTCTAGCTCGTGGTTTCGGTTGCGTTCTCGGTCTGTCATTTCTTCGATCGACAGACCTCTCTCCGTGCCGGTATTCCGTGGTAGGGTGTCGGGTCCCTCTTCTCTTTGGCCGTCAGTTTCGGTCGGCGGCTCCTCCTCCCCATCATTCCTTTCTGTCGTGGGGAGGTGGGCCCAGGTCTCTACCCAGGCCGTCAGGGCTTTCTGGAAGTCGTCTTTGGTACTTAACCCAGTGGTAGTGATGTGGAAATCTTTGCAGAATTGTTTTAATTCTTTGTGGGTATATTCTTCCAGGCGGTCTTTCTGAAATGCGGTCTTTTCGCTTGCTCCGATGAGACTCATGGTTGTTCTTGTTCAGGTGGTGTGCCAGTCGCTTTACTGTACGATTCCCAGACGTAGGCTCTTATCCCGTCGTTTGCCACCAATGTTAGAAGGGGCGATCCCAGAGGCCAGGTTATGTCTACCCGACTGCTCCGTGATCCACCTCTCCCACCAATAATGCCGAGCCTCAACTAGGGATCCCCTCCGGGGAGGACCTCAAGTATTGAATCGTACACACGAGGACCACACCACCCTTAGGAACAGACACTACAACGTAGGTTTTCGATATCAAGTTCTTTATAAACAGGTAAAGGAATTAGCACTGTTATGTACACAGGATCGAGAGATCGCCAAAGTCTCAAGGCTCCCGGAAGTGGGAAGCGGGACAGTCTCAGTCTTTAGACCAGTACGTAGCGTACCCTGCACACGGCTCTCAATCCTCGAACTGGGAGGTACGGAAGATGGTGATCGTACCGGTTGTCCTACTCACTTGAGGATGACTCAGTTTGTGATGGTAGCGTCGATGGTCCAGCCGGACCAGAGTACTCCTCGAGCCGCGTCGAGGTCAGCAGGGCTCGATCCGGAGGGTAGTTCTTGAGGAGCCGCGACCACGTCAGCAGGGCTCAGAATGTTCGTTGAAGATCTTTAGGGTTCAAGCTCAAGCCACGACGGGGTCAGCCGGGCTCCGATGTTCTAGTTCCAAGGATGAGCCTCAACGGCGTCAGCAGGGCTCGTAGAGTTACGGAGTTCAGTTCTCCCAAGGGCAGCCGCGATCAAATCAGCAGGGCTTTCTTGTCCAGGATACAACGGCCCGCTAGTTCTGGGGCGGGCCTTGATATAGTCCAGTGTAAGCATGGGCGGATTTTGCGAATTGGCAATCCGCGAAATTTTATTTTTTTTGTGTTCGCAAGGGTTTCTGCCAGTTCGCGAGGATTTTGTACCAGTTCGCAATTGCGAACTTACTTGTCGGCTCGCAACGGCCACGACTATGTTGTTCCTACGTCTGGTTCATCATCACAGGTTCACAGCACCCTCTGTTTCACCACTGCCACCCTCTGGTACACCCATGCCACCCTCTGGTACATCACTGCCACCCTCTTGTTTGTTTATCACTGTAGATTATGGGGGTGAAAAAAAGCAAGCACACCTGCCCTGCTTCAACTGACATGAATTAATTTGGGGTTGATTAATGTGTCACTGAATTTAAACTGCCAGTCTGGCACCTGCTTCCTTATCTGTAATTTGCTTTCTGTTGCAGTGCAATTTTTTTTTACAGGACCTTTGTGGCCTACTTGTAGCTATTCTATGAGCCTGCTGTGAGGGTCAGAGCAGGGTCATAGAATAGTTGCAAATAGGCAACTGAACTCTGGAGGGGCCCCTCAGGAAGCACTAGAGGGAATGGTTACAAATGTTAAGATTGAACTTTTGCACCTGCTGAGTGCTTTCAGTTTTGCAAAAATCGTTTTTCTGCAATTTCTCGCGATTCGCGGGGCGCGAATTCGTGCGAGATCGATTTCGGAAGCCGCGAATTCGTGCGAATACAGGATTTGTTTTTTTTGCGGCGTGTTTGTTCGCGTGATTTTTTGCGTGTTCGCAAGCCGCTTGTAGCGCAATGTTTGCGAAGTTACCCTAGCGGTCGTACATGGGCGTGGCCATCTTGTTTGCGTGACGTAATTCCGTTTCCGGGCGCTATGTGTAATCTCGCAAAGTGTGCGGCTCGCTAGTACAATTTCGCGTGTGATCGCGAGGAAAATCTTGCGCGAACTTACCCACGCGGTCGTGAACGGGCGCGGCCATCTTGTGTCTCATTCATTGCTATGGTTCTGGGCATGCTTTCTGTATCCTCTATGAATCTCTGCCATCCTTTGCTTGTTTGAAGTTTTTTTTATCTATTTTACTTATTATCTATCCCTCTATTTTTCTAGCTCTATATTTTTGTGTTTTCTGCTACTTTTGGTTAATTCTAAACTACTTTTTTAAACTCTTTTCTTTTCTTCTTCTCTATTCTATTTCTTCTTTATTATTTAGCTTCCTTTCTGCCCAGACCATGGTAAAGGGAGCCGGGAAGCATCCCGAGAAGGGGAAGGGCCCCGCACCCCGTGCCCGGCTCCCGTGCGGGCATTTGAGGGGGGAGAATGTCCAACCCCGGGAGATCTTCAGCGCGGAGGAGGTGGCCGGACTAGTTTTTTATGTTCAGCGCCGCCTCGCCAGGACCATCATGGCAGGCGGCAGGATCGCTAGCGGGTACGGGATCCGGGAGCGCCGGAAGCGGTGGGAGAAGGTGTGCCGGGCCATGTACCAACACTCTCGGGTCCGGCGCACCTACAACCAGGTCACCCACCGTTGGACGGATATCCTGGACCGGGAACGCGATCTGCTGGACCTGCTCGGACTTGAGATCCCCGGGCTTGGTGAGTAGTAGCTATTTCTTTACTACTCTGTTTTCTCCTGCTCTGTGTGTTATTATTTATCTTGCAAATTTTTGTTTTTTACCAAGAGCAATAATGCTGCTGATTACATTGTAGGTAAATTATATTTCAAAATCTTCTGTGCATTTCAGGTGCACTGCTCTCCTTCTCATTAGCGCTACTACTATGCTTATTTGTTTTCGATTTTGTGTTCATTTCATTGGCCTGTGAAATTATGCATGAGTGTAGTTTAAAGAACTGCGTAATGCTAGACACTAAGGGTCAGATTTTTAATTACCAGCGCATCCCTGCAAAGTAGCAGGGATGCACCAGTAACTGTGCGCCACGCCACCACCACCCATGGTGTGCCGTATTTACAATGCGGCGCACCATGTGCCCAAAACGTCACCGAAGCGTTACGCTTCTGTGCCGTAAAGGCGGCGCATTGCTGGAGTTGCGTCGCAACGATGGTGCAGCTCCAGCAATGCTCTGGGGTGCCCTATCTCCCCAATGCTGCGTCAAGCAGGCGCAGGGTTTGAGTCACGCATCATTGTCCTCAAAGTGACTGATTGAAATCTTGTAGATGTCTCTCAGCCACTTTTAGGATGCGTTCCTGCGCAGGAACGCCCTCCCTTGCGCCGGAACGCCCCCTGATGGCGCAGGGCTTTACAACGTGATGCATCTCCCATATGCGTCACGTTGTTAATATACGCCGCACCATGGCGCCTCTTTTGTTCTGCCGCTGCGTCACAAAAGTCACGCAACAATGGAGCAAAAGAGCCGCAAGGGGCTTCTAAATCAGCCCCTACAGACTCAAGTCCAGTCCTTCCTTTGTACACATGGCGATAAGAAGAAATAGTGGTGGTGGATTGATAGTTTGAGTATTCACTGATCTGCAATCACGATGAACTTTGTCTGTCACTTCGCGTGCTGCGGACTGCTGCCTGCCAGTCCTAGGCGAACCTTTTTAGTAGTTTGTTTAGTGAGTTACATAAGAACTTTCCAAGTCGACGGTCCGCAAATCAAGCAATACTAATAACGTAGTAGACCACATGAGATCGGTCAATATATCCCGTGGAATAGTTGTCTATTTGCTATTTCGCCAAAATATTTTGTTATTGTTCTTTTGAAATGTTTGATTTGGTTGACAAATATCATCCATGTTTTCTGGTCTTTCTTTCTTTCATGTTGTACATCAGCTCCCCCCAGGGGCAAGAGGACACAGGAGGAGGAGGAGGGTGCTGTTCAGGATGCAGGCCAGGATCGGGCAGGCGAGGGCTCCTTTGCTGGCCCCAGTACGTTTTAATTTTAATATAGAGTACCTATTTTTTCCTAGCGTTCCTCATTCGATTTTTTCTAAATCGTCTTTGATCTTCTTGTAGACTGGATCTAAATTCTTATCCTGCCTCGACTATGACTCCCTGTGGTATTACTAGACTATTCTTATTAGTCTGTCTGTGTAGCTAACTAAGATTGCACATTTGGCAATTCCATTGGACTCCCATTCTAGTCAGCAATAGCTCTATGCACTGAGTGCAGTCCTCTGGGATTGTCCATAATGTCTTTTCAAGTCTTCTAAATGTTTATGCTTTGACAATTGCCAACAATAAAAAGGTGAATGACCACCAAGAAAGAATAAGATACTACTTTACTTTTGGTTTGGATAGTAGGACAATCCATTCTACTACTGTTGCAGGGACAAATCTGCTCAAACAGAACTATGGACACTAAATAATGCATTGCTTAGCTTATCAATTATAATAGGTGCTGTTAGACTTTCCACATACCTCAGTGATAACAGACTTTGTAGTTGAACCCCCAATCTCCTTACTGACTAGATAGTGTGGCAGAGTCATTTAGCTCCCAAAGTCACCGATGATTGATCCCCAATGATGATTAGATTATCCAACGCAGGACAAGAGTACGGAGTCAGAGTCAAGAAGTGTCAGAGGCACGGACTCATGCTTGCAAAAATTCCAAAACCTTTAGCTCATCCACTCTAGTCTGGAGGACCAAAAACCACAGAGTCTATTTAAGTTTAAAAGCTTTATTAAAAGTAAACACATTTATTAAAATCAACTTTGTCATAAAACTAAACGTTTAACTGAAAATGGAAAAGTGCTTAGTGCTGATGATTAATTGGACACATTTCTTGTGGTCGAGCCGAGCTCTCACCTGGTTTGAGCTTGATCCTGCTCGTGTTCTTAGAAGTCAAGCTTCTGTCTGTTAGGAGAAAAAGTGGTGCGTGTTAAAAATAAAAAGCAAGCATTCATCAGTTGTGCCAAAAAGAGCAGCAAGACAACAGCCTTCCCTGGAAAAAGGGACATTTTTACTTTAGAGTAGACAGTCACAAATTATTACATTGTATTCTGTTTTTTTCACATTTCTTTATTCCTCCTAGACCAAATATTATATAGTAGTGAGTGGTGTATTCTAACATTCTTAAATGTACTTTGTAGGTGGAACATCTGGTGGCGGGGCCAGCGCGGAGGTGGTGGTATTGGACGAGGGGAACTACTCTGGGGAGGAGGCGGTGCAAGTGCCGGACGTGCCTGTGAGGGTTCACACGGTGGTGGCGGGCAGAGGTAAGCTATATATTCCTTACTTATTGAGATTGAAGACTGCATAGTGTGCTTTCTGCACAGGTGTATTATAAATCAACCAAGTAGTAGCCTCCTCTAAATGTACTTTGACTTAGCTGTGAAGGTTTTGGCGAGAAGAATCCCAATCAGATCTGAGATGAACTTGATGGATGGGATGAACGAAAAGCGAAAGAAGGGTGTAAGTAGGAGGTATGCGTATCATACCTCCTGTAGGAAAGCCCGAGCTCTTTATGTGGCAAACACCATTAACAATGCCACAAACAAAACAAAGACCTTATTTAGCACAGTAAAGGATCTAGCAGGTGCTCAAACATCGGCTACAGCTCACCCGTTAACAAAAAAACAATGTCAAGACCTGGCGACATTCTTTAATGACAAAATAGAAAACATTGTCACTAACATCACTGCTAGACCCCAGGATAACGTTTCAGAGCAGTATATCCTAAAAACACCGGAGAAAATAATCCCTCTTGAGAAATGGCCCCCCCATAACCTTGGACTCCCTAAAAATGTCCTTGAAGTCCATTTCATCAGGCTCCCCCTGCGATCCTCTCCCGGTCCGCTTTCTGAAACAACTTGACACCTCCCCCTTGACCATTATAGCAGACACGCTAAATGCTTCCCTTCTAACTTCCACTGTCCCGTCTAGCTGGAAGCACGCCATAGTGACCCCATTACTGAAAAAACCTTCAGCCGACCCCACGATCCTATCAAATTATCGGCCCATATCGTTACTCCCTGCATTTTCTAAACTGATGGAAAGACACATCCATTCCGCCCTCACTTCCTTCACGGAGAATAACAACCTCCTCCACCTATCGCAATCAGGTTTCCGAGCAGTACATTCAACGGAGACCACTCTACTGGGTGTGACGGAAAAAATTCGAAAGTTCCTGGATGAGGGTCAAACAGTCGCACTCATTCTTTTAGATTTGAGTGCGGCGTTTGATACTATATCACACAAAACTCTCCTGGCCACTCTAGAGAGAAATGGCATCCGTAAAGAGGCCCTCCAGTGGATAATGTCCTTTCTATCCGACAGATCCTACCAGATCAAATCCAGTATTGCATGCTCAGATACGCTCCCCGCCCCTTATGGAGTCCCACAGGGCTCCATCCTGAGCCCGCTGTTTTTTTATCTGTACCTGAGACCACTGGCCGATCTAGCTGACCGCACAGGCCTAACCTTAATGTCATATGCTGACGACTCTCAGATCATCTTTTCCTTATATGAGTCAAACCCCTCAACCCCATCTGTCCTGAAAAATGGTCTCCAGGAAATCTTCAACTGGATGACCACCAACCAGTTGAAGCTAAACGGGGACAAAACTGAGGTCCTCCTACTAGGAAGAAATAAAGAGCTTTGGAACCCCTCACATTGGCCACCTGAGATGGGAAATCTTCCCACCCCAGCCACACAAGTAAGAAATCTAGGAGTCATTATTGACAATACTTTGTCGATGAAACAGCAGGCAAATAAAGTGGCTGGCCTCTGCTTCACCATAATAAAATGGTTAAAGAAAATCATTTGGATGTTGCCCCAAAACACTCAAAAAAACGTAGTCAACGCATTAATAACATCGCGTATTGATTACGGAAACATACTCTACTTGAGCTCAAACCTAGCAGTGATCAAACGACTCCAAATGATCCAAAACGCTGCTGCACGACTCCTGTGCAGGATCCCTAAGTTTGACAGAATATCAAAACATCTGAATGATTTACACTGGCTCAGGATAGAACATCGGATCAGCTTCAAAACCCTGATTTATATGTTTAAGATTAAAACCAGAACTGCGCCCGGCTACCTACAAGCCTTGGCCTCCCCCTACCTGCCAACAAGAAATCTTCGATCCCAAACAGCAGCCAATTTCGCCGTCCCGAGATTCAAACTGCAAAGAACAGGAGGGCGTTCATTTGCTGTGAAAGGACCCACCTTATGGAACTCGCTCCCCCCGCATATCCGGAAAGAAGAAAGCTATACGAAATTCCGGAAATATGTAAAAACCTGGTTGTTCCAGAAACAACTCTAGTAATACCACAATTCAGCATTTCCCCTTCAATCTAACCGAATGTCACAGGCGCCGGGAAACCCTTTTTGGGTAGCTGTAGCGCCATACAAATGTAAAAAATAAATAAACAAATAAATAAATAAGTAAGTGTGGAAGGACGAGAAATTTAATGATGACTGGCAAAGAAGAATGATATGTGTTTGCTTGGTCCCCGAGGTGGCTGGGAAGGAAAGAATATGGTATGGTGCATGGCTGGGTGAATGATGAAGCAAGGATGGGTGGAAGGAGAACAGCCTGGGTGGGTGAAACAGAAACTGTATGTGTGCATATACTTTGAATGGATGGATGCCTGGATCATGGTATTATCTGACTCTTAGATAGCATATGTGTATCTAGAGAGAGTAGACGGTCACTGGATGAACTAAGTGTTACTTTGAAGAGCATGTAACACCGCACCCGCACGTCCGTTCCAGTGTAGGAAAGGCAAGGAAAAGAAGTTGTAATTTTGTCCAAATACTACCATGAATAGTAGCAGTAGTTTGTATTGCAACTGCAAGCACAGCATATATCCGGTTATTACGGTGGACACTCCCTACCTCTCTTAATAACTTTAGTTTAGTAGTAGTACGTCATTCATGTGTGGGTGTATCACTGTTCACTCAATAATAAGCAAAGCACCTAAAGTCATCCCATATGTCATCAAATACATCCCATGTGAAGTGATAGATAATCAGATTATTTAGCTTCTTCATTTTCCTTTTCTAGTACTCATTTGCACTGTAGGGTGAAAGCTAAATTAATTAAGCAGTAGCCCTTTTAACAGAGTATTCTCAGTGCCACCCGTAATAGAAAAGTAAGAGCTTCACCACCTGCATGTACTGGACCAGTACAGTAACGCAAGTCTGTCTCACTCATCATGGTGTGCGTCTGTTTTTCTCGGGTGCAAGTTCACTGCGCTGGCATTATGCCGGCTTGCATAAGATAACGTAACAATTTTCCTAAACAAGAGAGAAGAAGAAGAATAAGACTGGTGTACTGTCATAGTCGACTGTAATGGAAGTCCATAGTGCTCGTAGAATTTGTTCCTTAAACTCCCACTAATGTTAGAGCAAGGATGAAGAAGTGGGAGGTTAGATAGATACTGTCCTCAATAGTTATGTACTGTGCTTTCAATTTGCTACTTGTACTGTGACACAACTTTCTGCTCAATCCTTTTGTGTTAATCTTAAGGAGCATTGGTTACAGAATATGTCTTTCTTTCTTCATATAGTTGCTCCTTCCAAATCAAACAGACCATCAAGGAGGGAGCTGGCTCAAATGGCCCTGCAACGGAGGCTGGATGCCACTGTCGCCGAATATCGGCGGCTGGTGGCCCTGGAGGAGGAGGACACGCAGTCTACCCGTACAACAACAACATCCACTGGGACAGCTGCATCCTCCTCTGTGCCCCCATGGGCTGCCAGCCAGCGCAGTGCTCCAGCGGTACGGAGCCGGGCTACCAAAGCCAACCGCCAACGCCGAGCAGCAAAGACAGCAGCTGCCCCCCACAGGAGTTGCAAGGCACGCCAGCGCCGCTTATGCCTCAGAGTGTCCTACCTGGAGCAGGAGGTGCATACCTATAAGAACTTGGTGGAGGGCCTCCGCTTCGACCATGCCACCCTCCGCAAGGAGTATGATGCCCTGGCCGCTAAAGTCAACAGCACCCTGCCATAGTGTAGTGTCCCTTGCCCGTTATTTAGAGACTTTTGGGGGGTGGGAATTGGGAGTTGGGTTGTTTTTGGGACTTTTCGAAGGACAATCGTTGGGGTTAGGGAGGGTCTTGCGGGAGATTATTTTGTTAGGGCTACAAAAATATACTTTTTGAAACTTTATCTGACCATACCTGCTTTTTACTGCTTTTGAGTCTGGTGGGTGGGGGTTTAACAGTAAGTTTGTTTTCCTGAAGAGTCCTAGGACTTTAATAGTACTACCGTCAATCTCTCGTCTATTCCTAATACTCCATTATACTACCTCCCACCAAACGCTTATCTTACCTGTAATTTGTGTTTGAAAGTAGGGCTAGGCCCAGGACTGGCTCCACGGGAAATGGCGATTAAGGTTGGCAATCTTGGGCGGATAAAATGTCCTCATTGCGGTGGTACTAGTGGTGTGACACAGTGGCAGTTGCATGCCTATGGAAAAAAAGAAAATGAAACCTGGTTTGTCCTTACTGTAGCATTACAACGGTACGATAGAGAATATAGCAGGTGACAGTACCCTGGAACAGTGCCACATAGAGCCTAACAAATGGTAAAGTATTGAAAGTATAACTAGTACTTGCGTTGAATTTCTTTGACATTGGCTACTACTACAAGAAATAGTACTGAAGCTGAGTAAGTCTAGAATATATCCTCGGATTCCTTCACCAGCCTGTTGCTATGACCTTATCCTCCCCAGCAAGTGTGTGGAATTATTGATGTCATTTAGTCACACATCAAGCAACACCACACAGCCCGGGGGAAGAGGGTTAGGGTTTGGAAAATGGATGGGAATGGGGGTTTCTTTTTGGGTAGGTTTTGTTGAGAGAAAAAAAAAAGCACAGCATGGACAAACAATAATTGAAGATAAAGAAATCTTTGGGTACAAAGCTAACCATAAATCTTTTAAGTGACATAAAGGAAGTGCATGCCCTACTGCATGCATTGTTACTGAAAAGTAAGTAGTACTAGAATGCGACAGTAAAGGGCTGCAGCGTTTTCACTTGCCTATCTCTGCACTCAGAGAAACACTTCTTACATTAAATTAGGTTTAAAAATGAGCCGAAGTAAAACCTATAGAATGGCTGTAGGGATCAATTTAGAAGCAGAGAGAGATCCAAGAAATGCAGTCACACTCATAGAAGAAAACAATGGATACTGTATCTGTATGTTGTTGTAGTTGTCCTGTTGAATTTGGTAAGTAAGTTGCATGCAGCAAACAATTCCTCTTATTAGCGGCACTCCTCCATTCCAGCTGACGCTTCGTCCATCAATGTTGGTGACCAGAAGACACCCTGTCCACCTCCTGCCTGGCGGATGCTGAATTGCGGCTCGCTAATGTGAAGCCTGACTCCATCCTTTTTTCCCCATTGCACAGACTGAAACCCGGCCTGTAATTATTGAACGAAAAACAGGAAGTGCTATTACAACACCACTGATAAATAAATATAAGCTATGTACGCTGTGTAGTGCAAAAAGTCACACTTTGATTTTCCTAATAGACAGTACAATATTTTTGAAAGTGCGTACTCTGTCTGAGTCACCTTTTGAAGGATAAATAAGTATGGGCAAATTAATTTAGCGGATCTTTCCCCTCAAGCTAGGTGTACTGTAAACTGTGTTTTAGAACAAAATTAGACCTTCCCAGCAGTGCTCCCACCCAGACCCTTACTAAAGCCAGTCGCAAAAATGTAGAAGACCCCCAATCAGATCTCAAAAAACGAGGCCTAGCAGAAAACTGGTGACAAAACGTACTTTGAAAGTAAAAGTAGGCCCAAATACCCCCTTACCCACCGTGGATTGTATTCAAACCACTTGCAAGCAAGCAAAAGTATCCATAGCCAGCATCGCTCCGACTCGAAAACCCCCCCACCCAAACACATGCAATAGAAATACTGCTAACCCTAACGAGCCCTAAGTTAAGAATAGTGGCAAAGGCTTTCTTTAACTATGCCAAATCCCCCCTTTCCCACCATGGATTTTCTTCAAATGACTTGCAACCAAAATTACACATTCTCACGAGTGCTCTAAGACCCCAGAACTCAGTTGCAAAAATCTAGAACACCCCGAAACACATGCAATCCTGCTGCTAGGGCTAACCGTAACGAACCCTAAGTTACAAAAAGTGCCAAAAGGATTTTCCTTATGGATTTTGTCCAAACCACTTCTATCCGGTATTAGACCTTCCCAGGAATGCCCCAAGACCCGCCAACCCACCCGCAAAAAAGCACAACACCCCCAAACAGCCAAAAAGGAAAATCTCATACTTACAATATTTCTCGGCCTTTGGTCCAAACGCTCTGTGCAGCTAGGTCATAACTCCCGTTTTCCACCACGGATTTCCTGAAAAGCAAATGCAATCAAGATTAGACTGTCCCAGCAGTGCTCCCAGACCCCAAAACTCACCCACAAACACCCGAAACCCCGCCAAAGAGCACCTCAAAGGCAAGCAAGTCAGCAAAAACGGCAAAACATTTCCACCTCCGATTTGGTCCAAACCACTTTTATCCGGTATTAGAGCTTCCCAGCAATGGCCCCAGAGCCGTCAACCCAGGAGAAAACTAGTAGAAGACCCCCAAACAGCCAAAAAGCAAAAGTACAAAAATGGTCACTTAGTCATTTTCTTGCCAATTTCCAAAATCACTCCGCGCGCGCTCTGCAGCTAGGCCCTAACTCCCCTCTGCCACCATGGATTTGCTTCAAACCTCTTGCAAACTAAAGTATCCATAGCCAGCAGTGCTCCCAGACCCCGAAACCCACCCACAAACACCAGGAAGCCCCCCAAACAGGCCCCCGAATACGCTACATTGAGAAAAATGTCAGAAATAGCAACAATAAAATTCTGCATGGATTTTGTCCAAACCACTTCTATCCGGTATTAGACCTTCCCAGGAATGCCCCAAGACCCGCCAACCCACCCGCAAAAAAGCACAACACCCCCAAACAGCCAAAAAGGAAAATCTCATACTTACAATATTTCTCGGCCTTCGGTCCAAACGCGCTGTGCAGCTAGGTCATAACTCCCGTTTTCCACCACGGATTTCCTGAAAAGCAAATGCAATCAAGATTAGACTGTCCCAGCAGTGCTCCCAGACCCCAAAACTCACCCACAAACACCCGGAACCCCGCCAAAGAGCACCTCAAAGGCAAGCAAGTCAGCAAAAACGGCAAAAAATTTCCACCTCCGATTTGGTCCAAACCACTTTTATCCGGTATTAGAGCTTCCCAGCAATGGCCCCAGAGCCGTCAACCCAGGAGAAAACTAGTAGAAGACCCCCAAACAGCCAAAAAAGCAAAAGTACAAAAATGGTCACTTAGTCATTTTCTTGCCAATTTCCAAAATCACTCCGCGCGCGCTCTGCAGCTAGGCCCTAACTCCCCTCTGCCACCATGGATTTGCTTCAAACCTCTTGCAAACTAAAGTATCCATAGCCAGCAGTGCTCCCAGACCCCGAAACCCACCCACAAACACCAGGAAGCCCCCCAAACAGGCCCCCGAAAACGCTACATTGAGCAAAATTTCAGAAATAGCAACAAAAAAATTCTGCATGGATTTTGTCCAAACCACTTCTATCCGGTATTAGACCTTCCCAGGAATGCCCCAAGACCCGCCAACCCACCCGCAAAAAAGCACAACACCCCCAAACAGCCAATAAGGAAAATCTCATACTTACAATATTTCTCGGCCTTCGGTCCAAACGCGCTGTGCAGCTAGGTCATAACTCCCGTTTTCCACCACGGATTTCCTGAAAAGCAAATGCAATCAAGATTAGACTGTCCCAGCAGTGCTCCCAGACCCCAAAACTCACCCACAAACACCCGGATCCCCGCCAAAGAGCACCTCAAAGGCAAGCAAGTCAGCAAAAACTGCAAAAAATGTCCGCCTCCGATTTGGTCCAAACCACTTTGATCCGGTATTAGAGCTTCCCAGCAATGGCCCCAGAGCCGTCAACTCACCCGCAAAGAAGTAGAACACCCCCACAAGTGCTGAGTCTTTCTTCATTGGGCGTAATCCAGCCCTCTGCTTTGAGGGAAATAGGAGTCTGGAGGAGGAGGATAGAGGAGCATGTTCTTCTGAACTTGTGAACCTGAGGAATGCAGACTGCGGCACCTTCAAATCAATAAGCAAACAAGTGAAGACAGTTCGGCTGATGGGCTTGTTTTTGTGATTAGGTGATTAAAGTTTGAATTAAATTAACTGTGCAAAACAAAGAAAGACAGACACACAGGAATAAAAGTGAATGAGGACGAAAAAGAAAGTTATTGATTCATTGTCTCATTTTCAGGGCTCGGTGTTAGGGATTAAGAATAAGAGTTCGTCATCATACTCTGCGAATTCAGGCAGGGTAAGGTCAGTGTCACCGAACAGAGAACAAATTCCCTCATCTACGTTGCTGTCCTCCTCGTCTTCATGCGGCGTGCTTTCTCGTACTTTGTAATCTGGTGGTATGAGGTGCTGATTCATCTTGATCATTGTTAACCTCTCCACATTTTTGGGCGAGAGGCGGCTCCGTTTGGGAGTTACAATGCCACCAGCAGCACTGAAAACACGTTCAGAAGACACGCTTGCGAGTGGGCAAGACAAGTAGTTTATAGCCAGGTTGGAGATCTGTGGCCACAATTCTTTTTTCCCATGCCAATACGCCAATGGGTCAGCATTAACATAGACCTCTGTTGAGTCATTCAGATAGTCCTGCACCATCGACTCAAGGTCCTCAAAGGTTCCTCCACTTTGCTTACTTTTTGCTGTGACCTTTTGAGAACCAAACCCAAGCGAAGTTAGCCAATCCTCTTCAGCATCCAATGTTACTGTTGTGTCTGGTGCAGATGATCCGGTTGCCGGTGTCTTTAACGGCTGAGAGGTCACTTGTGCCACAGCCGCAGAAGTGGATTGTTTTGACTGGGGATGGCCTGCTGATGCTGATGCTGATGTACTGCCTTTTCCTTCAATATCCTGCCGTTCTTTTTCAAACCTCTTGGCTGACAAGGCTAGCCAACGTTTGTACTTTGTAACATCTTCATCAGCAAAAGGAAAGAATGCTTGGCCTGCCAGCGCCTTTTTGTAGCATGTATCCAGAATAGTAGCACAAATGTAATGCTGTTCTGAGTGGATCATTTTAAGACGTTCATCACCACGTAGGCGCTCTAATAATTTCTCCGCCAAAACAAAAGGGTCTTGGTTTTTTTCATCTTTTTGAAACACAGAAGACACCGCCTTCAGTTGGTGCTCCAGCATGCACAACAATGGGATAGCTTTTCCCAAATTACAGTCCTCCTTGCTGACTGCACGCGTGAAGACCTCAAAAGGACGAAGCATGTCTGTCAGGCTTTTAACTAGGTCCCATTGCGCCGCATCCATCCTCAGGTCCTTCTGAGCTGTACCCTGTTTTAAGAAATAGTGATCGAGTACCGTATACTGCTCATACAGACGCTCAAGCATGTAGAAGGTTGAGTTCCAACGTGTTGCCACCTCCTGGATGAGTGCTTTCACTGGCATTCGACGTTCATGTAGCAGGCTCTTCAGATGCTTCCGGGCCTTAAAAGAATGGCTGAAATGGTTGCACATTTTTCGGCAGGTGGCCATTACCTCGCACGCTGGACTGTCTTCATCACTCAAGAATTTTTTAACAACCAGGTTTATACAGTGCGCCAAACACGGCACTCTGAAATAGTCACCCAGCTCCATGGCCTTAACTACATTGGCGCCATTATCCGTGGAAACATAACCAATCTGGCGTTTTTTTGGGGACAGCCAGTGAAAGACCTTTGTGTTAAACTCATCCAAAATGTTGTGTGCTGTCTGACGTTTCTCCAAGCCAAACATGGCTAGTGTTGCATGTTTCCGAGCAGCTTTAAAAACTTGGTCCGGGTCAACACCTGCGTTTAGCTTTGCTTTAACCCCTGAAAAAGAGACCCAGTGTGCAGTGATGCACATGTAATCAGCGCCTGCGCCACTGGTCCACATGTCTGTTGTCAGATGTATAGTGTGAACATCACTCTTCTGCAAAGCTGCCCCAATCACCTCCAGCACATCTTCATGTAGTGCTGGAACCGCAACTCTGGCAAAATAGAACCGGCTAGGAACCTTCCATTTAGGGCAGAGCGCTGACACTAATTCTAGAAAACCAACCCCTTCTACAAAAGAAAAAGGGAGAAGGTCCAGAGCTAGCATTTTAGCCAGCTTAGTGTTATACAGACGCGTCAGTGGGTGGTTGCGTTCATATGGCGCGTCTGAACAAAACATGGTTCTAATGTTGCCCTGGACCAAGCATTTACGGGATGATGATGACTTCTTTGACCCAGTTATGCTCGCTGATGAACTTTTTCGCATTGGTGTCTCACTCGCTACCACACTCTTAGTGTGGCTCACATGGGGTGTGCTGCTGACAGGGGTACTGGGTGTAAGTGAAGTGTTTGACACGTCTTCTTCCTCCTCGTCATCATCAGATGAAACATCAACGTTTTCTTGACTTGCAATTCGGGCTTCCTTGATCTCCTTTAGGTGCGCAAACCATTGGACAGCGTGCTGTCTCCTAAGATGACCTCTCTGGCCTCCGGTACCATAGTTGGTACCAAACTTACCACAACTAACTGCAAGCTTACAAATGCTACAAATGGCGAACATTTCCCTTTTTGGGCAAACACTAAAGAAGTCCCAAACTGGGGACTTGAATTGTCTGTGGGGGCCGGAGGAGGCGGCGATACTGGTGGTGGTGGTCATGCTGCTAATGCCACATGAAGTGGAGGATGTGGATTGCCGAACTTTAGTACGTTGTGCACTTTCACCACCACTAATTGAGGTCGAGGTGGATGGAGGTCCCTTCTGGCGAGGAAGAAATATGGAAGCGGTACGTGTTGGTGTACTAGTTAACTCCAATGATTGTGGTGTTTCCACTGCCTCCTCGTCGACAACATCATCATCACGCTCAGCAGCTTTTCGGGCTAGGGTCAAAATGTCTGTTTGCTGCATGCCCGCTGGGGCTGCAGTGACCTTTATGATGACTGGGTCGTCGTTGTGAGAGTCTTCATCAGCAGCAGTATCCGCCACTTCTTGTTGAGCCTCATCACACTCCATAACTCTGAGACTTTGGACGAGCTTCCTTTTACGCTTAACTACCTTTGTCAGATCATGGTGTGCCTCACTCTCAGACGGCAGTGGTGCTGGTTCCCAATTTTGATCCGTATCATCAGAAGGAGGTGTGCTTGAAGAAGATGTAGACACCACCCTTGATCTCTTCCTTGCTAGGGGTGTGGAAGACAATGAATGATCATCAGGAGGAGTGGCTTCCTCAAATGATACCTCACCTTGATTGTCGATTTCCTGATGTGCCCCTACTTCGGGAGGAACAACTATTGTGGGCACTTGTTACCCTCCATGCACCTCTGCTTGCGCATCTACTTGCGCTGCCTCTCCTTCCACATGTACTTGGGCTTGTACTTGCACATGTGGTTTTTGTTGCGGCTGTGATTGTTCAACACTCGTCAGATGAGTTACAACAACCTGTGTTGATTGAGGGACATTGCTGCTACTTTCTTGCGATGAGCCAACATCACTGGTCGATGGTGATTGAACAAGTAGATTGGCTGCCTCTGCAGCACTCAAGGGCTTGGACTTAAGTTGGCGTGGTGGTGGTGGTGGCACTGAGCCCAATGGAGCGGGGGTGCTGCTCCCAGCTTGGTCCCCAGCAGATCCCGCTGCTGCTGCAGGCGTAATTTCTTTTTACTCCCAAAAAATGTGGCGGGCGGCCCACCAGTCTCCTTGGTAACTTGCTTCTTCTGCTCCTTACTGGCAACTTTCTTGCTAGAGGAGCTACGGGGAACTTTTTTTGGGCCCATCTTCTTCAGAGTAGGTCAGAACAGCAGGCCGCAGTTGCACGAGTTGCAGAGTTGTCTGTGGCCAGACGTGACGTCACGTGACGTTATGCTGCACACACACACCGCTGCAGGACTTCTTCCTGGCACTGGTGGTTCTCTTGAGTCTTGTGCACCTAAAAGCAATGGAAGACAGAGGAACATCAGTTCAGTTATACACCCCAAAAAATCGAAAAACACAGAAAAATCAGCACAATCCCATGCCATCCATGATGTTTACATTCAAGACACCCCACAGAAAGACTAGGCCCATGCACCACTCACTTCCCCTGGTGAAAAGGCCACAACAACAGCCCAAAAAAACGAAAATCACAGAAAAATCAGCACAATCCCAAGCCATCCAGGCCCT
Source organism: Lissotriton helveticus (assembly GCF_964261635.1). NCBI lineage: Eukaryota > Metazoa > Chordata > Amphibia > Caudata > Salamandridae > Lissotriton > Lissotriton helveticus. Next base: position 661,494,449 of record NC_136065.1, read on the forward strand.
CCATGATGTTTAAATTCAAGACACCCCACAGAAAGACTAGGCCCATGCACCACTCACTACCCCTGGTGAAAAGGCCACAACAACAGCCCAAAAAAACGAAAATCACAGAAAAATCAGCACAATCCCAAGCCATCCAGGCCCTCCATGATGTTTAAATTCAAGACACCCCACAGAAAGACTAGGCCCATGCACCACTCACTACCCCTGGTGAAAAGGCCACAATAACAGCCCAAAAAAACGAAAATCACAGAAAAATCAGCACAATCCCAAGCCATCCAGGCCCTCCATGATGTTTAAATTCAAGACACCCCACAGAAAGACTAGGCCCATGCAACACTCACTACCCCTGGGCATAAAGGTTGAAAGCTAGGCAAAATGGTTGCAGACCTAAGAACACTGCCTGCATTCAAAATGGCCCCCTGCCTCCCAGCACATGGCCAGGGCCTGCCTGTAGCAGCACTCAAAATGGCCCCCACCCACAAGGCCTGTCCCCATGATTCCATGAACACCCCAAAAAATCGAAAAACACAGAAAAATCTGCAATATCCCATGCCATCTATGCCCTCCATGATGTTTACATTCAAGACACCCCACAGAAAGACTAGGCCCATGCACCACTCACTACCCCTGGTGAAAAGGCCACAACAACAGCCCAAAAAAAACGAAAATCACAGAAAAATCAGCACAATCCCAAGCCATCCAGGCCCTCCATGATGTTTAAATTCAAGACACCCCACAGAAAGACTAGGCCCATGCAACACTCACTACCCCTGGGCATAAAGGTTGAAAGCTAGGCAAAATGGTTGCAGACCTAAGAACACTGCCTGCATTCAAAATGGCCCCCTGCCTCCCAGCACATGGCCAGGGCCTGCCTGTAGCAGCACTCAAAATGGCCCCCACCCACATGGACTGTCCCCATGAACACCCCAAAAAATCGAAAAACACAGAAAAATCAGCAATATCCCATGCCATCCATGCCCTCCATGATGTTTACATTCAAGACACCCCACAGAAAGACTAGGCCCATGCACCACTCACTACCCGTGGTGAAAAGGCCACAACAACAGCCCAAAAAAACGAAAATCACAGAAAAATCAGGACAATCCCAAGCCATCCAGGCCCTCCATGATGTTTAAATTCAAGACACCCCACAGAAAGACTAGGCCCATGCAACACTCACTACCCCTGGGCATAAAGGTTGAAAGCTAGGCAAAATGGTTGCAGACCTAAGAACACTGCCTGCATTCAAAATGGCCCCCTGCCTCCCAGCACATGGCCAGGGCCTGCCTGTAGCAGCACTCAAAATGGCCCCCACCCACATGGCCTGTCCCCATGAACACCCCAAAAAATCGAAAAACACAGAAAAATCAGAAAAATCCCATGCCATCCATGCCCTCCATGATGTTTACATTCAAGACACCCCACAGAAAGACTAGGCCCATGCACCACTCACTACCCCTGGTGAAACGGCCACAACAACAGCCCAAAAAAACGAAAATCACAGAAAAATCAGCACAATCCCAAGCCATCCAGGCCCTCCATGATGTTTAAATTCAAGACACCCCACAGAAAGACTAGGCCCATGCAACACTCACTACCCCTGGGCATAAAGGTTGAAAGCTAGGCAAAATGGTTGCAGACCTAAGAACACTGCCTGCATTCAAAATGGCCCCCTGCCTCCCAGCACATGGCCAGGGCCTGCCTGTAGCAGCACTCAAAATGGCCCCCACCCACATGGCCTGTCCCCATGAACACCCCAAAAAATCGAAAAACACAGAAAAATCTGCAATATCCCATGCCATCCATGCCCTCCATGATGTTTACATTCAAGACACCCCACAGAAAGACTAGGCCCATGCACCACTCACTACCCCTGGTGAAAAGGCCACAACAACAGCCCAAAAAAACGAAAATCACAGAAAAATCAGCACAATCCCAAGCCATCCAGGCCCTCCATGATGTTTAAATTCAAGACACCCCACAGAAAGACTCAGTCCACCCACCACTGAGTACCCCTGGGCAAAAGGCCCCAACAACAGCCCAAAAATCGAAAATTCAAAAATTGTAGTTGCATCAACTGTAATGCCCCAAACAAACTTACTTGTGAAATTTCTAATCCAAAAGTGATCCAAAGAAAGTCAAAAAGGCCTCAAATCCAAATATCCAGCAGCATCCACAAAAAGTAATCCTTCCAGGTGAAGAATCCGAATGAAAGTGACCAGCACATGAAGAAAGCACTGGGAGGAGCCTGCTGGACAGGAACAGGAAGTTGGAGACTGTGGGGCACTTCCTTCCTCCCCCCCCCAAATGGACTCCTTGCCAAAGAAAGTGCAGGCAAATGTCAACCTGACAAGTTATTCTGATAAAAATCATCATTTCCAGAAGGTTTATGCTGCTTGCTGGTGGATTTCTTGTGCAGAATTGCAAATTTTCTATTTTCGCGAGTGCGAGATTGTTGCTGCCCGCCGCATCTACGGGTTCGCAATTGCGAACTCCTGCGATACATGATCACGGCGTACTCGCGTTGACAAACTCTCGCTGTGCAAGGTGGCGGGCGCGATGACGTAATCGCGGTCGCCAAACACCCGCGGGATCTCGCAGCAAGATCCAAAATGGCGCAGCACTCGCAAATTATCGAGAAAAACAACTTGGCAAACGCTGAATGACGGTAAGTGAACGCCGCGCGCCGCAAAATTGTATCACCAAGAAAAAAAAATCCACTGCGTGCCAATTTGCGGATTTTCGGTAAATTCGCGAGCGTTCGCGGATTGGTAATTTACCAAAAATCCGCAAAATCCGCGAGCGGAACGGATTTTCCGACAATGCTTAGTCCAGTGGCCCTTTGATGTCCGGACTCTCGCATGCTGAGGTCTGAGGCCTTGGGGACGGCCCGTTGGTGAGGTCCGGCGGTTGGCTCTTTGATCTCTTGGAGGATGCGTCCGGGATTTCCCAGACACCCAGCAGGTCTGGAGCCAGCACTCGGGGAGGCCAGAGGTGCAATCGAAACTGGCCCCCGGGGGAAGGCCAGAGGTGTGACAGAAACCAGTCTCTCAGGGGAGGCCGGAGGTGCCATCGAAACTCCCTATCTTTCCTCCCTATGGGAGCCCTCACCCTCCCAACGGGGGCTGGCATGTCTGGAGCCTAAGTTACGCTGGGGCTGGGGTCATGCTAAGCCCAGGGAGTAAGGGACCTCGGGAAGGGAATATGGCTGCCGGTGGGCCTATGGGGCCTCGTGGGTTTGGGGCGCGCGGGGCTGGGAAGGCGGCCGGGGACAAGCCGAGGTTGGTCGTTAGCGTTGGGACGGACATGGGCAGGGCAACCAGGGGTTTCTGGGTGCAGGGCTAGGCTAACGGGGTACTGAGGAACAGGGGGGGAACCACGCCACGAGGCCAGGTCCAACACGCATCCCCCCCAGCTAAAAGGCGGAGAGAACTACCCATCCTCTTGGGGGTTCTCTTCACTGAGGCGGAAGAATCGGGACAGGCCGTCTGCGTTGGCGTGGTCAGCACCAGGCCGGTGCTCAACAGTGAAATCCATCCCCTGGAGGGAGATGGACCATCGTAACAGTTTGGGGTTCTCCCCTTTCATTTGCATTAGCCACCGGAGAGGTCGGTGATCGGTTTGGACCCGGAAGTGAGTACCAAACAGGTAGGGCCTCAGCTTCTTCAGGGCCCAAACCACCGCGAAGGCCTCCCGCTCGATGGTGCTCCACCTTTGCTCTCGAGGGAGTAACCTCCGGCTAATGAAGGCCACTGGCTGATCCAGGCCTTGCTTGTTCATCTGGGACAGGACGGCTCCGATGCCATGCTCGGACGCGTCCGTTTGGACCACGAACTCTCGGGAGTAGTCCGGGGCCTGTAGCACGGGGGCAGTACACATGGCGTCCTTCAATGCTTCGAACGCTTTTTGGCAGGCGGGGGTCCAGTTAACTCTTTTGGGCTGGTTCTTGGAGGTTAACTCCGTGAGGGGCACTACCAGGCTGCCATACCCCTTTATAAATCGTCGATAGTATCCCGTGAGCCCTAGGAACGACCGCACCTCTGTCTGGGTGGTGGGGGCTTCCCAGGCCATGATCGCATCGATCTTGGGCTGAAGGGGTGCCACGAGGCCGCTGCCGACCTGGTGTCCCAGGCAAACCACGGACCCTTGGCCGATTTGACATTTGCTGGCTTTTATGGTGAGACCCGCCTCCTGCAGGGTTACCAAGACCTCCCGGAGGTGGAGGAGGTGTTTGGGCCAGTGGGAGCTGAATACCGCGATATCGTCCAGATACGCGGCACTGAATTCTTCCAACCCGGCCAGTACCTGGTTCACCAGTCTCTGGAAGGTGGCGGGGGCGTTTTTCATGCCGAAGGGCATCACCCGGAAATGGTAGTGACCATCCGGGGTGGAGAAGGCTGATCTCTCTCGGGCTCCTTCTGTCAGGGCGATCTGCCAGTAACCGCTGGTCAGGTCGAAGGTACTGAGATAGCGAGCAGACCCTAGGCGGTCAATGAGCTTGTCTGCTCGGGGAATGGGATGTGCGTCGGTTCTGGTGACTGCGTTGAGGCCCCGGTAGTCCACACAGAACCTCAGCTCGGGAACAGCGCCGGGGGCGGCTGCCTTCGGAACCAGAACCACGGGGCTGGCCCATGGGCTGTCGGAGGCTTCGACCACCCCCAGGGCTAGCATCTTAGAGATCTCGGCCTTGATGCAGGCTCGGACTCGGTCAGGAACGCGGTAGGCTCTGTGCCGTACCGGGGGGCTGTCCCCGGTGTCCACATCGCGACACACCAACTGGTGACGCCGGGGACGAGGGAGAAAAGGTCAGAGAACTGTCCCAGTAACTGGCGACAGTCCTCGCGCTGCTCGGGGGTGAGGGAGGAGGAGAGACTCACTCCCTCTACGGAGTCATCTTTCTCTTTTGCACAGAGGAGGTCGGGGAGAGGCTCCGACGCTCCGTGTCCTCTTCGGTTCCGTCGTCGGTGGTGAGGAGCAAGCTCAACTCGGACCGTACGAAGTAGGGTTTCAGGCGGTTTACGTGGAGGACCCTCAGGGGGTTCCTGGGGGACTGTACATTGACGAGGTAGGTAACCTGGCTCTTTCGTTCCACCACCTTGAAGGGCCCGGTCCATTTGTCCTGCAGGGTACAAGGTTCCACAGGGGCCATCACCCAGACCTGTTGTCCAGGCTGGAACTCGACCAGAGTGGCATTCTGATCATACCACCTTTTCATCTCTTCTTGGCTGGCTTCGAGGTTTGCTTCTGCCAGTTCTCAGAACTTCTGAGTCTGGTTTCAGAGGGCCAGAATGTATCGAAACACATCTGGGGGGGTTCTAGGGACGCCGTCTCCCACCCTTCCTTGACCAGGCTGAGGGGTCCCCGGACGGGGTGCCCGTAGAGCAGCTCGAAGGTGCTAAACCCCAAGGACTTCTGGGGAACTTCGCGTTACGCGAACCGGAGGCACGGGAGGAGGACGTCCCACTTGCGCCTCAGGGACTCCTCGAGACCCATGATCATCCCCTTGAGGGTGCGGTTGAACCGCTCGCCCAGGCCGTTACCTTGGGGGTGGTATGGGGTGGTGAACTTGTACGTCACCCCACACTGCTGCCAGAGAGACTTCATGTATCTCGAGATGAAGTTCGTTCCTCTGTCGCTCACTACTTCTCGCGGGAATCCCACCCGGGAGAAGATCCCCATGAGGGCCCGCCCCACTACGGGGGCCGTCACCGTTCGGAGGGGGATGGCCTCGGGATATCGGGTGGCGTGGTCCACTAGGACAAGAATGAACTGGTGTCCTAGGGACGTTCGGGGGTCAAGAGGCCCCACGATATCGATTCCCACCCGTTCAAAGGGGGTACTGACCACTGGGAAGGGTTGGAGGGGAGCCTTGCGCCGCCCTCCGCTCTTCCCGCTGGCCTGACACGTGGGGCAGGATCTGCAGTGGGCCTCCACATCAGCTCGCATGTGGGGCCAGTAGAAATGGGTGACCAAACGGTGGTACGTTTTGTCTTGGCCCAAGTGTCCCGCCAAGGGCACATCATGGGCCAGGTTCAGGAGGAAGCTGCGGAAACGTAGGGGGACCACCAGCACTCGGGTTGACCCTAGTTTGGCGGACTTTTGCTCGCTACATAGCAGGCCATTTTCCCAATAGACGTGGTGGGAGCCGGACTGGTCACCGGCGGCCTGGGCGGCGGCCTGCTGCCGTGGCCCCACTAGAGAGGGACAGGAAGTCTGTTCCAGGCAGAACTCCTCTCTGGAGGGCCCCCCTTCCTGGCGCCGCTGGGCTAACTCAGGGAGATCGTCCGTGCTCGGGGCTGGTTCACCAGCGGGGTCCAGGGGACCCGGGTCGGGGTCACTGCTTTCGCTGGGAAAAAGGTCGAGGCCTTCTGCCTGCCCGCTGTCCTCCGGCTCGACCACATTCCACACACACCACATTCCACACACATTCCACACACCAGATTCCACACACCACATTCCACACACATTCCACACACCACATTCCACACACACCACATTCCACACACATCTCACACACATTCCACACACACCACATTCCACACACATTCCACACACATTCCACACACATTCCACACCACATTCCACATACATTTCACACACATCACACACACCACATTACACACACACACACCACACACACCACATTCCACACACCACATTCAACACACCACATTCCACACACCACATTCCACACACATTCCACATTCCACACACATTCCACACACCACATTCCACACACATTCCACACACCACATTCCACACACATTCCACACACACACCACACACACCACATTCCACACACTACATTCAACACACACCACATTTTACATATTCTACACACCACATTCCACACACAACGTTCCACACACATTCCACACATCACATTCCACACACATTCCACACACATTCCACACATCACATTCCACACACCACATTCCACACACATTCCACACACCACACACATTCCACACACACACCACACATACCACATACCACATTCCACACACCACATTCCACACACACCACATTCCACACACACCACATTCCACACAAATTCCACACACATTCCAAACACCATATTCCACACACTTTCCACACACATTCCACACACCATATTCCACACACATTCCACACACATTCCACACACATTCCACACACCACATTCCACACACCGCATTCCACACACATTCCACACACCACATTCCACACACCACATTCCACACACCACATTCCACACACATTCCACACACCATACACATTCCACACACACACCACACACACCACATACCACATTCCACACACCACATTCCACACACACCACATTCCACACACATTCCACACACATTCCACACACCACATTCCACACACCACATTCCACACACATTCACACACCACATTCCACACACATTCCACACCACATTCCACACACATTCCACACACCACATTCCACACACATTCCAGACACCACATTCCACACACATTCCACACACATTCCAAACATTCCACACACCACATTCCACACATATTCCACACACCACACACCACATTCCACACACATTCCACACACCACATTCCACACACATTCCACATACCACATTCCACACACATTCCACACACCACATTCCACACCACATTCCACACACATTCCACATACCACACACATTCCACACACAACACACCACACACACTACATTCCACACACATTCCACACACATTCCACACACCACATCACATTCCACACACCACATTCCACACACATCCCACATTCCGCACACATTCCACACACACAAAACACACACCACATACCACATTCCACACACCACATTCCACACACCACATTCCACACACACCACATTCCACACACATTCCACACACCACATTCCACACACATTCCACACACCACATTCCACACACATTCCACACACCACATTCCACACACCGCATTCCACACACATTCCACACACCACATTCCACACACCACATTCCACACACATTCACACACCACATTCCACACACATTCCACACCACATTCCACACACATTCCACACACATTCCATACACCATATTCCACACACCACATTCCACACACCACATTCCACACTCATTCCACACACATTCCACACCACACATTCCACACACATTCCACACACCACATTCCACACACTGGAGTTCTGGACTTTTCGGTTCTGTCCAGAGGTGTCAGGGATAACACCCGAAGACCCCGGAGTTCTACCTGTCTCGGTGCACAAACAAACAGAAACACGGGCTTCTCGATGGTGGCGTCAAAGACCAAAGGTTTATTACTGCAGGGACACAGAAGTCACAGAAACTGCACAGGGGCAGTGTCTAGGAGCCTGTTCAATTTGTACAAAGAGGGTTGTTCCTTATATACTAAATATTCTGCTCGGGGCAAATTCTTTACATGTTACCACAGTTCTAAACATTCGTGTCTTAAACAATAAATATTTGGCGTTGCACAGGAATCGTCAACAGTATCTGATGTCAAAACATTACGAATGAGGGGTTCCCACTATTCCATCATAATCCCATGTCAATTTCTCATTCAAGACCCGGACCGCCTCATCGTAAATTTCGTTACCTCCCCCTAATAAAGGCCCAGAAGGAAAGGAGCAGAGCCAGGTGCAGAAGATAGAAAGACAGGATAAGAGATGTTTGTGGGTCGTAAATGGGCACGGTTACCAGCTTCGGCCGCCTAATCATGATCAGGCCAACGAACACAAGAACCAGTATAGCAGGACTGGCCTCAGGCTGGGGAGGCAGTTCTTGCCGGGTCATGCTGCAACAGCGTTGCTGGCCTAAGGTGCACGTGTCACTAGCAAGGTGAATCGCCGGCTAAAGCCTACGTGTCCTTAATTGAAAAGAGGTAATTGCGTGTCCATTGACTATGTGAGGGCAAGGAATACAAAATGGCTTCCGTGTTCTAAGATGGATGCCATGGGTAGAACAGAAACGTGTTTGTAACTGGAGTGCTCTTGCTCGTAGCATAGCGAAAACACCAGGATATACTAAATGGATCATTTGCGGTTCACTGATACCAAAATTATGTATTTACGACAATGTTACAAACACGAGTAAAATCGTCACGGAACCTCAGACCCTCCTTTTGCCCTTACATAGGCAATTACTCAGTCTATGTCAGAGTCAGAGTCTAATTCTATGCTCATTAGGTCAGTGACATGTTGTTGCACCATCATCTTGTCTCGTACCTTTTCTCCAAATGCAGGTGGTTTTCTGAAACAGGTTGCAGCACAGAGACTACACAAAGCGGGACCACATTGGATAATAAGGCAGCACGAGAACAGAAATACTAGGATGGCACCAATGACCATCAGAACCTTCCATCCCCACGCTGATACCAGAGTCCAAAACCACTCCATGAAGGACCAGTTTCCCTTATCTACGTGTATAGAGTCGGAAATCTTGTGTAGCTTAGAGATCGCTTCATAGACTGTTGGAGCATTATTTGGAATAAAGACACAGCAGCTCGATTGGATCATTCTGCATACCCCACCTCGATCTGCAAGTATTACGTCTAGAACCATTCGGTTCTGCAACGTCATGAGACGATCCGCCTGAAGCTCAGCTGTTAAGTTACTAAGGGCACCAGCCGTTTCTGTGATAGTAGATTCAACTACCCGTGTTAGTTGACGTAGATTTCTACTATTGGCCATAGGCCCCCAAAACGGAAGGAAACCTTTGAAGAAGTCTCCAGCTTCCTGACCAGCGGTATCTTCCTTGCTGAAGACACCTCTTGCTACTCTGGTCTTGTGATAATCTGAAGAAGCAGTGTATGTCGGAGGTAACAATCGAGCAATATAACATGAACCTGAAAAGTCAGCAGGCAGCCATGTATATGCTCTGTCCTGACAGATGAAGTAGGTACCCCTAGCAGTCAGGAAGGCAGGGGAGGAGTTAGACGGAAATACGTAAGTCTCAACGCACTCACTCCTCCCTAGCTGAGCTCTCAGATTTCTCCCATTTCCTTGTAAACAGACCTGACCTCGGTGAGGCACGACCCAAACTGAAGTGGAGCTTTTACGCTTGCTTTCTCCCAAACTAAGGCGATACTCGGTAGAGTTCCAACTCAAATACACCCGTAATTCATCTCTAGGGTAAGATGGAGTATTATTGACGTCTTTAATCATGTCAATAATTCCCTGGACTAAAGCTTTGTTGGCTGAGTTGTATTTAGTGGACCGTGGTGGACGCGGAGGATAGGTCTCAAGGGCATATGAAAAAATGGTCTGAAAGGCCTGAAATGATCCATTGTAGCTAAAAGGCAAGACTAGATAGGGAATGCCTTTATCCATAGTGTGAGGTATCAAGCCACACACCCAGCAGTCTGTAGTATTAACTACCAGTTGGTGTTGATGCAAGAGCTGTACAAATGTATTGTTAATAAATTCTGAGCGTCGAGCTTGTTCGTGTTCAGGAAATGAGTGAAAAGAATGCATAGAAGAAACCGTAGAAGTAGTAGGATCAAGGGGAGGTACTGTAGTTACCGGCATGAAAATCAAATGCACACCAAAGATGATTCCACCCACCAACGTTATCAAAACGATTAAAAACGTAACTGCACATTGCATTAGAAAGCATTTGCTGTGGAGTATTCGGTACAGTCTATTTCTGCGAACATAAATTACATTCTTTCTTTGCAGCTCAGGAAGCTCCATCTTCTACGACCGTTCGCGACCACTGATGATGTGTACGTAGATGAAAATGCCTCTATCAGCCCTGGGAGTTCCCAGAACTAACAGAAAGATCGACCTTGTGTCTGACCCCCGCAGATTCAACTAGGCACACAGCCACGACCCTACGGCTACCCAGACGGCAAGGCAATTTTAAAACAAAAAGAAACAATACAAAGTATTAGCAAACTTCCTGGCTGGAGGCAATGTATAGAAAATTCAAATCTGAAAATAGGCAGTTTCCTGCTTTATTTGTCCATATTGCGAGGTCGCAAGTTGTATCTCAGTTTTGCAGGAGCTGTCTGATCTGGAAACAGTGTATTTTCAGCCGACGTTGTAATGTTTACATTTGCAGATGGCAAATGTTCAGGGTTCAAAAGAGCAGTTTCAGGAGGAGAGTCAGAATTTGGTGAATCCGTGATCAGTTCTGCATCGCTGAAAGGTATGAACCTGGGGACTTGTTCCGTTTCAGAGGCACCGATTCCTTTCTTTACCCAGTTGTCGTAAGGAAGTGGCAGAGGCACACGTTTGACATGTGTCGTATGGATCCAGTTCTTCCTTCCGGCCACACGAATAGCAGTTCTCGTTGCTAGTAAGACTTGAAAAGGGCCAATGAATCTGGGCTGAAGATTTTTCGTTCTTGCAAAATTTCTAATGACCACCTGGTCACCCGGTTTCAGCTGATGGCCTGGACTCTCCGGTGGCTTTGGCAATGCATCGAAAACCTGTTGGTGAATAAGACTCAATTTAGCAGTCAAGTCGAAAAGGTAATCAATTAACATTGGGTATTCCAGCTGCTTGAATTCTTTTGGTCTAGGTACCCCCCAAACATTTGCAGGACGACCAAAAACTATTTCATATGGACTAAGCCCTATTCTAGAATGTACAGTTGCTCTTGTTGATAGCAAAGCCAAAGGCAATGCGTCTGGCCAGGACAAACCCGTGGACGCTTGTATCTTAGCAAGTTTCAGTTTAAGGGTGCCATTGTAACCCTCGACTAAACCCGCGGACTGGGGATGATTCGCACTATGAAACTTCTGTCTAATCCCTAGGCCGGCACACACACTCTGCATAACTTTCCCTACGAACTTACTTCCGTTATCTGACCATACAATCCGTGGCATTCCGTATCTGGGGAAGTATTCTTTAAGAAGAATTTTGGCAGTGGATAAGGCAGTATTGTCCTTTAGCGGGTATGCTTCGATCCATCTGGAGAAAGCACAAACTACCACTAGGACGTATTTCAGATTATTACAACGATCCATGTGAATGAAGTCTAGCTGGATCACTTCGAAGGGGCAGGAGGGAGGAGCGAAATGACCTGCAGGTGTGGGGATTCCCTTGCCAGGATTATGCATCAAGCATACCATACAATTCCTCACCACTCTCTCTGCGCACTTACTAATCCCATCATTCTTCCAAACTGGAGCCAACATCTTACAAATCCCTTTAGAACTGATGTGCGCTGCTCCATGTGCCATCGTCACTACTGCAAGCACATACGCATCAGGCAACATCCAACGCTGTTGTTCCGACAAGTCAATCCAACACCCACTCGAGTCCAATTTACCCGTGCTCTCTTTCCATGCAAGCTTTTCCTCCTCAGTCGCCTCTTTCTGAATTTCTTTCACGCTTTCCACTGTGTCTTCACACATTCCAGACTCAGAAATCCATCTTGCAGACGTTGCAACATACATTCTACTCATCATATTTCTAGCTGTCTGTTTTGCAGTCTCATCGGCAAAAGCATTCCCACGACCAACATCATCCGTGATTGCTTTATGAGCACTGCATTTCACAATCGCAACTTCAGTCGGCAAGGTTAGAGATTCCAACAAGTCATTAACTAGCTGGCCATGTTGAATCTTAGTCCCATGGGACGTAATGAAACCTCTCTCTTTCCACAAACGGCCAAAACTATGGGCCACGCCGAACGCGTACTGACTATCTGTGAACACATTCACTCTCTTTCCCTTAGCTAAAACGCACGCTCTTGTTAGCGCGATCAATTCTGCAGCCTGGGCAGAATTCTGACTCACTCTTGCAGTCTCCACAATCGTACTCAAAGTCGTTACTGCATAAGCAGCAGTCACATCACCATTCTCTAATTTGAAGCAAGACCCATCAACATACAACGTTCCATCTGGATCTGATAACGGAGTGTCTTTTAGATCAATTCGTCCTTTTGTTTCTTCCTCAGTTTTGAAACAACAGTCGTGTGGTTCGGAATCACTCGACTCTTGGCTAGTCGGCAACAATGTTGCTGGATTCAATACATTGCATCTTTTGATCTGAATATGACTAGCTAACAGTGTCAGTTCATAACCTGATAATCTAGCACTGGTAAGGTGCTGCGTCTTGGTTCGGTTCATGAGTGTATCTACAGCATGAGGAACCATAACTACTAGCATGTTGTTCATTACTAAACCAGCAGATTGTCGAATGGAGGCTGCAGCTGCGGCTGTAGCTCTCAAGCAACTAGGCAACGCTCTAGCTACTGGATCTAATGTTGATGAAAAATACGCACAAGGGCGTTGTTTATCACCAAATTTCTGTGTCAACACACTCAACGCGCAACCTTCTCTCTCATGGACATAGAGCGTGAAAGGCTTACTGTAATCGGGTGTACCCAATACAGGAGCTGAACACAGTGCATTTCGTAACTCAGAAAAACTCTGCTGACATTCAGCAGACCATGGTACCGGACTCGGAACACCTTTCCCAGTCAAGGCTACCAATGGTTTTGCCAAAAGAGAAAAATTTGGGATCCATTGCCTACAATATGAGGTAATACCTAAAAAGGCACGTACTTCTCTCTGCGTGCTAGGAACATTCATCTGTGTAATTGCCTTTATTCTCTCTGGGGTCAACTTCCTTCCCTCCTTTGACAAGAGATGACCTAGGTAGGTCACTTCTTGGCAGCAGTATTGCATTTTTGAAGGTGACACCTTGTGATTCAAATTTGACAAATGATGCAATAAAGAAATCGTAGCTGTTTTGCAAGTTTCCTTGTCATCAGCAGCCACTAGAAGATCATCAACATATTGTATTAAAGCAGAACCAGGAGGAAGTACGAAGGAATCTAACTGGCTTTTTAATGCTTGACTGTAAATGGATGGGCTTTCACAATAGCCTTGTGGAGCGCGTTTAAACCTGAAGCTTCGTCCTCCTAGAGAGAAACCGAAGATATCTCTGCTTTCTTCGGCTATCGGAATGCTGAAAAAGGCATTTTTCAAGTCGACAACCGAAAACCATGCTGCTGTAGCAGGAATCAACGTTAACAATGCAGTAATGTCTGGAACCACAGGAAACTGTGGGATCACAATTTTATTAACCTCTCTAAGATCAATTACAAACCTATATACTGGAGGTTTTGTTGGGTCAGTTCGTTTCAAAATAGGCAGTACAGGACTATTACAGACATTACCTCTAGTTTCTTCTATAACGTCTTTCTCAATCAGATCATGCACTATCAGTAGGAGCGCACGCTCACCTTCACTAGAGATTCTGTATTGTGGAATTCGTGGAAGTTTGACATTTGCTTTCAAAGTTACTATATAGGGTGGAATTTCCAATAGACCTACATCATTAGGACCAGTCGCCCAAAGAGTGTCAGGGAGTGAACGCAGCTCTGGTGGGAGCGCATCCATCGACAAGTACATCGGAGAGATTATTCTTTTACCCAACGTAAGCTGTACTCCTTCTGGAGAACAGTATAATGTCGCATATAGACGTTTTAACAAGTCTAAACCAAGTAGATTTTCGTTACAACCTGTCGTCAAAATCAGGGGTGCTTTCAATTGACAGGGTCCAACAGAAATAGACAAAGGACCAGAAACAGGGTTATGAACAGGGGCGCCCGAAAAACCTACTGAAACGTTTGTTGAGCCAGACAAAGGTGCGCCAGGGAGTTTCGCATGTATGATAGAACTTTTTGCTGCACCAGTATCCAACAGAAACGGTTCGACTATACCTGATGTTGCTACTGCGACATAAGGCCCACTCTGATCTACTGGAACTGATACTACTCCCTCTCTTTGTCCATGGCTGTCCTAGTACTCACTTTGCTGAACTTCCTCACTAGCTTCATAATAGTCTTCAACATGATACTGTGGAGACCTATTCTGTTGGGCAGATTGTCCATTTCGCTGGTCGAAATAATTAGAAGGGCGATCACTCGTCTGCGGAGGCATAGCACCTCTTCCTCGACCTCTAGAATTTTGCATAGAACTACCACGACCTCTCTGAGCAGCCGCAGTATTATTTTGCGTTCGAACTGGACACTCATTTTTGTAATGACCTTCCATTTTGCAATAAGCACATTGATTCCATTGGTATTGTGGCCTTTGAAAATTATAATCCGTTCTTTGATATGACCCTTGCTGCATGTTAGTCTGATTCGTGCGAGGCGGATAAGCTTGCTGTAAAAGTACTTTAGTTTTTAAATCTTTCGTCTTTTTATCTGATTTTTCCTTTTCTTCTTTATCCCTATTTTCATAGTACTGGGCAGTCGCAAGTATTTGCGCAGTCGTAGAGACAGCCCACGCACTTTCAGAATTCTTTAATTTACCACTAAGTTCTGGCAACAGATTGTGCACAAATTTATCAACAAATAATCTCTGGCCTCCTTCTGTGCTCATATCCTGACCACTATGATCCACGAAAGTCTCCTCGAATCTTGTGAAAAAGTCGGAGACGCTTTCGTCTTTCTTTTGTTTGCACGCGGACAATTTGTCCCAGTTAACGCGCAATGCTGGCATCAAGGTTTTCATTAAATCGATTATTCTACCAGGCAAATTAGCAATTAGGGGTTCTGGTTTGGAACCACCTATTTGTTGACCATCCGCTGCAATTATAGCTGCCCAGTCACCACCTAGGGCAACTGGATGATTCTCTTTACGAATTTTAGCCCAAATTGGTTGCGGTACTACATTACCAAATAGCAGATCTATGTCAGCAAGATTCAATACACAAGCGTCAACTGTTTGAGCCAACTCTTTGTAGTACCCTGCAGGATTTTTACGCGGATCTGGCAAGGCCTGTTTCACTGCTAATACTTCAGCTCGCTTCCATGGAATATGTATCCATACTCTCTGGAATTGGGCCGGAGCGGCTGCAATACCAAGGTTTGCATTAGCTTGCACAGCTTCACGCCAAATTGGTGGAACCTCTCTCATTGGGTATTGACGATTTTGTTTCGTACTACGTTTCTCTAACTCTCTCGGTGAACGAAGGGATGAGTCATTCCTATAACTTAGAACCAGTTCCATCGCTTCTTTTATATTTTGACCGACTATCATACCTGCAGCAAACTCTTTCTGAACATTAATTAATTCTCCTAGATTTGATTCAGGGTCATCCTCTTCCAATTCCTCACGTAGAAGGAAACACATTTCATCGAACACATATCGTTGTGTCGGTTCATTCCATTGCATAAATGTATCTAATACATCTTGTACATTATATCTTCCAACTTTTGAAACCCATCTAAGAGCAGTGGAATCTAATATTCCTCTTTCTTCAGTACTGGGAAGCTGGCTACGCCTCTGCACAGAGTCAGAGGTAGGAGTCTTAATCAGAGTTTTATAGAAGGGAGATAGAATATTAGAGACAGAATCAGTGATTCTCCGACGAACAGAAAGTGGAGTCATAATATTAGCAGAGGCAGTAAATAGAGTAGCAGTTGGAACAGATAGATTAGGAACAGTAGGAGTAGCAGGCAAAATAGCTTGTGAACTAGCAGGTGTGAGCGACACAGACATAGGTAAAGAAGCCGGCAACCCTGGAAGAGGGGTTGTCGAAGGAACATTAATATTGACCACAGGAGGTACAGGAACTTGATTCAGGGGAGCGGGAACAGGGACACCAGGTTGTCCAGCAACCGGTAATTGAACATTCGGTATAGGTGGAGCCGTAGCACCCTGTGCATACGGTGGGGGTGATCGTAACAAGTAAGACAACAGGGGATCCTTTTCAGGGTCCTCTACTATCTTAGCCGTACTCGATGGCAAAGCAGGATAGCACTTGTCTATCGCTAAATTACGCTCTCTATTGGCCACCTCCATCGCTTTTTCAGACTCGTTGAGTTGCAGCTGCTTAGCAGACTGTTCTAAAGTCAACTCTTGCTCTTTCTGTTCTTTCTTCAACTTTTTAATTTCTCTCTGTTTAGATTCTTTTCGCCAATAACGGAAAGAATCAAACATTGCCGGCCGGGCTTTCTTCTTAAACAACCTTCTTTCTAGATTATCGAGAACTTCAGGTTCAAAACTACCATGTAGTGGCCAACTAAGGACACCATCTTTCTCTGTATAGTGGATCCATACCTCGTTATAAGAGATAGGGCCCACACCAAATTTGCAATATAGATCATAAAGAGGAGTTCCAATCGGAGGAACCAAACACGAGTCCTCTAACTGGGAATCACTGTTGCAACTAAAACAAGACAACATACAATTTTTCCGACTTACCATTTTATAATCCGGAACACAGAACAGACAAAATACAAACAAAAGGGTGCGCACTTGAACCAAGAACTTAGGCCTACCAGAACTGATAAATGTACCGATACCTGAACTGAACCGAATGATTATCGTAACCAGAATAACCAGTGATAATCTTACAGAACTGAACTGAACTGAGAACTAAAAGGATTATCCAAACAAGAGCAACCCTCACAAAATACTTAACTGAGGCACTGAAGACGTCACCAAGGAGAAACCCGTCACGTCTCGCCGTACTGAGGACTGCACCTCGGGTCCAAGACAGGGCGACGGTCAAGGCAACGGACCACTGCAGCCGTCTGAACGGGAACCCTCGTGGAAGAGAACGTCGGGCCACTTTTGCGATATGCCGGGATCGATGAAGTGGGGCGCCTCCCTCTGAAATCTTCACACGAAGCTCCTCGAACTCTTCAGGCTTTTGGACCGGTACCGAATGACGTCGCCCCACGTTGGGCGCCAATTGGAGTTCTGGACTTTTCGGTTCTGTCCAGAGGTGTCAGGGATAACACCCGAAGACCCCGGAGTTCTACCTGTCTCGGTGCACAAACAAACAGAAACACGGGCTTCTCGATGGTGGCGTCAAAGACCAAAGGTTTATTACTGCAGGGACACAGAAGTCACAGAAACTGCACAGGGGCAGTGTCTAGGAGCCTGTTCAATTTGTACAAAGAGGGTTGTTCCCTATATACTAAATATTCTGCTCGGGGCAAATTCTTTACATGTTACCACAGTTCTAAACATTCGTGTCTTAAACAATAAATATTTGGCGTTGCACAGGAATCGTCAACAGTATCTGATGTCAAAACATTACGAATGAGGGGTTCCCACTATTCCATCATAATCCCATGTCAATTTCTCATTCAAGACCCGGACCGCCTCATCGTAAATTTCGTTACCTCCCCCTAATAAAGGCCCAGAAGGAAAGGAGCAGAGCCAGGTGCAGAAGATAGAAAGACAGGATAAGAGATGTTTGTGGGTCGTAAATGGGCACGGTTACCAGCTTCGGCCGCCTAATCATGATCAGGCCAACGAACACAAGAACCAGTATAGCAGGACTGGCCTCAGGCTGGGGAGGCAGTTCTTGCCGGGTCATGCTGCAACAGCGTTGCTGGCCTAAGGTGCACGTGTCACTAGCAAGGTGAATCGCCGGCTAAAGCCTACGTGTCCTTAATTGAAAAGAGGTCATTGCGTGTCCATTGACTATGTGAGGGCAAGGAATACAAAATGGCTTCCGTGTTCTAAGATGGATGCCAAGGGTAGAACAGAAACGTGTTTGTAACTGGAGTGCTCTTGCTCGTAGCATAGCGAAAACACCAGGATATACTAAATGGATCATTTGCGGTTCACTGATACCAAAATTATGTATTTACGACAATGTTACAAACACGAGTAAAATCGTCACGGAACCTCAACACCGCATTCCACACACATTCCACACACCACATTCCATACACCACATTCCACACACCACACACCACACATACCACATTCCACACACATTCCACACACCACATTCCACACACATTCCACACACATTCCACACACCACATTCCACACCACATTCCACACCACATTCCACACCACATTCAACACCACATTCCACACCACATTCCACACACATTCCACACACCACATTCCATACACCACATTCCACACACACTCCACATTCCACACACAACATTCCACACACATTCCACACACCACATTCCACACACATTCCACACACCACATTCCACACCACATTCCACACCACATTCCACACACCACATTCCACACACCACATTCACCACACCACATTCCACACACATTCCACATTCCACATTCCACACACCACACACCACATTCCACATACCACATTCCACACACATTCCACACACATTCCACACACCACATTCCACACACCACATTCCACAAACCACATTCCACACACCACATTTCACACACATTCCATACACCACATTCCACACACCACATTCCACACACATTCCACATTCCACACACACACCACATGCCACAACCATTCCACACACATTCCACACACCACATTCCACACACATTCAACACACTACATTCCACACACATTCCACACACATTCCACACACCACATCCCACACACATTCACACACACACCACATTCCACACACATTCCACACACACACCACACATACCACATACCACATTCCACACACCACATTCCACACACACCACATTCCACACACACCACATTCCACACAAATTCCACACACCAAATTCCACACACATTCCAAACACCATATTCCACACACATTCCACACACATTCCACACACCACATTCCACACACCGCATTCCACACACATTCCACACACCACATTCCACACACCGCATTCCAAACACATTCCATACACCACATTACACACACCACATTCCACACACCACAATCCACACATATTCCACACACCATACACATTCCACACACACCACTCACACCACATACCACATTCCACACACCACATTCCACACACACCACATTCCACACACACCACATTCCACACACATTCCATACATCGCATTCCACACACATTCCACACACCACATTCCACACACCACATTCCACACACATTCACACACCACATTCCACACACATTCCACACCACATTCCAAACACATTCCACACACATTCCACACACCACATTCCAAACACATTCCAGACACCACATTCCACACACATTCCACACACATTCCAAACATTCCACACACCACATTCCACACATATTCCACACACCACACAACACACACACCACATTCCACACACATTCCACATACCACATTCCACAAACATTCCACACACATTCCACACACCACATTCCACACCACAATATACACACATTCCACACACCACACACATTCCACACACAACACACCACACACACTACATTCCACACACATTCCACACACATTCCACACACCACATCACATTCCACACACCACATTCCACACACATTCCACATTCTGCACATATTCCACACACACAAAACACACACCACATACCACATTCCACACACCACATTCCACACACCACATTCCACACACACCACATTCCACACACATTCCACACACCACATTCCACACACATTCCACACACCACATTCCACACACATTCCACACACCACATTCCACACACCGCATTCCACACACATTCCACACACCACATTCCACACACCACATTCCACACACATTCACACACCACATTCCACACACATTCCACAAGTCATTCCACACACATTCCACACACATTCCATACACCATATTCCAAACACCAGATTCCACACACCACATTCCACACTCATTCCACACATATTCCACACCACACATTCCACACACATTCCATACACCACATTCCACACACCGCGTTCCACACACATTCCACACACCACATTCCACACACCACATTCTACACACCACATTCCACACACATTCACACACCACATTCCACACACATTCCACACACCACATTCCACACACATTCCACACACCACATTCCACACCACATTCCACACCACATTCCACACACCACATTCCACACACCACATTCCACACACCACATTCCACACACATTCCACATTCCACATCCCACACACCACACACCACATTCCACACACCACATTCCACACACATTCCACACACCACATTCCACACACCACATTCCACACACCACATTCCACAAACCACATTCCACACACCAAATTTCACACACATTCCACACACATTCCACACACCACATTCCACACACATTCCACATTCCACACACCACATTCCACACACCACATGCCACAACCATTCCACACACATTCCACACACCACATTCCACACACATTCCACACACTACATTCCACACACATTCCACACACATTCCACACACATTCCACACACCACATTCCACACACATTCCACACACCACATTCCACACACATTTCACACACCACACACACCACATTCCACACACACCACATTCCTCACACAATTCACACACCAGATTCCACACACCACATTCCACACACATTCCACACACCACATTCCACACACACCACATTCCACACACATCCCACACACATTCCACACACATTCCACACACACCACATTCCACACATATTCCACACACATTCCACACCACATTCCACACCACATTCCACATACATTTCACACACATCACACACACCACATTACACACACACAACACACACCACATTCCACACACCACATTCAACACACCACATTCCACACACATTCCACATTCCACACACATTCCACACACCACATTCCACACACATTCCACACACCACATTCCACACACATTCCACACACACACCACACACACCACATTCCACACACCACATTCAACACACACCACATTCCACACACCACATTCCACACACAACATTCCACACACATTCCACACACCACATTCCACACACATTCCACACACATTCCACACATCACATCCACACACCACATTCCACACACATTCCACACACCACACACATTCCACACACACACCAAATACCACATTCCACACACCACATTCCACACACACCACATTCCACACACACCACATTCCACACACATTCCACACACCAAATTCCACACACATTCCACACACCACATTCCACACACATTCCACACACCACATTCCACACACATTCCACACACCACATTCCACACACCGCATTCCACACACATTCCACACACCACATTACACACACCACATTCCACACACCACATTCCACACACATTCCACACACCACACACATTCCACACACACACCACATACCACATTCCACACACCACATTCCACACACACCACATGCCACACACACCACATTCCACACACATTCCATACACCGCATTCCACACACATTCCACACACCACATTCCACACACCACATTCCACACACCACATTCCACAAACATTCCACACCACATTCCACACACATTCCACACACATTCCACACACCACATTCCACACACATTCCACACACCACATTCCACACACATTCCACACACATTCCAAACATTCAACACACCACATTCCACACATATTCCACACACCACACACACCACATTCCACACACATTCCACACACCACATTCCACACACATTCCACATACCATATTCCACACACACTCCACACACCACATTCCACACACCACACACATTCCACACACCACACACATTCCACACACCACATTCCACACACATTCCACACACCACATTCCACACACATTCCAAACATTCCACACACCACATTCCACACATATTCCACACACCACACACCACACATACCACATTCCACACACATTCCACACACCACATTCCACACACATTCCACACACATTCCACACACCACATTCCACACCACATTCCACACCACATTCCACACCACATTCAACACCACATTCCACACCACATTCCACACACATTCCACACACCACATTCCATACACCACATTCCACACACACTCCACATTCCACACACAACATTCCACACACATTCCACACACCACATTCCACACACATTCCGCAAACCACATTCCACACCACATTCCACACCACATTCCACACACCACATTCCACACACCACATTCACCACACCACATTCCACACACATTCCACATTCCACATTCCACACACCACACACCACATTCCACATACCACATTCCACACACATTCCACACACATTCCACACACCACATTCCACACACCACATTCCACAAACCACATTCCACACACCACATTTCACACACATTCCACACACCACATTCCACACACCACATTCCACACACATTCCACATTCCACACACACACCACATGCCACAACCATTCCACACACATTCCACACACCACATTCCACACACATTCAACACACTACATTCCACACACATTCCACACACATTCCACACACCACATCCCACACACATTCACACACCACATTCCACACACATTTCACACACCACACACACCACATTCCACACACACCACATTCCACACACATTCCACACACCAGATTCCACACACCACATTCCACACACATTCCACACACCACATTCCACACACACCACATTCCACACACATCCCACACACATTCCACACACATTCCACACACACCACATTCCACACATATTCCACACACATTCCACACCACATTCCACACCACATTCCACATACATTTCACACACATCACACACACCACATTACACACACACAACACACACCACATTCCACACACCACATTCAACACACCACATTCCACACACATTCCACATTCCACACACATTCCACACACCACATTCCACACACATTCCACACACCACATTCCACACACATTCCACACACACACCACACACACCACATTCCACACACCACATTCAACACACACCACATTCCACACACCACATTCCACACACAACATTCCACACACATGCCACACACCACATTCCACACACATTCCACACACATTCCACACATCACATCCACACACCACATTCCACACACATTCCACACACCACACACATTCCACACACACACCAAATACCACATTCCACACACCACATTCCACACACACCACATTCCACACACACCACATTCCACACACATTCCACACACCAAATTCCACACACATTCCACACACCACATTCCACACACATTCCACACACCACATTCCACACACATTCCACACACCACATTCCACACACCGCATTCCACACACATTCCACACACCACATTACACACACCACATTCCACACACCACATTCCACACACATTCCACACACCACACACATTCCACACACACACCACATACCACATTCCACACAGCACATTCCACACACACCACATGCCACACACACCACATTCCACACACATTCCATACACCGCATTCCACACACATTCCACACACCACATTCCACACACCACATTCCACACACCACATTCCACAAACATTCCACACCACATTCCACACACATTCCACACACATTCCACACACCACATTCCACACACATTCCACACACCACATTCCACACACATTCCACACACATTCCAAACATTCAACACACCACATTCCACACATATTCCACACACCACACACACCACATTCCACACACATTCCACACACCACATTCCACACACATTCCACATACCATATTCCACACACACTCCACACACATTCCACACACCACATTCCACACACCACACACATTCCACACACCACACACATTCCACACACCACATTCCACACACATTCCACACACCACATTCCACACACATTCCAAACATTCCACACACCACATTCCACACATATTCCACACACCACACACCACACATACCACATTCCACACACATTCCACACACCACATTCCACACACATTCCACACACATTCCACACACCACATTCCACACCACATTCCACACCCCATTCCACACCACATTCAACACCACATTCCACACCACATTCCACACACATTCCACACACCACATTCCATACACCACATTCCACACACACTCCACATTCCACACACAACATTCCACACACATTCCACACACCACATTCCACACACATTCCACAAACCACATTCCACACCACATTCCACACCACATTCCACACACCACATTCCACACACCACATTCACCACACCACATTCCACACACATTCCACATTCCACATTCCACACACCACACACCACATTCCACATACCACATTCCACACACATTCCACACACATTCCACACACCACATTCCACACACCACATTCCACAAACCACATTCCACACACCACATTTCACACACATTCCACACACCACATTCCACACACCACATTCCACACACATTCCACATTCCACACACACACCACATGCCACAACCATTCCACACACATTCCACACACCACATTCCACACACATTCAACACACTACATTCCACACACATTCCACACACATTCCACACACCACATCCCACACACATTCACACACCACATTCCACACACATTTCACACACCACACACACCACATTCCACACACACCACATTCCACACACATTCCACACACCAGATTCCACACACCACATTCCACACACATTCCACACACCACATTCCACACACACCACATTCCACACACATCCCACACACATTCCACACGCACTGAAAACACGTTCAGAAGACACGCTTGCGAGTGGGCAAGACAAGTAGTTTATAGCCAGGTTGGAGATCTGTGGCCACAATTCTTTTTTCCCATGCCAATACGCCAATGGGTCAGCATTAACATAGACCTCTGTTGAGTCATTCAGATAGTCCTGCACCATCGACTCAAGGTCCTCAAAGGTTCCTCCACTTTGCTTACTTTTTGCTGTGACCTTTTGAGAACCAAACCCAAGCGAAGTTAGCCAATCCTCTTCAGCATCCAATGTTACTGTTGTGTCTGGTGCAGATGATCCGGTTGCCGGTGTCTTTAACGGCTGAGAGGTCACTTGTGCCACAGCCACAGGTGCAGAAGTGGATTGTTTTGACTGGGGATGGCCTGCTGATGCTGATGCTGATGTACTGCCTTTTCCTTCAATATCCTGCCGTTCTTTTTCAAACCTCTTGGCTGACAAGGCTAGCCAACGTTTGTACTTTGTAACATCTTCATCAGCAAAAGGAAAGAATGCTTGGCCTGCCAGCGCCTTTTTGTAGCATGTATCCAGAATAGTAGCACAAATGTAATGCTGTTCTGAGTGGATCATTTTAAGACGTTCATCACCACGTAGGCGCTCTAATAATTTCTCCGCCAAAACAAAAGGGTCTTGGTTTTTTTCATCTTTTTGAAACACAGAAGACACCGCCTTCAGTTGGTGCTCCAGCATGCACAACAATGGGATAGCTTTTCCCAAATTACAGTCCTCCTTGCTGACTGCACGCGTGAAGACCTCAAAAGGACAAAGCATGTCTGTCAGGCTTTTAACTAGGTCCCATTGCGCCGCATCCATCCTCAGGTCCTTCTGAGCTGTACCCTGTTTTAAGAAATAGTGATCGAGTACCGTATACTGCTCATACAGACGCTCAAGCATGTAGAAGGTTGAGTTCCAACGTGTTGCCACCTCCTGGATGAGTGCTTTCACTGGCATTCGACGTTCATGTAGCAGGCTCTTCAGATGCTTCCGGGCCTTAAAAGAATGGCTGAAATGGTTGCACATTTTTCGGCAGGTGGCCATTACCTCGCACGCTGGACTGTCTTCATCACTCAAGAATTTTTTAACAACCAGGTTTATACAGTGCGCCAAACACGGCACTCTGAAATAGTCACCCAGCTCCATGGCCTTAACTACATTGGCGCCATTATCCGTGGAAACATAACCAATCTGGCGTTTTTTTGGGGACAGCCAGTGAAAGACCTTTGTGTTAAACTCATCCAAAATGTTGTGTGCTGTCTGACGTTTCTCCAAGCCAAACATGGCTAGTGTTGCATGTTTCCGAGCAGCTTTAAAAACTTGGTCCGGGTCAACACCTGCGTTTAGCTTTGCTTTAACCCCTGAAAAAGAGACCCAGTGTGCAGTGATGCACATGTAATCAGCGCCTGCGCCACTGGTCCACATGTCTGTTGTCAGATGTATAGTGTGAACATCACTCTTCTGCAAAGCTGCCCCAATCACCTCCAGCACATCTTCATGTAGTGCTGAAACCGCAACTCTGGCAAAATAGAACCGGCTAGGAACCTTCCATTTAGGGCAGAGCGCTGACACTAATTCTAGAAAACCAACCCCTTCTACAAAAGAAAAAGGGAGAAGGTCCAGAGCTAGCATTTTAGCCAGCTTAGTGTTATACAGACGCGTCAGTGGGTGGTTGCGTTCATATGGCGCGTCTGAACAAAACATGGTTCTAATGTTGCCCTGGACCAAGCATTTACGGGATGATGATGACTTCTTTGACCCAGTTATGCTCGCTGATGAACTTTTTCGCATTGGTGTCTCACTCGCTACCACACTCTTAGTGTGGCTCACATGGGGTGTGCTGCTGACAGGGGTACTGGGTGTAAGTGAAGTGTTTGACACGTCTTCTTCCTCCTCGTCATCATCAGATGAAACATCAACGTTTTCTTGACTTGCAATTCGGGCTTCCTTGATCTCCTTTAGGTGCGCAAACCATTGGACAGCGTGCTGTCTCCTAAGATGACCTCTCTGGCCTCCGGTACCATAGTTGGTACCAAACTTACCACAACTAACTGCAAGCTTACAAATGCTACAAATGGCGAACATTTCCCTTTTTGGGCAAACACTAAAGAAGTCCCAAACTGGGGACTTGAATTGTCTGTGGGGGCCGGAGGAGGCGGCGATACTGGTGGTGGTGGTCATGCTGCTAATGCCACATGAAGTGGAGGATGTGGATTGCCGAACTTTAGTACGTTGTGCACTTTCACCACCACTAATTGAGGTCGAGGTGGATGGAGGTCCCTTCTGGCGAGGAAGAAATATGGAAGCGGTACGTGTTGGTGTACTAGTTAACTCCAATGATTGTGGTGTTTCCACTGCCTCCTCGTCGACAACATCATCATCACGCTCAGCAGCTTTTCGGGCTAGGGTCAAAATGTCTGTTTGCTGCATGCCCGCTGGGGCTGCAGTGACCTTTATGATGACTGGGTCGTCGTTGTGAGAGTCTTCATCAGCAGCAGTATCCGCCACTTCTTGTTGAGCCTCATCACACTCCATAACTCTGAGACTTTGGACGAGCTTCCTTTTACGCTTAACTACCTTTGTCAGATCATGGTGTGCCTCACTCTCAGACGGCAGTGGTGCTGGTTCCCAATTTTGATCCGTATCATCAGAAGGAGGTGTGCTTGAAGAAGATGTAGACACCACCCTTGATCTCTTCCTTGCTAGGGGTGTGGAAGACAATGAATGATCATCAGGAGGAGTGGCTTCCTCAAATGATACCTCACCTTGATTGTCGATTTCCTGATGTGCCCCTACTTCGGGAGGAACAACTATTGTGGGCACTTGTTACCCTCCATGCACCTCTGCTTGCGCATCTACTTGCGCTGCCTCTCCTTCCACATGTACTTGGGCTTGTACTTGCACATGTGGTTTTTGTTGCGGCTGTGATTGTTCAACACTCGTCAGATGAGTTACAACAACCTGTGTTGATTGAGGGACATTGCTGCTACTTTCTTGCGATGAGCCAACATCACTGGTCGATGGTGATTGAACAAGTAGATTGGCTGCCTCTGCAGCACTCAAGGGCTTGGACTTAAGTTGGTGTGGTGGTGGTGGTGGCACTGAGCCCAATGGAGCGGGGGTGCTGCTCCCAGCTTGGTCCCCAGAAGATCCCGCTGCTGCTGCAGGCGTAATTTCTTTTTACTCCCAAAAAATGTGGCGGGCGGCCCACCAGTCTCCTTGGTAACTTGCTTCTTCTGCTCCTTACTGGCAACTTTCTTGCTAGAGGAGCTACGGGGAACTTTTTTTGGGCCCATCTTCTTCAGAGTAGGTCAGAACAGCAGGCCGCAGTTGCACGAGTTGCAGAGTTGTCTGTGGCCAGACGTGACGTCACGTGACGTTATGCTGCACACACACACCGCTGCAGGACTTCTTCCTGGCACTGGTGGTTCTCTTGAGTCTTGTGCACCTAAAAGCAATGGAAGACAGAGGAACATCAGTTCAGTTATACACCCCAAAAAATCGAAAAACACAGAAAAATCAGCACAATCCCATGCCATCCATGATGTTTACATTCAAGACACCCCACAGAAAGACTAGGCCCATGCACCACTCACTACCCCTGGTGAAAAGGCCACAACAACAGCCCAAAAAAACGAAAATCACAGAAAAATCAGCACAATCCCAAGCCATCCAGGCCCTCCATGATGTTTAAATTCAAGACACCCCACAGAAAGACTAGGCCCATGCACCACTCACTACCCCTGGTGAAAAGGCCACAACAACAGCCCAAAAAAACGAAAATCACAGAAAAATCAGCACAATCCCAAGCCATCCAGGCCCTCCATGATGTTTAAATTCAAGACACCCCACAGAAAGACTAGGCCCATGCACCACTCACTACCCCTGGTGAAAAGGCCACAACAACAGCCCAAAAAAACGAAAATCACAGAAAAATCAGCACAATCCCAAGCCATCCAGGCCCTCCATGATGTTTAAATTCAAGACACCCCACAGAAAGACTAGGCCCATGCAACACTCACTACCCCTGGGCATAAAGGTTGAAAGCTAGGCAAAATGGTTGCAGACCTAAGAACACTGCCTGCATTCAAAATGGCCCCCTGCCTCCCAGCACATGGCCAGGGCCTGCCTGTAGCAGCACTCAAAATGGCCCCCACCCACAAGGCCTGTCCCCATGATTCCATGAACACCCCAAAAAATCGAAAAACACAGAAAAATCTGCAATATCCCATGCCATCTATGCCCTCCATGATGTTTACATTCAAGACACCCCACAGAAAGACTAGGCCCATGCACCACTCACTACCCCTGGTGAAAAGGCCACAACAACAGCCCAAAAAAACGAAAATCACAGAAAAATCAGCACAATCCCAAGCCATCCAGGCCCTCCATGATGTTTAAATTCAAGACACCCCACAGAAAGACTAGGCCCATGCAACACTCACTACCCCTGGGCATAAAGGTTGAAAGCTAGGCAAAATGGTTGCAGACCTAAGAACACCGCCTGCATTCAAAATGGCCCCCTGCCTCCCAGCACATGGCCAGGGCCTGCCTGTAGCAGCACTCAAAATGGCCCCCACCCACATGGACTGTCCCCATGAACACCCCAAAAAATCGAAAAACACAGAAAAATCAGCAATATCCCATGCCATCCATGCCCTCCATGATGTTTACATTCAAGACACCCCACAGAAAGACTAGGCCCATGCACCACTCACTACCCGTGGTGAAAAGGCCACAACAACAGCCCAAAAAAACAAAAATCACAGAAAAATCAGGACAATCCCAAGCCATCCAGGCCCTCCATGATGTTTAAATTCAAGACACCCCACAGAAAGACTAGGCCCATGCAACACTCACTACCCCTGGGCATAAAGGTTGAAAGCTAGGCAAAATGGTTGCAGACCTAAGAACACTGCCTGCATTCAAAATGGCCCCCTGCCTCCCAGCACATGGCCAGGGCCTGCCTGTAGCAGCACTCAAAATGGCCCCCACCCACATGGCCTGTCCCCATGAACACCCCAAAAAATCGAAAAACACAGAAAAATCAGAAAAATCCCATGCCATCCATGCCCTCCATGATGTTTACATTCAAGACACCCCACAGAAAGACTAGGCCCATGCACCACTCACTACCCCTGGTGAAAAGGCCACAACAACAGCCCAAAAAAACGAAAATCACAGAAAAATCAGCACAATCCCAAGCCATCCAGGCCCTCCATGATGTTTAAATTCAAGACACCCCACAGAAAGACTCAGTCCACCCACCACTGAGTACCCCTGGGCAAAAGGCCCCAACAACAGCCCAAAAATCGAAAATTCAAAAATTGTAGTTGCATCAACTGTAATGCCCCAAACAAACTTACTTGTGAAATTTCTAATCCAAAAGTGATCCAAAGAAAGTCAAAAAGGCCTCAAATCCAAATATCCAGCAGCATCCACAAAAAGTAATCCTTCCAGGTGAAGAATCCGAATGAAAGTGACCAGCACATGAAGAAAGCACTGGGAGGAGCCTGCTGGACAGGAACAGGAAGTTGGAGACTGTGGGGCACTTCCTTCCTCCCCCCCCCCAAATGGACTCCTTGCCAAAGAAAGTGCAGGCAAATGTCAACCTGACAAGTTATTCTGATAAAAATCATCATTTCCAGAAGGTTTATGCTGCTTGCTGGTGGATTTCTTGTGCAGAATTGCAAATTTTCTATTTTCGCGAGTGCGAGATTGTTGCTGCCCGCCGCATCTACGGGTTCGCAATTGCGAACTCCTGCGATACATGATCACGGCGTACTCGCGTTGACAAACTCTCGCTGTGCAAGGTGGCGGGCGCGATGACGTAATCGCGGTCGCCAAACACCCGCGGGATCTCGCAGCAAGATCCAAAATGGCGCAGCACTCGCAAATTATCGAGAAAAACAACTTGGCAAACGCTGAATGACGGTAAGTGAACGCCGCGCGCCGCAAAATTGTATCACCAAGAAAAAAAAATCCACTGCGTGCCAATTTGCGGATTTTCGGTAAATTCGCGAGCGTTCGCGGATTGGTAATTTACCAAAAATCCGCAAAATCCGTGAGCGGAACGGATTTTCCGACAATGCTTAGTCCAGTGGCCCTTTGATGTCCGGACTCTCGCATGCGGAGGTCTGAGGCCTTGGGGACGGCCCGTTGGTGAGGTCCGGCGGTTGGCTCTTTGATCTCTTGGAGGATGCGTCCGGGATTTCCCAGACACCCAGCAGGTCTGGAGCCAGCACTCGGGGAGGCCAGAGGTGCAATCGAAACTGGCCCCCGGGGGAAGGCCAGAGGTGTGACAGAAACCAGTCTCTCAGGGGAGGCCGGAGGTGCCATCGAAACTCCCTATCTTTCCTCCCTATGGGAGCCCTCACCCTCCCAACGGGGGCTGGCATGTCTGGAGCCTAAGTTACGCTGGGGCTGGGGTCATGCTAAGCCCAGGGAGTAAGGGACCTCGGGAAGGGAATATGGCTGCCGGTGGGCCTATGGGGCCTCGTGGGTTTGGGGCGCGCGGGGCTGGGAAGGCGGCCGGGGACAAGCCGAGGTTGGTCGTTAGCGTTGGGACGGACATGGGCAGGGCAACCAGGGGTTTCTGGGTGCAGGGCTAGGCTAACGGGGTACTGAGGAACAGGGGGGGAACCACGCCACGAGGCCAGGTCCAACACGCATCCCCCCCCAGCTAAAAGGCGGAGAGAACTACCCATCCTCTTGGGGGTTCTCTTCACTGAGGCGGAAGAATCGGGACAGGCCGTCTGCGTTGGCGTGGTCAGCACCAGGCCGGTGCTCAACAGTGAAATCCATCCCCTGGAGGGAGATGGACCATCGTAACAGTTTGGGGTTCTCCCCTTTCATTTGCATTAGCCACCGGAGAGGTCGGTGATCGGTTTGGACCCGGAAGTGAGTACCAAACAGGTAGGGCCTCAGCTTCTTCAGGGCCCAAACCACCGCGAAGGCCTCCCGCTCGATGGTGCTCCACCTTTGCTCTCGAGGGAGTAACCTCCGGCTAATGAAGGCCACTGGCTGATCCAGGCCTTGCTTGTTCATCTGGGACAGGACGGCTCCGATGCCATGCTCGGACGCGTCCGTTTGGACCACGAACTCTCGGGAGTAGTCCGGGGCCTGTAGCACGGGGGCAGTACACATGGCGTCCTTCAATGCTTCGAACGCTTTTTGGCAGGCGGGGGTCCAGTTAACTCTTTTGGGCTGGTTCTTGGAGGTTAACTCCGTGAGGGGCACTACCAGGCTGCCATACCCCTTTATAAATCGTCGATAGTATCCCGTGATCCCTAGGATAGACCGCACCTCTGTCTGGGTGGTGGGGGCTTCCCAGGCCATGATCGCATCGATCTTGGGCTGAAGGGGTGCCACGAGGCCGCTGCCGACCTGGTGTCCCAGGCAGACCACGGACCCTTGGCCGATTTGACATTTGCTGGCTTTTATGGTGAGACCCGCCTCCTGCAGGGTTACCAAGACCTCCCGGAGGTGGAGGAGGTGTTTGGGCCAGTGGGAGCTGAATACCGCGATATCGTCCAGATACGCGGCACTGAATTCTTCCAACCCGGCCAGTACCTGGTTCACCAGTCTCTGGAAGGTGGCGGGGGCGTTTTTCATGCCGAAGGGCATCACCCGGAAATGGTAGTGACCATCCGGGGTGGAGAAGGCTGATCTCTCTCGGGCTCCTTCTGTCAGGGCGATCTGCCAGTAACCGCTGGTCAGGTCGAAGGTACTGAGATAGCGAGCAGACCCTAGGCGGTCAATGAGCTTGTCTGCTCGGGGAATGGGATGTGCGTCGGTTCTGGTGACTGCGTTGAGGCCCCGGTAGTCCACACAGAACCTCAGCTCGGGAACAGCGCCGGGGGCGGCTGCCTTCGGAACCAGAACCACGGGGCTGGCCCATGGGGTGTCGGAGGCTTCGACCACCCCCAGGGCTAGCATCTTAGAGATCTCGGCCTTGATGCAGGCTCGGACTCGGTCAGGAATGCGGTAGGCTCTGTGCCGTACCGGGGGGCTGTCCCCGGTGTCCACATCGTGACACACCAACTGGTGACGCCGGGGACGAGGGAGAAAAGGTCAGAGAACTGTCCCAGTAACTGGCGACAGTCCTCGCGCTGCTCGGGGGTGAGGGAGGAGGAGAGACTCACTCCCTCTACGGAGTCATCTTTCTCTTTTGCACAGAGGAGGTCGGGGAGAGGCTCCGACGCTCCGTGTCCTCTTCGGTTCCGTCGTCGGTGGTGAGGAGCAAGCTCAACTCGGACCGTACGAAGTAGGGTTTCAGGCGGTTTACGTGGAGGACCCTCAGGGGGTTCCTGGGGGACTGTACATTGACGAGGTAGGTAACCTGGCTCTTTCGATCCACCACCTTGAAGGGCCCGGTCCATTTGTCCTGCAGGGTACAAGGTTCCACAGGGGCCATCACCCAGACCTGTTGTCCGGGCTGGAACTCGACCAGAGTGGCATTCTGATCATACCACCTTTTCATCTCTTCTTGGCTGGCTTCGAGGTTTGCTTCTGCCAGTTCTCAGAACTTCTGAGTCTGGTTTCAGAGGGCCAGAATGTATCGAAACACATCTGGGGGGGTTCTAGGGACGCCGTCTCCCACCCTTCCTTGACCAGGCTGAAGGGTCCCCGGACGGGGTGCCCGTAGAGCAGCTCGAAGGGGCTAAACCCCAAGGACTTCTGGGGAACTTCGCGTTACGCGAACAGGAGGCAGGGGAGGAGGACGTCCCACTTGCGCCTCAGGGACTCCTCGAGACCCATGATCATCCCCTTGAGGGTGCGGTTGAACCGCTCGCCCAGGCCGTTACCTTGGGGGTGGTATGGTGTGGTGAACTTGTACGTCACCCCACACTGCTGCCAGAGAGACTTCATGTATCTCGAGATGAAGTTCGTTCCTCTGTCGCTCACTACTTCTCGCGGGAATCCCACCCGGGAGAAGATCCCCATGAGGGCCCGCCCCACTACGGGGGCCGTCACCGTTCGGAGGGGGATGGCCTCGGGATATCGGGTGGCGTGGTCCACTAGGACAAGAATGAACTGGTGTCCTAGGGACGTTCGGGGGTCAAGAGGCCCCACGATATCGATTCCCACCCGTTCAAAGGGGGTACTGACCACTGGGAAGGGTTGGAGGGGAGCCTTGCGCCGCCCTCCGCTCTTCCCGCTGGCCTGACACGTGGGGCAGGATCTGCAGTGGGCCTCCACATCAGCGCGCATGTGGGGCCAGTAGAAATGGGTGACCAAACGGTGGTACGTTTTGTCTTGGCCCAAGTGTCCCGCCAAGGGCACATCATGGGCCAGGTTCAGGAGGAAGCTGCGGAAACGTAGGGGGACCACCAGCACTCGGGTTGACCCTAGTTTGGCGGACTTTTGCTCGCTACATAGCAGGCCATTTTCCCAATAGACGTGGTGGGAGCCGGACTGGTCACCGGCGGCCTGGGCGGCGGCCTGCTGCCGTGGCCCCACTAGAGAGGGACAGGAAGTCTGTTCCAGGCAGAACTCCTCTCTGGAGGGCCCCCCTTCCTGGCGCCGCTGGGCTAACTCAGGGAGATCGTCCGTGCTCGGGGCTGGTTCACCAGCGGGGTCCAGGGGACCCGGGTCGGGGTCACTGCTTTCGCCGGGAAAAAGGTCGAGGCCTTCTGCCTGCCCGCTGTCCTCCGGCTCGACCACATTCCACACACACCACATTCCACACACATTCCACACACCAGATTCCACACACCACATTCCACACACATTCCACACACCACATTCCACACACACCACATTCCACACACATCTCACACACATTCCACACACATTCCACACACACCACATTCCACACACATTCCACACACATTCCACACCACATTCCACATACATTTCACACACATCACACACACCACATTACACACACACACACCACACACACCACATTCCACACACCACATTCAACACACCACATTCCACACACCACATTCCACACACATTCCACATTCCACACACATTCCACACACCACATTCCACACACATTCCACACACCACATTCCACACACATTCCACACACACACCACACACACCACATTCCACACACTACATTCAACACACACCACATTTCACATATTCTACACACCACATTCCACACACAACGTTCCACACACATTCCACACATCACATTCCACACACATTCCACACACATTCCACACATCACATTCCACACACCACATTCCACACACATTCCACACACCACACACATTCCACACACACACCACACATACCACATACCACATTCCACACACCACATTCCACACACACCACATTCCACACACACCACATTCCACACAAATTCCACACACATTCCAAACACCATATTCCACACACTTTCCACACACATTCCACACACCATATTCCACACACATTCCACACACATTCCACACACATTCCACACACCACATTCCACACACGCATTCCACACACATTCCACACACCACATTCCACACACCGCATTCCACACACATTCCACACACCACATTCCACACACCACATTCCACACACCACATTCCACACACATTCCACACACCATACACATTCCACACACACACCACACACACCACATACCACATTCCACACACCACATTCCACACACACCACATTCCACACACACCACATTCCACACACATTCCATACACCGCATTCCACACACATTCCACACACCACATTCCACACACCACATTCCACACACCACATTCCACACACATTCACACACCACATTCCACACACATTTCACACCACATTCCACACACATTCCACACACATTCCACACACCACATTCCACACACATTCCAGACACCACATTCCACACACATTCCACACACATTCCAAACATTCCACACACCACATTCCACACATATTCCACACACCACACACCACATTCCACACACATTCCACACACCACATTCCACACACATTCCACATACCACATTCCACACACATTCCACACACATTCCACACCACATTCCACACACACTCCACATACCACACACATTCCACACACAACACACCACACACACTACATTCCACACACATTCCACACACATTCCACACACCACATCACATTCCACACACCACATTCCACACACATTCCACATTCCGCACACATTCCACACACACAAAACACACACCACATACCACATTCCACACACCACATTCCACACACCACATTCCACACACACCACATTCCACACACATTCCACACACCACATTCCACACACATTCCACACACCACATTCCACACACATTCCACACACCACATTCCACACACCGCATTCCACACACATTCCACACACCACATTCCACACACCACATTCCACACACATTCACACACCACATTCCACACACATTCCACACCACATTCCACACACATTCCACACACATTCCATACACCATATTCCACACACCACATTCCACACACCACATTCCACACTCATTCCACACACATTCCACACCACACATTCCACACACATTCCACACACCACATTCCACACACCGCATTCCACACACATTCCACACACCACATTCCATACACCACATTCCACACACCACATTCCACACACATTCACACACCACATTCCACACACATTCCACACACACACCACACATACCACATACCACATTCCACACACCACATTCCACACACACCACATTCCACACACACCACATTCCACACAAATTCCACACACCAAATTCCACACACATTCCAAACACCATATTCCACACACATTCCACACACATTCCACACACCACATTCCACACACCGCATTCCACACACATTCCACACACCACATTCCACACACCGCATTCCAAACACATTCCATACACCACATTACACACACCACATTCCACACACCACAATCCACACATATTCCACACACCATACACATTCCACACACACCACTCACACCACATACCACATTCCACACACCACATTCCACACACACCACATTCCACACACACCACATTCCACACACATTCCATACATCGCATTCCACACACATTCCACACACCACATTCCACACACCACATTCCACACACATTCACACACCACATTCCACACACATTCCACACCACATTCCAAACACATTCCACACACATTCCACACACCACATTCCAAACACATTCCAGACACCACATTCCACACACATTCCACACACATTCCAAACATTCCACACACCACATTCCACACATATTCCACACACCACACAACACACACACCACATTCCACACACATTCCACATACCACATTCCACAAACATTCCACACACATTCCACACACCACATTCCACACCACAATATACACACATTCCACACACCACACACATTCCACACACAACACACCACACACACTACATTCCACACACATTCCACACACATTCCACACACCACATCACATTCCACACACCACATTCCACACACATTCCACATTCTGCACATATTCCACACACACAAAACACACACCACATACCACATTCCACACACCACATTCCACACACCACATTCCACACACACCACATTCCACACACATTCCACACACCACATTCCACACACATTCCACACACCACATTCCACACACATTCCACACACCACATTCCACACACCGCATTCCACACACATTCCACACACCACATTCCACACACCACATTCCACACACATTCACACACCACATTCCACACACATTCCACAAGTCATTCCAAACACATTCCACACACATTCCATACACCATATTCCAAACACCACATTCCACACACCACATTCCACACTCATTCCACACATATTCCACACCACACATTCCACACACATTCCATACACCACATTCCACACACCGCATTCCACACACATTCCACATACCACATTCCACACACCACATTCTACACACCACATTCCACACACATTCACACACCACATTCCACACACATTCCACACACCACATTCCACACACATTCCACACACCACATTCCACACCACATTCCACACCACATTCCACACACCACATTCCACACACCACATTCCACACACCACATTCCACACACATTCCACATTCCACATCCCACACACCACACACCACATTCCACACACCACATTCCACACACATTCCACACACCACATTCCACACACCACATTCCACACACCACATTCCACAAACCACATTCCACACACCAAATTTCACACACATTCCACACACATTCCACACACCACATTCCACACACATTCCACATTCCACACACCACATGCCACAACCATTCCACACACATTCCACACACCACATTCCACACACATTCCACACACTACATTCCACACACATTCCACACACATTCCACACACATTCCACACACCACATTCCACACACATTCCACAAACCACATTCCACACACATTTCACACACCACACACACCACATTCCACACACACCACATTCCACACACAATTCACACACCAGATTCCACACACCACATTCCACACACATTCCACACACCACATTCCACACACACCACATTCCACACACATCCCACACACATTCCACACACATTCCACACACACCACATTCCACACATATTCCACACACATTCCACACACATTCCACACCACATTCCACATACATTTCACACACATCACACACACCACATTACACACACACAACACACACCACATTCCACACACCACATTCAACACACCACATTCCACACACATTCCACATTCCACACACATTCCACACACCACATTCCACACACATTCCACACACCACATTCCACACACATTCCACACACACACCACACACACCACATTCCACACACCACATTCAACACACACCACATTTCACACATTCCACACACAACATTCCACACACATTCCACACACCACATTCCACACACATTCCACACACATTCCACACATCACATCCACACACCACATTCCACACACATTCCACACACCACACACATTCCACACACACACCAAATACCACATTCCACACACCACATTCCACACACACCACATTCCACACACACCACATTCCACACACATTCCACACACCAAATTCCACACACATTCTACACACCACATTCCACACACATTCCACACACCACATTCCACACACCACATTCCACACACATTCCACACACCACATTCCACACACCGCATTCCACACACATTCCACACACCACATTACACACACCACATTCCACACACCACATTCCACACACATTCCACACACCACACACATTCCACACACACACCACATACCACATTCCACACACCACATTCCACACACACCACATGCCACACACACCACATTCCACACACATTCCATACACCGCATTCCACACACATTCCACACACCACATTCCACACACCGCATTCCACACACATTCCACACACCACATTACACACACCACATTCCACACACCACATTCCACACACATTCCACACACCACACACATTCCACACACACACCACATACCACATTCCACACACCACATTCCACACACACCACATGCCACACACACCACATTCCACACACATTCCATACACCGCATTCCACACACATTCCACACACCACATTCCACACACCACATTCCACACACCACATTCCACAAACATTCCACACCACATTCCACACACATTCCACACACATTCCACACACCACATTCCACACACATTCCACACACCACATTCCACACACATTCCACACACATTCCAAACATTCAACACACCACATTCCACACATATTCCACACACCACACACACCACATTCCACACACATTCCACACACCACATTCCACACACATTCCACATACCATATTCCACACACACTCCACACACATTCCACACACCACATCCCACACACCACACACATTCCACATACCACACACATTCCACACACCACATTCCACACACATTCCACACACCACATTCCACACACATTCCAAACATTCCACACACCACATTCCACACATATTCCACACACCACACATACCACATTCCACACACATTCCACACACCACATTCCACACACATTCCACACACATTCCACACACCACATTCCACACCACATTCCACACCACATTCCACACCACATTCAACACCACATTCCACACCACATTCCACACACATTCCACACACCACATTCCATACACCACATTCCACACACACTCCACATTCCACACACAACATTCCACACACATTCCACACACCACATTCCACACACATTCCACACACCACATTCCACACCACATTCCACACCACATTCCACACACCACATTCCACACACCACATTCACCACACCACATTCCACACACATTCCACATTCCACATTCTATACACCACACACCACATTCCACATACCACATTCCACACACATTCCACACACATTCCACACACCACATTCCACACACCACATTCCACAAACCACATTCCACACACCACATTTCACACACATT
Source organism: Lissotriton helveticus (assembly GCF_964261635.1). Taxonomy (NCBI): domain Eukaryota; kingdom Metazoa; phylum Chordata; class Amphibia; order Caudata; family Salamandridae; genus Lissotriton; species Lissotriton helveticus. Next base: position 661,535,296 of record NC_136065.1, read on the forward strand.
CCACACACCACATTCCACACACCACATTCCACACACATTCCACATTCCACACACACACCACATGCCACAACCATTCCACACACATTCCACACACCACATTCCACACACATTCAACACACTACATTCCACACACATTCCACACACATTCCACACACCACATCCCACACACATTCCACACACCACATTCCACACACATTTCACACACCACACACACCACATTCCACACACACCACATTCCACACACATTCCACACACCAGATTCCACACACCACATTCCACACACATTCCACACACCACATTCCACACACACCACATTCCACACACATCCCACACACATTCCACACACACCACATTCCACACATATTCCACACACATTCCACACACATTCCACACACATTCCACACCACATTCCACATACATTTCACACACATCACACACACCACATTACACACACACACACACACCACACACACCACATTCCACACACCACATTCAACACACCACATTCCACACACCACATTCCACACACATTCCACATTCCACACACATTCCACACACCACATTTCACACACACACCACACACACCACATTCCACACACCACATTCAACACACACCACATTTCACACATTCCACACACCACATTCCACACACAACATTCCACACACATTCCACACATCACATTCCACACACATTCCACACACATTCCACACATCACATTCCACACACCACATTCCACACACATTCCACACACCACACACATTCCACACACACACCACACATACCACATACCACATTCCACACACCACATTCCACACACACCACATTCCACACACACCACATTCCACACAAATTCCACACACCAAATTCCACACACATTCCAAACACCATATTCCACACACATTCCACACACATTCCACACACCACATTCCACACACTGCATTCCACACACATTCCACACACCACATTCCACACACATTCTACACACCACATTACACACACCACATTCCACACACCACATTCCACACACATTCCATACACCATACACATTCCACACACACACCACACACACCACATACCACATTCCACACACCACATTCCACACACACCACATTCCACACACACCACATTCCACACACATTCCACACACATTCCATACACCGCATTCCACACACATTCCACACACCACATTCCACACACCACATTCCACACACCACATTCCACACACATTCACACACCACATTCCACACACATTCCACACCACATTCCACACACATTCCACACACATTCCACACACCACATTCCACACACATTCCAGACACCACATTCCACACACATTCCACACCACACATTCCAAACATTCCACACAGCACATTCCACACATATTCCACACACCACATTCCACACACCGCATTCCACACACATTCCACACACCACATTCCACACACCACATTCCACACACCTACTTCGCTGAACCACCTTGCAAGCCTGCTGGCGCTGCCGCGGCCCGAACATCTCGGAACCCCCAGCTCGAGGATTGAGAGCTGTGCGTAGGGTATCCCTTCCTCCGCCCAGAGTAAGACTGTCCCGCTACCTTACCCCCCTTTAAGAGACTTTCCAGATCCCTCGATCTGCTTGTACATACTGCCACATTCCACACACCACATTCCACACACACCACATTCCACACACATCCCACACACATTCCACACACATTCCACACACACCACATTCCACACATATTCCACACACATTCCACACACATTCCACACACATTCCACACCACATTCCACATACATTTCACACACATCACACACACCACATTACACACACACACACCACACACACCACATTCCACACACCACATTCAACACACCACATTCCACACACCACATTCCACACACATTCCACATTCCACACACATTCCACACACCACATTCCACACACCACATTCCACACACATTCCACACACACACCACACACACCACATTCCACACACCACATTCAACACACACCACATTTCACACATTCCACACACCACATTCCACACACAACATTCCACACATGTTGGAAAGGCGACCCCAGGGGAGACAGAAGGTGTCTGACTGTCCGCCCCGAGTTCCACCTCTCTCTGGGGAATAGGCCGAGCGCCGTAGGGAGGCCTCCTTGGCGAGGCTCCGCTCCTACAATCGTACCAGCAGAGCAATCACACTACTTACAGATAGACACCACACAGGAAGGATATTCACACGAATCTTTATTTAAGTAATCAAAGCAAGTTCTTGGCAGGGTAGCGGCAAGGATCGAGGGATCCGTAATGTCGTGGTCTCGGGGAAAGGGGGTAGCGGGACAGTCTTGGCACCCACTGGTGCGTGGATAGTTCAAGGGTTCAGGCCGCGACAGCGTCAGCAGGGCCTCGGAGATAGTTCAGCTTGGACAGGCCGCGACGGCGCCAGCAGGGCCTCGAAGGTGGTTTAGCTTGGTCAGGCCGCGACAGCGTCAGCAGGGCCTCGAAGGTGGTTCAGCTTGGTCAGGCCGCGACAGCGTCAGCAGGGCCTCGAAGGTGGTTCAGCTTGGTCAGGCCACGACAGCGTCAGCAGGGCCTCGAAGGTGGTTCAGCTTGGTCAGGCCGCGACAGCGTCAGCAGGGCCTCGAAGATAGTTCAGCTTGGTCAGGCCGCGACAGCGTCAGCAGGGCCTCGAAGATAGTTCCAGGTGCAAGAGTTCGGATCAGGATCAGCCGCGACGAGGTCAGCAGGGCTTCGACTCCAGATACAACTGCCGTCTTGATCCGGGGCTGGCCCAGATATAGGACTGGAGGGCTTTGATGTCCGGACCCTCGCGCCTGGGGGTCAGAGGGGCCGGGATGAAGGTGTCCAGACACCCAGCAGGGGGGCGGAGCCAGCGCCCAGGGAGCCGGGAGAGCGATCGATACCAGGCGTCCGGGGGCGGTGGAAGGCCCATCGAGACTCTCCTCCTCCGGGACCTGGTCGAGTGGCCACTTTACCACCTAGGAGGATCCTGGTGCCTCAATGTCTGGGCTTCGCTGGGGCCGGGCCCGGGATGGCTGCGGCCACGTGTTCGGGCGTGAGGGTCCCAAGATGGAGTCGGGCCGGAAAGGGTGGCCTGGTCAGGGTGCCAGGCTGGCAGCGTTGGCGAGCAGGTTCTGCCGGGGTACCAGGGAGGGGGAGAGCTGTAGGTGGCCGGGGAGGCTGCTCGCGCCGATGGTTCATGAATGTGCGTGTCAGGGGGGTCGATAGTAGGTAAATGGAGGGCCGATGTCGTCCTGGGCCCTCCATGCGGACGGGGTCGGACCACGCCACGAGGCCGTGTCCAACAACACACATTCCACACACCACATTCCACACACATTCCACACACATTCCACACACCACATTCCACACACACCACATTCCACACACATCCCACACACATTCCACACACATTCCACACACACCACATTCCACACATATTCCACACACATTCCACACACCACATTCCACACACACCACATTCCACACACATTCCACACACCACATTCCACACACATTTCACACACACCACACAACATTCCAAACACATTCCGCACACCACATTCTACACACCAAACACCGCATTCCACACACATTCCACACACATTCCACACACCACATTCCACACACCACATTCCACACACCACATTCCACACACATTCCACACACATTCCACACATTCCACACACCACACTCCATATTTCACACACATTCCACACACCACATTCCACACACATTCCACACACATTCCACACACCACATTCCACACACATTCCACACACCACACACCACATTCCACACACATTCCACACACCACATTCCACACACATTCCACACACCACATTCCACACACCACATTCCACACACATTCCACATTCCACATTCCACACACCACACACCACATTCCACACACCACATTCCACACACATTCCACACACATTCCACACACCACATTCCACACACCACATTCCACAAACCACATTCAACACACACCACATTTCACACACATTCCACACACATTCCACACACCACATTCCACACACCACATTCCACACACATTCCACATTCCACACACCACATTCCACACACCACATGCCACAACCATTCCACACACATTCCACACACCACATTCCACACACATTCAACACACTACATTCCACACACATTCCACACACATTCCACACACCACATTCCACACACATTCCACACACCACATTCCACACACATTTCACACACCACACACACCACATTCCACACACACCACATTCCACACACATTCCACACACCAGATTCCACACACCACATTCCACACACATTCCACACACCACATTCCACACACACCACATTCCACACACATCCCACACACATTCCACACACACCACATTCCACACATATTCCACACACATTCCACACACATTCCACACACATTCCACACCACATTCCACATACATTTCACACACATCACACACACCACATTACACACACACACACACACCACATTCCACACACCACATTCAACACACCACATTCCACACACCACATTCCACACACATTCCACATTCCACACACATTCCACACACCACATTCCACACACATTCCACACACACACCACACACACCACATTCCACACACCACATTCAACACACACCACATTTCACACATTCCACACACCACATTCCACACACAACATTCCACACACATTCCACACATCACATTCCACACACATTCCACACACATTCCACACATCACATTCCACACACCACATTCCACACACATTCCACACACCACACACATTCCACACACACACCACACATACCACATACCACATTCCACACACCACATTCCACACACACCACATTCCACACACACCATATTCCACACAAATTCCACACACCAAATTCCACACACATTCCAAACACCATATTCCACACACATTCCACACACCACATTCCACACACCGCATTCCACACACATTCCACACACCACATTCCACACACCGCATTCCACACACATTCTACACACCACATTACACACACCACATTCCACACACCACATTCCACACACATTCCATACACCATACACATTCCACACACACACCACACACACCACATACCACATTCCACACACCACATTCAACACACACCACATTCCACACACACCACATTCCACACACATTCCATACACCGCATTCCACACACATTCCACACACCACATTCCACACACCACATTCCACACACCACATTCCACACACATTCACACACCACATTCCACACACATTCCACACCACATTCCACACACATTCCACACACATTCCACACACCACATTCCACACACATTCCAGACACCACATTCCACACACATTCCACACCACACATTCCAAACATTCCACACAGCACATTCCACACATATTCCACACACCACATTCCACACACCGCATTCCACACACATTCCACACACCACATTCCACACACCACCACATTCCACACACCTACTTCGCTGAACCACCTTGCAAGCCTGCTGGCCCTGCCGCGGCCCGAACATCTCGGAACCCCCCAGCTCGAGGATTGAGAGCTGTGTGTAGGGTATCCCTTCCTCCGCCCAGAGTAAGACTGTCCCGCTACCTTACCCCCCTTTAAGAGACTTTCCAGATCCCTCGATCTGCTTGTACATACTGCCACATTCCACACACCACATTCCACACACACCACATTCCACACACATCCCACACACATTCCACACACATTCCACACACACCACATTCTACACATATTCCACACACATTCCACACACATTCCACACACATTCCACACCACATTTCACATACATTTCACACACATCACACACACCACATTACACACACACACACACCACACACACCACATTCCACACACCACATTCAACACACCACATTCCACACACCACATTCCACACACATTCCACATTCCACACACATTCCACACACCACATTCCACACACCACATTCCACACACATTCCACACACACACCACACACACCACATTCCACACACCACATTCAACACACACCACATTTCACACATTCCACACACCACATTCCACACACAACATTCCACACATGTTGGAAAGGCGACCCCAGGGGAGACAGAAGGTGTCTGACTGTCCGCCCCGAGTCCCACCTCTCTCTGGGGAATAGGCCGAGCGCCGTAGGGAGGCCTCCTTGGCTCCGCTCCGCTCCTACAATCGTACCAGCAGAGCAATCACACTACTTACAGATAGACACCACACAGGAAGGATATTCACACGAATCTTTATATAAGTAATCAAAGCAAGTTCTTGGCAGGGTAGCGGCAAGGATCGAGGGATCCGTAATGTCGTGGTCTCGGGGAAAGGGGGTAGCGGGACAGTCTTGGCACCCACTGGTGCGTGGATAGTTCAAGGGTTCAGGCCGCGACAGCGTCAGCAGGGCCTCGGAGATAGTTCCGCTTGGACAGGCCGCGACGGCGCCAGCAGGGCCTCGAAGGTGGTTTAGCTTGGTCAGGCCGCGACAGCGTCAGCAGGGCCTCGAAGGTGGTTCAGCTTGGTCAGGCCGCGACAGCGTCAGCAGGGCCTCGAAGATAGTTCAGCTTGGTCAGGCCGCGACAGCGTCAGCAGGGCCTCGAAGATAGTTCCAGGTGCAAGAGTTTGGATCAGGATCAGCCGCGACGAGGTCAGCAGGGCTTCGACTCCAGATACAACTGCCGTCTTGATCCGGGGCTGGCCCAGATATAGGACTGGAGGGCTTTGATGTCCGGACCCTCGCGCCTGAGGGTCAGAGGGGCCGGGATGAAGGTGTCCAGACACCCAGCAGGGGGGCGGAGCCAGCGCCCAGGGAGCCGGGAGAGCGATCGATACCAGGCGTCCAGGGGCGGTGGAAGGCCCATCGAGACTCTCCTCCTCCGGGACCTGGTCGAGTGGCCACTTTCCCACCTAGGAGGATCCTGGTGCCTCAATGTCTGGGCTTCGCTGGGGCCGGGCCCGGGATGGCTGCGGCCACGTGTTCGGGGCGTGAGGGTCCCAAGATGGAGTCGGGCCGGAAAGGGTGGCCTGGTCAGGGTGCCAGGCTGGCAGCGTTGGCGAGCAGGTTCTGCCGGGGTACCAGGGAGGGGGAGAGCTGTAGGTGGCCGGGGAGGCTGCTCGCGCCGATGGTTCGTGAATGTGCGTGTCAGGGGGGTCGATAGTAGGTAAATGGAGGGCCGATGTCGTCCTGGGCCCTCCACGCGGACGGGGTCGGACCACGCCACGAGGCCGTGTCCAACAACACACATTCCACACACCACATTCCACACACATTCCACACACCACATTCCACACACACCACATTCCACACACATCCCACACACATTCCACACACATTCCACACACACCACATTTCACACATATTCCACACACATTCCACACACCACATTCCACACACACCACATTCCACACACATTCCACACACCACATTCCACACACATTCCACACACCACATTCCACACACATTCCACACACCACATTCCACACACCGCATTCCACACACATTCCACACACCACATTCCACACACATTCACACACCACATTCCACACACATTCCACACCACATTCCACACACATTCCACACACATTCCATACACCACATTCCACACACCACATTCCACACACCACATTCCACACTCATTCCACACACATTCCACACCACACATTCCACACACATTCCACACACCACATTCCACACACCGCATTCCATACACATTCCACACACCACATTCCACACACCACATTCCACACACCACATTCCATACACATTCCACACCACATTCCACACACATTCCACACACATTCCACACACAACATTCCACACACATGCCACACACACACCACACACACCACATTCCACACACCACATTCAACACACACCACATTTCACACATTCCACACACCACATTCCACACACAACATTCCACACATGTTGGAAAGGCAACCCCAGGGGAGACAGAAGGTGTCTGACTGTCCGCCCCGAGTCCCACCTCTCTCTGGGGAATAGGCCGAGCGCCGTAGGGAGGCCTCCTTGGCTCCGCTCCGCTCCTACAATCGTACCAGCAGAGCAATCACACTACTTACAGATAGACACCACACAGGAAGGATATTCACACGAATCTTTATATAAGTAATCAAAGCAAGTTCTTGGCAGGGTAGCGGCAAAGATCGAGGGATCCGTAATGTCGTGGTCTCGGGGAAAGGGGGTAGCGGGACAGTCTTGGCACCCACTGGTGCGTGTATAGTTCAAGGGTTCAGGCCGCGACAGCGTCAGCAGGGCCTCGGAGATAGTTCAGCTTGGACAGGCCGCGACGGCGCCAGCAGGGCCTCGAAGGTGGTTTAGCTTGGTCAGGCCGCGACAGCGTCAGCAGGGCCTCGAAGGTGGTTCAGCTTGGTCAGGCCGCGACAGCGTCAGCAAGGCCTCGAAGGTGGTTCAGCTTGGTCAGGCCGCGACAGCGTCAGCAGGGCCTCGAAGGTGGTTCAGCTTGGTCAGGCCGCGACAGCGTCAGCAGGGCCTCGAAGATAGTTCAGCTTGGTCAGGCCGCGACAGCGTCAGCAGGGCCTCGAAGATAGTTCCAGGTGCAAGAGTTCGGATCAGGATCAGCCGCGTCGAGGTCAGCAGGGCTTCGACTCCAGATACAACTGCCGTCTTGATCCGGGGCTGGCCCAGATATAGGACTGGAGGGCTTTGATGTCCGGACCCTCGCGCCTGGGGGTCAGAGGGGCCGGGATGAAGGTGTCCAGACACCCAGCAGGGGGGCGGAGCCAGCGCCCAGGGAGCTGGGAGAGCGATCGATACCAGGCGTCCGGGGGCGGTGGAAGGCCCATCGAGACTCTCCTCCTCCGGGATCTGGTCGAGTGGCCACTTTACCACCTAGGAGGATCCTGGTGCCTCAATGTCTGGGCTTCGCTGGGGCCAGGCCCGGGATGGCTGCGGCCACGTGTTCGGGGCGTGAGGGTCCCAAGATGGAGTCGGGCCGGAAAGGGTGGCCTGGTCAGGGTGCCAGGCTGGCAGCGTTGGCGAGCAGGTTCTGCCGGGGTACCAGGGAGGGGGAGAGCTGTAGGTGGCCGGGGAGGCTGCTCGCGCCGATGGTTCGTGAATGTGCGTGTCAGGGGGGTCGATAGTAGGTAAATGGAGGGCCGATGTCGTCCTGGGCCCTCCATGCGGACGGGGTCGGACCACGCCACGAGGCCGTGTCCAACAACACACATTCCACACACCACATTCCACACACATTCCACACACCACATTCCACACACACCACATTCCACACACATCCCACACACATTCCACACACATTCCACACACACCACATTCCACACATATTCCACACACATTCCACACACCACATTCCACACACACCACATTCCACACACATTCCACACACCACATTCCACACACATTTCACACACACCACACAACATTCCAAACACATTCCGCACACCACATTCTACACACCAAATACCGCATTCCACACACATTCAACACACATTCCACACACATTCCACACACCACATTCCACACACCACATTCCACACACATTCCACACACATTCCACACATTCCACACACCACACTCCACATTTCACACACATTCCACACACCACATTCCACACACATTCCACACACATTCCACACACCACATTCCACACACATTCCACACACCACACACCACATTCCACACACATTCCACACACCACATTCCACACACATTCCACACACCACATTCCACACACCACATTCCACACACATTCCACATTCCACATTCCACACACCACACACCACATTCCACACACCACATTCCACACACATTCCACACACCACATTCCACACACCACATTCCACAAACCACATTCCACACACCACATTTCACACACATTCCACACACATTCCACACACCACATTCCACACACCACATTCCACACACATTCCACATTCCACACACCACATTCCACACACCACATGCCACAACCATTCCACACACATTCCACACACCACATTCCACACACATTCAACACACTACATTCCACACACATTCCACACACATTCCACACACCACATTCCACACACATTCCACACACCACATTCCACACACATTTCACACACCACACACACCACATTCCACACACACCACATTCCACACACATTCCACACACCAGATTCCACACACCACATTCCACACACATTCCACACACCACATTCCACACACACCACATTCCACACACACCACATTCCACACACACCATATTCCACACATATTCCACACACATTCCACACACATTCCACACACATTCCACACCACATTCCACATACATTTCACACACATCACACACACCACATTACACACACACACACCACACACACCACATTCCACACACCACATTCAACACACCACATTCCACACACCACATTCCACACACATTCCACATTCCACACACATTCCACACACATTCCACACACACACCACACACACCACATTCCACACACCACATTCAACACACACCACATTTCACACATTCCACACACCACATTCCACACACAACATTCCACACACATTCCACACATCACATTCCACACACATTCCACACACATTCCACACATCACATTCCACACACCACATTCCACACACATTCCACACACCACACACATTCCACACACACACCACACATACCACATACCACATTCCACACACCACATTCCACACACACCACATTCCACACACACCACATTCCACACAAATTCCACACACCAAATTCCACACACACTCCAAACACCATATTCCACACACATTCCACACACATTCCACACACCACATTCCACACACTGCATTCCACACACATTCCACACACCACATTCCACACACAGCATTCCACACACATTCTACACACCACATTACACACACCACATTCCACACACCACATTCCACACACATTCCATACACCATACACATTCCACACACACACCACACACACCACATACCACATTCCACACACCACATTCAACACACACCACATTCCACACACACCACATTCCACACACATTCCATACACCGCATTCCACACACATTCCACACACCACATTCCACACACCACATTCCACACACCACATTCCACACACATTCACACACCACATTCCACACACATTCCACACCACATTCCACACACATTCCACACACATTCCACACACCACATTCCACACACATTCCAGACACCACATTCCACACACATTCCACACCACACATTCCAAACATTCCACACAGCACATTCCACACATATTCCACACACCACATTCCACACACCACATTCCACACACCGCATTCCACACACATTCCACACACCACATTCCACACACCACATTCCACACACCTACTTCGCTGAACCACCTTGCAAGCCTGCTGGCCCTGCCGCGGCCCGAACATCTCGGAACCCCCCAGCTCGAGGATTGAGAGCTGTGTGTAGGGTATCCCTTCCTCCGCCCAGAGTAAGACTGTCCCGCTACCTTACCCCCCTTTAAGAGACTTTCCAGATCCCTCGATCTGCTTGTACATACTGCCACATTCCACACACCACATTCCACACACACCACATTCCACACACATCCCACACACATTCCACACACATTCCACACACACCACATTCTACACATATTCCACACACATTCCACACACATTCCACACACATTCCACACCACATTCCACATACATTTCACACACATCACACACACCACATTACACACACACACACACCACACACACCACATTCCACACACCACATTCAACACACCACATTCCACACACCACATTCCACACACATTCCACATTCCACACACATTCCACACACCACATTCCACACACCACATTCCACACACATTCCACACACACACCACACACACCACATTCCACACACCACATTCAACACACACCACATTTCACACATTCCACACACCACATTCCACACACAACATTCCACACATGTTGGAAAGGCGACCCCAGGGGAGACAGAAGGTGTCTGACTGTCCGCCCCGAGTCCCACCTCTCTCTGGGGAATAGGCCGAGCGCCGTAGGGAGGCCTCCTTGGCTCCGCTCCGCTCCTACAATCGTACCAGCAGAGCAATCACACTACTTACAGATAGACACCACACAGGAAGGATATTCACACGAATCTTTATATAAGTAATCAAAGCAAGTTCTTGGCAGGGTAGCGGCAAGGATCGAGGGATCCGTAATGTCGTGGTCTCGGGGAAAGGGGGTAGCGGGACAGTCTTGGCACCCACTGGTGCGTGGATAGTTCAAGGGTTCAGGCCGCGACAGCGTCAGCAGGGCCTCGGAGATAGTTCCGCTTGGACAGGCCGCGACGGCGCCAGCAGGGCCTCGAAGGTGGTTTAGCTTGGTCAGGCCGCGACAGCGTCAGCAGGGCCTCGAAGGTGGTTCAGCTTGGTCAGGCCGCGACAGCGTCAGCAGGGCCTCGAAGATAGTTCAGCTTGGTCAGGCCGCGACAGCGTCAGCAGGGCCTCGAAGATAGTTCCAGGTGCAAGAGTTTGGATCAGGATCAGCCGCGACGAGGTCAGCAGGGCTTCGACTCCAGATACAACTGCCGTCTTGATCCGGGGCTGGCCCAGATATAGGACTGGAGGGCTTTGATGTCCGGTCCCTCGCGCTTGAGGGTCAGAGGGGCCGGGATGAAGGTGTCCAGACACCCAGCAGGGGGGCGGAGCCAGCGCCCAGGGAGCCGGGAGAGCGATCGATACCAGGCGTCCAGGGGCGGTGGAAGGCCCATCGAGACTCTCCTCCTCCGGGACCTGGTCGAGTGGCCACTTTCCCACCTAGGAGGATCCTGGTGCCTCAATGTCTGGGCTTCGCTGGGGCCGGGCCCGGGATGGCTGCGGCCACGTGTTCGGGGCGTGAGGGTCCCAAGATGGAGTCGGGCCGGAAAGGGTGGCCTGGTCAGGGTGCCAGGCTGGCAGCGTTGGCGAGCAGGTTCTGCCGGGGTACCAGGGAGGGGGAGAGCTGTAGGTGGCCGGGGAGGCTGCTCGCGCCGATGGTTCGTGAATGTGCGTGTCAGGGGGGTCGATAGTAGGTAAATGGAGGGCCGATGTCGTCCTGGGCCCTCCACGCGGACGGGGTCGGACCACGCCACGAGGCCGTGTCCAACAACACACATTCCACACACCACATTCCACACACATTCCACACACATTCCACACACCACATTCCACACACACCACATTCCACACACATCCCACACACATTCCACACACATTCCACACACACCACATTCCACACATATTCCACACACATTCCACACACCACATTCCACACACACCACATTCCACACACATTCCACACACCACATTCCACACACATTCCACACACCACATTCCACACACATTCCACACACCACATTCCACACACATTCCACACACATTCCAAACATTCCACACACTACATTCCACACATATTCCACACACCACATTCCACACACCACATTCCACACACCACATACCACACACATTCCACACACCACATTCCACACACATTCCACACACACCACACAACATTCCAAACACATTCCGCACACCACATTCTACACACCAAACACCGCATTCCACACACATTCAACACACATTCCACACACATTCCACACACCACATTCCACACACCACATTCCACACACCACATTCCACACACATTCCACACATTCCACACACCACACTCCACATTTCACACACATTCCACACACCACATTCCACACACATTCCACACACATTCTACACACCACATTCCACACACATTCCACACACCACACACCACATTCCACACACATTCCACACACCACATTCCACACCCATTCCACACATCACATTCCACACACACCACATTCCACACACCACATTCCACACACCACATTCCACACACATTCCACACACCACATTCCACACACACCACATTCCACACACATTCCACACACCACATTCCACACATTTTCCACACACAATCCACACACCACATAACACATTCCACACACATTCCATACACCACATTCCACACACATTCCACACACCACATTCCACACACATTCCACACATTCCACACACCACATTCCACACACACCACACACCACATTCCACACACATTCCACACACCACACACCACATTCCACACACATTCCACACACATTCCACACACCACATTCCACACACATTCCACACACCACACACATTCCACACACACACCACACACACCACATACCACATTTCACACACCACATTCCACACACACCATATTCCACACACACCACATTCCACACACATTCCATACACCGCATTCCACACACATTCCACACACCACATTCCACACACCACATTCCACACACCACATTCCACACACATTCACACACCACATTCCACACACATTCCACACCACATTCCACACACATTCCACACACCACATTCCACACACATTCCACACACCACATTCCACACACATTCCACACACATTCCAAACATTCCACACACCACATTCCACACATATTCCACACACCACACACCACACACACCACATTCCACACACATTCCACACACCACATTCCACACCACATTCTACACACATTCCACACCCATCACACATTCCACACACAACACACCACACACACTACATTCCACACACATTCCACACACATACCACATACCACATCACATTCCACACACCACATTCCACACACATTCCACATTCCACACACATTCCACACACACAAAACACACACCACATACCATATTCCACACACCACATTCCACACACACACCACATTCCACACACATTCCACACAACACATTCCACACACATTCCACACACCACATTCCACACACATTCCAAACACCACATTCCACACACCGCATTCCACACACATTCCACACACCACATTCCACACACCACATTCCACACACATTCACACACCACATTCCACACACATTCCACACCACATTCCACACACATTCCACACACATTCCATACACCACATTCCACACACCACATTCCACACACCACATTCCACACTCATTCCACACACATTCCACACCACACATTCCACACACATTCCACACACCACATTCCACACACCGCATTCCACACACATTCCACACACCACATTCCACACACCACATTCCACACACCACATTCCACACACATTCACACACCACATTCCACACACATTCCACACCACATTCCACACACATTCCACACACATTCCACACACCACATTCCACACACATTCCAAACATTCCACACTCCACATTCCACACATATTCCACACACATTCCACACACCACATTCCACACACATTCCACACACCACATTCCACACACATTCCACACACCACATTCCACACACCACATTCCACACACCACATTCCACACACATTCCACCTTCCACATTCTACACACCACATTCCACACACCACATTCCACACACATTCCACACACCACATTTCACACACATTCCACACACCACATTCTACACACCACATTCCACACACATTTCACACACATTCCACACACCACATTCCAGACACCACATTCCACACGTCACGTTCCACACACCACATTCCACACACCACATTCCACACACCACATTCCACACACATTCCACACACCACATTCCACACACATTCCACACACCACATTCCACACACCACATTCCACACACATTCCACACACATTCCACACACATTCCACCAACACACACTCCACATTGCACATTCCACACACATTCCACACACATTCCACACACACTCCACATTCCACATTCACGCACTCCACATTCCACACACATTTCACACACATTCCACACACATTCCACACACCACATTCCACACACCACATTCCACACACCACATTCCACCCACCACATTCCACACACATTCCACACACATTTCACACACCACATTCCACACACCACATTCAACACACATTCCACACACCACATTCCATACACATTCCACAAACCACACACCACATTCCACACACATTCCACACACCACATTCCACACACATTCCACACACCACATTCCACACACACCACATTCCACACACCACATTCCACACACCACATTCCACACACACCACATTCCACACACAACATTCCACACACATTCCACACACCACATTCCACACACACCACATTCCACACACATTCCACACACCACATTCCACACAACCCGCATTCCACACACATTCCACACACATTCCACATACCACAATCCACACACATTCCACACACCACATTCCACACACATTCCACACACCACATTCCACACACCACATTCCACACACATTCCACACACCACATTCCACACACATTCCACACACACATTCCACACACATTCCACACACATTCCACACACCACATTCCACACACATTCCACACACCACATTCAATACACATTCCACACACCACATTCCACACACATTCCACACACCACATTCCACACACCACATTCCACACACAACATTCCACACACCACATTCCACACACATTCCACACACCACATTCCACACACCACATTCCACACACATTCCACACACCACATTCCACACACACCACATTCCACACACATTCCACACACCACATTCAACACACACATTCCACACACCACATAACACATTCCACACACATTCCACACACCACATTCCACACATTCCACACACATTCCACACATTCCACACACCACATTTCACACACCACACACACCACATTCCACACACATTCCACACACATTCCACACCCATTCCACACTCCACATTCCACACACATTCCACACACCACATTCAACACACATTCCACACACCACATTCCACACACATTCCACACACCACATTCCACATTCCACACACATTCCACACACCACATTCAACACACCACATTCCACACACATTCCACACACCACATTCCACACACCACATTCAGTACACATTCCACACACCACATTCCACACACATTCCACACACCACATTCCACACACATTCCACACACCACATTCCACACACCACATTCCACACACATCATTCCACACACATTCCACACACCACATTCCACACACCACATTCCACACACCACATTCCACACACATTCCACACACCACATTCCACACACATTCCACACACCACATTCCACACACATTCCACACATCACATTCCACACATACCACATTCCACACACCACATTCCACACACCACATTCCACACACATTCCAGACACCACATTCACACACACCACATTCCACACACCACATTCCACACACATTCCACACACCACATTACACATTCCACACACATTCCACACACCACATTCCACACACATTCCGCACACCACATTCCACACACATTCCACACATTCCACACACCACATTCCACACACCACACACACCACATTCCACACACATTCCACACACCACACACCACATTCCACACACCACATTCCACACACCACATTCCACACACATTCCACACACATTCCACACACCACATTCCACACACACCACATTCCACACACCACATTCCACACACATTCCACACACCACATTACACATTCCACACACATTCCACACACCACATTCCACACACCACATTCCACACACATTCCACACATTCCACACACCACATTCCACACACATTCACACACCACATTCCACACACATTCCACACCACATTCCACACACATTCCACACACATTCCATACACCACATTCCACACAACACATTCCACACACCAAATTCCACACTCATTCCACACACATTCCACACCACACATTCCACACACATTCCACACACCACATTCCACACACCGCATTCCACACACATTCCACACACCACATTCCACAAACCACATTCCACACAGATTCACACACCACATTCCACACACATTCCACACCACATTCCACACACATTCCACACACCACATTCCACACATATTCCAAACATTCCACACACCACATTCCACACATATTCCACACACATTCCACACACCACATTCCACACACATTCCACACACCACATTCCACACACATTCCACACACCACATTCCACACACCACATTCCACACACATTCCACACACATTCCACACACAACATTTCACACACATGCCACACAACACATTCCACACACATTCCACACATATTCCAAACATTCCACACACCACATTCCACACATATTCCACACACCACATTCCACACATCACATTCCACACACCACATACCACACACATTCCACACACCACATTCCACACACATTCCACACACACCACACAACATTCCAAACACATTCTGCACACCACATTCTACACACCAAACACCGCATTCCACACACATTCAACACACATTCCACACACCACATTCCACACACCACATTCCACACACCACATTCCACACACCACATTCCACACACATTCCACACATTCCACACACCACACTCCACATTTCACACACATTCCACACACCACATTCCACACACATTCCACACACCATACACCACATTCCACACACATTCCACACACCACATTCCACACACATTCCACACATCACATTCCACACACACCACATTCCACACACCACATTCCACACACATTCCACACACCACATTCCACACACACCACATTCCACACCACATTCCACACACATTCCACACACAATCCACACACCACATAACACATTCCACACACATTCCATACACCACATTCCACACACATTCCACACACCACATTCCACACACATTCCACACATTCCACACACCACACACACCACATTCCACACACATTCCACACACCACACACCACATTCCACACACATTCCACACACATTCCACACACCACATTCCACACACATTCCACACACCACACACATTCCACACACACACCACACACACCACATACCACATTCCACACACCACATTCCACACACACCATATTCCACACACACCACATTCCACACACATTCCATACACCGCATTCCACACACATTCCACACACCACATTCCACACACCACATTCCACACACCACATTCCACACACATTCACACACCACATTCCACATACATTCCACACCACATTCCACACACATTCCACACACCACATTCCACACACATTCCACACACCACATTCCACACACATTCCAAACATTCCACACACCACATTCCACACATATTCCACACACCACACACCACACACACCACATTCCACACACATTCCACACACCACATTCCACACCACATTCCACACACATTCCACACACATCACACATTCCACACACCACACACACTACATTCCACACACATTCCACACACATTCCACATACCACATCACATTCCACACACCACATTCCACACACATTCCACATTCCACACACATTCCACACACACAAAACACACACCACATACCACATTCCACACACCACATTCCACACACACACCACATTCCACACACATTCCACACAACACATTCCACACACATTCCACACACCACATTCCACACACATTCCAAACACCACATTCCACACACCGCATTCCACACACATTCCACACACCACATTCCACACACCACATTCCACACACATTCACACACCACATTCCACACACATTCCACACCACATTCCACACACATTCCACACACATTCCATACACCACATTCCACACACCACATTCCACACACCACATTCCACACTCATTCCACACACATTCCACACCACACATTCCACACACATTCCACACACCACATTCCACACACCGCATTCCACACACATTCCACACACCACATTCCACACACATTCCACACATTCCACACACCACACACACCACATTCCACACACATTCCACACACCACACACCACATTCCACACACATTCCACACACATTCCACACACCACATTCCACACACATTCCACACACCACACACATTCCACACACACACCACACACACCACATACCACATTCCACACACCACATTCCACACACACCATATTCCACACACACCACATTCCACACACATTCCATACACCGCATTCCACACACATTCCACACACCACATTCCACACACCACATTCCACACACCACATTCCACACACATTCACACACCACATTCCACATACATTCCACACCACATTCCACACACATTCCACACACCACATTCCACACACATTCCACACACCACATTCCACACACATTCCAAACATTCCACACACCACATTCCACACATATTCCACACACCACACACCACACACACCACATTCCACACACATTCCACACACCACATTCCACACCACATTCCACACACATTCCACACACATCACACATTCCACACACCACACACACTACATTCCACACACATTCCACACACATTCCACATACCACATCACATTCCACACACCACATTCCACACACATTCCACATTCCACACACATTCCACACACACAAAACACACACCACATACCACATTCCACACACCACATTCCACACACACACCACATTCCACACACATTCCACACAACACATTCCACACACATTCCACACACCACATTCCACACACATTCCAAACACCACATTCCACACACCGCATTCCACACACATTCCACACACCACATTCCACACACCACATTCCACACACATTCACACACCACATTCCACACACATTCCACACCACATTCCACACACATTCCACACACATTCCATACACCACATTCCACACACCACATTCCACACACCACATTCCACACTCATTCCACACACATTCCACACCACACATTCCACACACATTCCACACACCACATTCCACACACCGCATTCCACACACATTCCACACACCACATTCCACACACCACATTCCACACACCACATTCCACACACATTCACACACCACATTCCACACACATTCCACACCACATTCCACACACATTCCACACACATTCCACACACCACATTCCACACACATTCCAAACATTCCACACACCACATTCCACACATATTCCACACACATTCCACACACCACATTCCACACACATTTCACACACCACATTCCACACACATTCCACACACCACATTTCACACACCACATTCCACACACCACATTCCACACACATTCCACACACCACATTCTACACACCACATTCCACACACCACATTCCACACACATTCACACACCACATTCCACACACATTCCACACCACATTCCACACACATTCCACACACATTCCATACACCACATTCCACACACCACATTCCACACACCACATTCCACACTCATTCCACACACATTCCACACCACACATTCCACACACATTCCACACACCACATTCCACACACCGCATTCCACACACATTCCACACACCACATTCCACACACCACATTCCACACACCACATTCCACACACATTCACACACCACATTCCACACACATTCCACACCACATTCCACACACATTCCACACACATTCCACACACCACATTCCACACACATTCCAAACATTCCACACACCACATTCCACACATATTCCACACACATTCCACACACCACATTCCACACACATTCCACACACCACATTCCACACACATTCCACACACCACATTCCACACACCACATTCCACACACCACATTCCACACACATTCCACACACCACATTCTACACACCACATTCCACACACCACATTCCACACACATTCCACACACCACATTTCACACACATTTCACACACCACATTCCACACACCACATTCCACACACATTTCACACACATTCCACACACCACATTCCACACACATTCCAGACACCACATTCCACACGCCACGTTCCACACACCACATTCCACACACCACATTCCACACCCCACATTCCACACACATTCCACACACCACATTCCACACACATTCCACACACCACATTCCACACACCACATTCCACACACATTCCACGCACATTCCACACACATTCCACCAACACACACTCCACATTCCACATTCCACACACATTCCACACACATTCCACACACACTCCACATTCCACATTCACGCACTCCACATTCCACACACATTTCACACACATTCCACACACATTCCACATTCCACACACCACATTCCACACACCACATTCCACACACCACATTCCACCCACCACATTCCACACACATTCCACACACATTTCACACACCACATTCCACACACCACATTCAACACACATTCCACACACCACATTCCATACACATTCCACAAACCACACACCACATTCCACACACATTCCACACACCACATTCCACACACATTCCACACACCACATTCCACACACACCACATTCCACACACCACATTCCACACACCACATTCCACACACACCACATTCCACACACAGCATTCCACACACATTCCACACACCACATTCCACACACACCACATTCCACACACATTCCACACACCACATTCCACACAACCCGCATTCCACACACATTCCACACACATTCCACATACCACATTCCACACACATTCCACACACCACATTCCACACACATTCCACACACCACATTCCACACACCATATTCCACACACATTCCACACACCACATTCCACACACATTCCACACACCACATTCAATACACATTCCACACTGTTGGACACGGCCTCGTGGCGTGGGCCTACCCCTCCCACATGGCGGCCCCCGGATGACATCGGGCCGCCGTCAAGCTGCTGTCGACCCCCCTGACACGAACAGTTCCGAACCCGCAAGAAGGGCCGCCCCCTGGCAACCTACGGCTCTCCCTCTCCCTAGTCCCCGGCGGACCCTGCTCGCCAACGCCGCCGGTCCAGCCACCATGCCTGGCCCCATCTCTGGCCCGACTCCATCTTGGGCCTATCACGTCCCGAGCACGTGGCCGCCGCCACCCGGGCCCCGGCCCCAGCGAAGCCCCGACATCGGGGCACCAAGATCCTCCCAGGGGGTCGAGTGGCCACTTGACAGATCCGAAAGGCGGGAAGTTTCGATGGCCCTCCAGCCGTCCCCGGACGCCTGGTATCGATCGCCCTCCAGCTTCCCTGGGCGCTGGCTCCACCCCCCTGCTGGGTGTCTGGACACCGTCATCCCGGCCCCTCTGACCCCCAGGCGCGAGGGTCCGGACATCAAAGGACTCCAGTCCTATATCTGGGCCAGCCCTGGATCAGGACGGCAGTTGTATCTGGAGTCGAGGCCCTGCTGACGCTGTCGCGGCCTGACCAAGCTGAACTACCTTTGAGGCCCTGCTGACGCTGTCGCGGCCTGACCAAGCTGAACTACCTTTGAGGCCCTGCTGACGCTGTCGCGGCCTGACCAAGCTGAACTATCTTCGAGGCCCTGCTGACGCTGTCGCGGCCTGTCCAAGCTGAACTACCTTTGAGGCCCTGCTGACGCTGTCGCGGCCTGACCAAGCTGAACTATCTTCGAGGCCCTGCTGACGCTGTCGCGGCCCGTCCAAGCTGAACTACCTTTGAGGCCCTGCTGACGCTGTCGCGGCCTGACGAAGCTGAACTACCTTTGAGGCCCTGCTGACGCTGTCGCGGCCTGAACCCCTGAACTATCCAAGCACCAGTGGGTGCCGAGACTGTCCCGCTACCCCCTTTTTCCCCGGAGATCAAGACATTACGGGTCCCTTGATCCTTGCCGCTATCCTGCCAAGAACTTGCTTTGAGTGCTTATATAAAGATTCTTGTGAACCTCCTTCCTGTGTAGTGTCTATCTGTAAGTAGTGTGATTACCCGGCTGTTACGATTGTAGGAGAGGAGCCTCACCAAGGAGGCCTCCCTACGGTGCTCGGCCTATTCCATACAGAGAGGTGGGTCTCGGGGCGGACAGTCAGACACCTTCTGTCTCCCCTGGGGCCGCCTTTCCAACTTTGGTGGCAAGCGACGGGATCCGAGCCCACGCAAATCGTACAGCGAGTAACACGTCACTACTGACAGAGACCCACAGCCACGATGACTACTAAGGAAGCCGGAACGACCGCAGAATTCCAGAAAGACCTGTTAGAGGAGTATACCCATAAAGAACTTAAACAATTTTGCAAAGACTTGGGTATCGCTACCACTGGACTTAGTACAAAGGACGATTTCAAAGAAGCGCTGCAAACCTGGGTGGAGACCAGAGAGACCCCACCCCAACCGAACGATGACATTGTCCATGAAGTACCCGGGAGTACCGTCATAGCCCCCATAGAGGAAAGAACCGCCAACAGGGACCCGGGCCTCTCCCATGAAGATGCCCGGGAGCGAGAGAGGAGTCGGCTCCATGAACTAGAGCTCGCCCGACTCCGGCTGGACGGAGAACTCCAATTAGCAGAAAAAAACATGGCCCTTGAACAACGGCGATTGGAGGGAGATCTGGAAGAGAGGCGGCGGCAAAGAGAATTGGAAGAAAAAAAACTCGCATACGAACACGAGCGTGGCCTCAAAGAACTCGAAATCAAAGCCAACCTCGAAGGAACGGGCGCCACGGTAGCCCGGAACCCCTCACCGCCTGCCGACCCAAAGGTCCACATCCCGAAGGATATCGTCAAGGAGTACTACAAAAATGACGATATCCAGCAATGGTTCAAGGCGTACGAAGTTGCCATGACCGCGCACCGCATTCCGCGATCAGACTGGGGTGCCGGCTTATGGGGGAGATTCGTCAGCGAAGGAAGAGACACCCTGCTGGAGCTGGCCGACGACGTAATGTCCTCCTATGACCACATGAAGGACGCCCTGCTTTTCCGGTATGGCCTCACCCCCGAGATGTACCGGCAGAGATTCAGAGACTGCAAGAAAATACCCGGTACCACGTGGGTCGAGTACGTGAACTTTTATAGCAGGGCCCTGGAAGGATGGATAAAGGGCAGCAAAGTGTCCACCTACGAGCAGCTGTTCAACCTCATCGTTTGGGAGCACCTCTCCAACAACTGCTTTGTCGAGCTCCGACAGCATCTACTCGACGGCAAGCTGACCGAGCCCCGAAAACTCGCCGTCGAGGCAGACCGATGGGTGAGCACCCGGGTCCCCCGAACACCGATAGGAGAAACCGGTCAGGGCGGCCGGGGGCACCCCCGCCAGCGGGGAGGCGGAGGAGGACAGAACCAGAGCCGAAGTTTCCCGCCAGCCTCGGGCCGGGGGCCCCCTCCCGGGTCCCCCCGAGTAATACCTCGCCGTCACTGAGGAGGGACCCCCCAGCACGGCCGGGCCCCCACCCGAACATTACTTGCCACAGATGCCAGCGGACCGGTCACTATGCCAGTGACCCCCTCTGCCCCATGAACCAGCGTCCCGGCACCACTGGGCCTCCGACCCGCCAGTTCGCTGCTGCAGCTCTGGGAGGAGAGGGAGAAGAAGACGTAGAGGTCTACGAGGAAGAACAAATCGAGTATGAACCGGCCGCCATGGCCCTAGCCTGCCTGGGCAATAGAGACATGGTCCCCCAGGCCCCGCTACCGAGCAACACTCGAAAATACCGTCAGTGGGTCCACATCAATGGACGACGGACCGAAGCCCTCCGAGACACGGGAGCCAGTGTGACCGCCGTCCGCTGCCACTTGGTGACCCCCGAACAGATCATCCCGAATGTACGCTGCCCCGTGAGGGCCGCCGACAACTCCGAAACTCTATGCCAGATGGCCCGAATTCCCTTCGAATGGGGGGGAGTGTCGGGCACCCTCAAGGTGACCGTCTGGGACGACGCCCCCGTGGACTGCCTCCTTGGGAACGACCTCGAGAGCTCTCCCTGGGCCCAAGTCGAGCGGAGAGAGCACCTAGGAATGATGGGACTACCAGAGTGGGTCTGTGCGACGACCCGATCTATGGCGGCCCGAGCCCCGGCAGCGACCGAGGCCGCCCCGACCGAAGAGCCGGAGTGGCCCGAGCCACCACCCTCGGCCATCCATGAAGAATGCGACTCCGAGACCAGACCCTCGGAGCCCGAAAACCACCACGAGCTCAGCGACATCCCCGAACTCGCCCAATGGCGCCAAGAGGGTGGTCCCACCCGAGAACAGTTTCGGCAGGAGCAGAAGACCTGCCCTTCCCTCGAGGGGACCCGCCAACAGGCCACTGCCCAAGCTACCGGGGACACCTCAGGGTCCCACTGGGTCTACTGGGACCACGACCTCCTATATAGTGAACAGAAAATTGCCGAGCTGGGGGCCAGCCGGGTGCTAGTGGTTCCCCTGCGATTCAGAGACTTTCTTTTGAACCTGGCGCACGATGTGCCCCTCGCAGGGCACCTGGGGCAGGACAAAACTTACAGCCGGCTGGTGACCCATTTCTACTGGCCCAAAATGCGCACTGATGTACATAACCACTGCCGCTCCTGCCCGACATGCCAAGCCAGCGGAAAGAGCGGGGGGAAGGTGAAGGCCCCGCTCCAACCTTTTCCAGTAGTGACCACCCCCTTCGAGCGAGTGGGAATAGACATTGTGGGGCCCCTGGACCCTCAAACCTCGCAAGGGCACCGCTTCATACTTGTCCTAGTGGACCACGCCACCCGCTATCCTGAGGCCATCCCCCTCAGAACCATCACCGCTCCCGTGGTGGGGCGAGCCTTGATGGGGATCTTCTCCCGAGTAGGATTCCCCCGGGAGGTCGTGAGCGATCGAGGCACGAACTTTATATCTAAATATATGCGGTCCCTGTGGCAACAGTGCGGGGTCACATACAAGTTCACCACCCCGTATCATCCCCAAGGGAATGGACTTGTGGAGCGGTTCAACCGGACACTCAAGGGGATGATACAGGGCCTAGAGGAGCCACTACGACGCAGATGGGATGTCCTGCTGCCCTGCCTCCTGTTTGCCTATCGGGAGGTACCACAGAAATCCCTGGGGTTCAGCCCCTTTGAACTCCTGTACGGACACCCTGTCCGAGGTCCGCTCAGCCTTGTCAAAGAGGGCTGGGAAACTACCATCCAAGGCGCACCCCCGGATGTCTACCGATACCTCCTGACCCTCCGAAACCAGACTCGGAAGTTCCGGGCCCTTGCAGAGGCCAACCTGGAGGCCAGTCAGGAAGACATGAAACGCTGGTACGACCAGCACTCCTCCTCCATCGAGTTCGAGCCGGGCCAGCGGGTCTGGGTCATGTCCCCGGTCGAACCCTGTGCCCTCCAGGACAAATGGTCGGGGCCCTTCAAGGTGATCGAGCGCAAGAGCCCCGTCACTTACCTCGTGGATATGGAGTCTCCACGGAACCCCCTCCGGGTTCTGCATGCCAACCGGCTCAAACCTCATTTTGCCCGTACAGAACTGAGCCTGCTACTCGCTACCGACGATGGGACCGAAGACGACTCCGAGCCCTTGCCCGACCTCCTAAAGTGCACTGAGAAGGACGGCTCCGTCGAAGGGATCTCTCTCTCCCCCGACCTGACCCCCGCGCAGCGTCGAGACTGTCAGGAACTGTTGGGCCAATTCACAGATCTGTTCTCCCTCACCCCCGGGGTTACCCAATGGTGTGTCCACAATGTCGACACCGGGGACAGTCAGCCAGTACGACACCGGGCCTACCGGGTCCCCAACCGAGTTCGGGCCTGCATCCAGAAGGAAGTCACCAAGATGCTGGCCCTGGGGGTAGTCGAACCCTCCGACAGTCCCTGGGCCAGCCCAGTGGTCCTGGTCCCCAAGGCCGCCGCCCCTGGCACCCCGCCAGAACTCCGGTTTTGCGTCGACTACCGGGGGCTGAATGCCGTTACGAGAACCGATGCACATCCCATCCCCCCGGCCGATGAACTGATCGACCGCCTGGGGGCCGCCAAGTACCTCAGTACCTTCGACCTCACCGCCGGGTATTGGCAGATCGGCCTCACCCCTAGCGCCCAGGAGCGCTCAGCCTTCTCCACACCCGACGGCCACTTCCAGTTCAAGGTGATGCCCTTCGGCATGAAAAACGCCCCGGCCACCTTCCAGAGACTAGTAAACAAAGTACTGGCGGGGCTAGAAGAGTTCAGTGCCGCCTACCTAGACGACATTGCGGTCTACAGCCTCCACTGGGCTGAGCACCTGAACCACCTGTGGGAAGTCCTGACCGCCCTCTGCCGGGCCGGGCTAACTGTGAAGGCCAGCAAATGCCAGATAGGCCAAGGGTCCGTGACCTATCTGGGACACCAAGTGGGGAGCGGCCAAGTGGCTCCCCTCCAACCCAAGATCGACGCCATCCTAGCCTGGGAACCCCCGGCCAACCAGACCGCCGTCCGAGCCTTTCTGGGGCTCACGGGGTACTATCGGCGTTTTATCAAGAACTATGGGAGCATTGTGGGGCCCCTCACGGAACTGACCTCGAAGAACCGGCCACAGAAAGTGCAGTGGACACCCGCGTGTCAGGTGGCCTTCGAGACCTTGAAAACAGCCATGTGTACCGCCCCGGTGCTCCAGGCCCCCGACTACAGCCGAGAGTTTGTAGTCCAGACCGACGCCTCGGAACACGGCATCGGGCGGTCCTATCTCAGATGGACCCCGAGGGAATTGACCATCCAGTCGCCTTCATCAGCAGGCGGCTGCTGACCAGAGAACAACGATGGAGCACCATCGAGAGAGAGGCCTTCGCCGTCGTGTGGGCCCTCAAGAAACTCAGGCCATACCTCTTCGGCACCCACTTCCGGGTGCAGACAGACCACCGGCCCCTACGGTGGCTGATGCACATGCGTGGCGAAAACCCGAAGCTGCTGCGATGGTCCATCTCCCTCCAAGGGATGGACTTCACTGTGGAGCATCGCCCTGGCAACGACCACGCCAACGCTGATGGCCTGTCCCGATTCTTCCGCCTCGACGCAGAGAGTCCCCAAGACGATGGGTGACTCTCCCCGCCTTCAGCTGGAGGGGACGTGTGTTGGACACGGCCTCGTGGCGTGGGCCTACCCCTCCCACATGGCGGCCCCCGGACGACATCGGGCCGCCGTCAAGCTGCTGTCGACCCCCCTGACACGAACAGTTCCGAACCCGCAAGAAGGGCCGCCCCCTGGCAACCTACGGCTCTCCCTCTCCCTAGTCCCCGGCGGACCCTGCTCGCCAACGCCGCCGGTCCAGCCACCATGCCTGGCCACATCTCTGGCCCGACTCCATCTTGGGCCTATCACGTCCCGAGCACGTGGCCGCCGCCACCCGGGCCCCGGCCCCAGCGAAGCCCCGACATCGGGGCACCAAGATCCTCCCAGGGGGTCGAGTGGCCACTTGACAGATCCGAAAGGCGGGAAGTTTCGATGGCCCTCCAGCCGTCCCCGGACGCCTGGTATCGATCGCCCTCCAGCTTCCCTGGGCGCTGGCTCCACTCCCCTGCTGGGTGTCTGGACACCGTCATCCCGGCCCCTCTGACCCCCAGGCGCGAGGGTCCGGACATCAAAGGACTCCAGTCCTATATCTGGGCCAGCCCTGGATCAGGACGGCAGTTGTATCTGGAGTCGAGGCCCTGCTGACGCTGTCGCGGCCTGACCAAGCTGAACTACCTTTGAGGCCCTGCTGACGCTGTCGCGGCCTGACCAAGCTGAACTACCTTTGAGGCCCTGCTGACGCTGTCGCGGCCTGACCAAGCTGAACTATCTTCGAGGCCCTGCTGACGCTGTCGCGGCCTGTCCAAGCTGAACTACCTTTGAGGCCCTGCTGACGCTGTCGCGGCCTGACCAAGCTGAACTATCTTCGAGGCCCTGCTGACGCTGTCGCGGCCCGTCCAAGCTGAACTACCTTTGAGGCCCTGCTGACGCTGTCGCGGCCTGACCAAGCTGAACTACCTTTGAGGCCCTGCTGACGCTGTCGCGGCCTGAACCCCTGAACTATCCAAGCACCAGTGGGTGCCGAGACTGTCCCGCTACCCCCTTTTTCCCCGGAGATCAAGACATTACGGGTCCCTCGATCCTTGCCGCTATCCTGCCAAGAACTTGCTTTGAGTGCTTATATAAAGATTCTTGTGAACCTCCTTCCTGTGTAGTGTCTATCTGTAAGTAGTGTGATTACCCGGCTGTTACGATTGTAGGAGAGGAGCCTCGCCAAGGAGGCCTCCCTACGGTGCTCGGCCTATTCCATACAGAGAGGTGGGTCTCGGGGCGGACAGTCAGACACCTTCTGTCTCCCCTGGGGCCGCCTTTCCAACACACATACCACATTCCACACACATTCCACACACCACATTCCACACACATTCCACACACCACATTCCACACACATTCCACACACCACATTCCACACACATTCCACACACCACATTCCACACACATTCCACACACCACATTCCACACACACCACATTCCACACACATTCCACACACCACATTCAACACACACATTCCACACACCACATAACACATTCCACACACATTCCACACACCACATTCCACACACATTCCACACACCACATTCCACACACATTCCACACATTCTACACACCACATTCCACACACCACACACACCACATTCCACACACATTCCACACACATTCCACACCCATTCCACACACCACATTCAACACACATTCCACACACCACATTCCACACACATTCCACACACATTCCACAGACCACATTCCACATTCCACACACATTCCACACACCACATTCAACACACCACATTCCACACACATTCCACACACCACATTCCACACACCAAATTCAGTACACATTCCACACACCACATTCCACACACATTCCACACACCACATTCCACACACATTCCACACACCACATTCCACACACCACATTCCACACACATCATTCCACACACATTCCACACACCACATTCCACACACCACATTCCACACACCACATTCCACACACCACATTCCACACACATTCCACACACCACATTCCACACACATTCCACACACCACATTCCACACACATTCCACACATCACATTCCACACATACCACATTCCACACACCACATTCCACACACCACATTCCACACACACCACATTCCACACACCACATTCCACACACATTCCACACACCACATTACACATTCCACACACATTCCACACACCACATTCCACACACATTCCACACACCACATTCCACACACATTCCACACATTCCACACACCACATTCCGGGGCGGACAGTCAGACACCTTCTGTCTCCCCTGGGGCCGCCTTTCCAACACACATACCACATTCCACACACATTCCACACACCACATTCCACACACATTCCACACACCACATTCCACACACATTCCACACACCACATTCCACACACATTCCACACACCACATTCCACACACATTCCACACACCACATTCCACACACACCACATTCCACACACATTCCACACACCACATTCCACACACATTCCACACACCACATTCCACACACATTCCACACATTCCACACACCACATTCCACACACATTCACACACCACATTCCACACACATTCCACACCACATTCCACACACATTCCACACACATTCCATACACCACATTCCACACACCACATTCCACACACCACATTCCACACTCATTCCACACACATTCCACACCACACATTCCACACACATTCCACACACCACATTCCACACACCGCATTCCACACACATTCCACACACCACATTCCACACACCACATTCCACACACATTCACACACCACATTCCACACACATTCCACACCACATTCCACACACATTCCACACACATTCCACACACCACATTCCACACACATTCCAAACATTCCACACACCACATTCCACACATATTCCACACACATTCCACACACCACATTCCACACACATTCCACACACCACATTCCACACACCACATTCCACACACCACATTCCACACACATTCCACACACCACATTCCACACACCACATTCCACACACCACATTCCACACACATTCCACACACCACATTTCACACACATTCCACACACCACATTCCACACACCACATTCCACACACATTTCACACACATTCCACACACCACATTCCACACACATTCCAGACACCACATTCCACACGCCACGTTCCACACACCACATTCCACACACCACATTCCACACACATTCCACACACCACATTCCACACACATTCCACACACCACATTCCACACACCACATTCCACACACATTCCACACACATTCCACACACATTCCACCAACACACACTCCACATTCCACATTCCACACACATTCCACACACACTCCACACACACTCCACATTCCACATTCACACACTCCACATTCCACACACATTTCACACACATTCCACACACATTCCACACACCACATTCCACACACCACATTCCACACACCACATTCCACCCACCACATTCCACACACATTCCACACACATTTCACACACCACATTCCACACACCACATTCAACACACATTCCACACACCACATTCCATACACATTCCACAAACCACACACCACATTCCACACACATTCCACACACCACATTCCACACACATTCCACACACCACATTCCACACACACCACATTCCACACACAACATTCCACACACATTCCACACACCACATTCCACACACACCACATTCCACACAAATTCCACACACCACATTCCACACAACCCGCATTCCACACACATTCCACACATATTCCATATACCACATTCCACACACATTCCACACACCACATTCCACACACATTCCACACACCACATTCCACACACCACATTCCACACACATTCCACACACCACATTCCACACACATTCCACACACACATTCCACACACATTCCACACACATTCCACACACCACATTCCACACACATTCCACACACCACATTCAATACACATTCCACACACCACATTCCACACACATTCCACACACCACATTCCACACACATTCCACACACCACATTCCACACACATTCCACACACCACATTCCACACACATTCCACACACCACATTCCACACACCACATTCCACACATACCACATTCCACACACACCACATTCCACACATTCAACACACCACACTCCACTCACAACATTCCACACACATTCCACACACATTCCACACACCACATTTCATACACACCACATTCCACACACACCACATTCCCCACACCACATTTCGCACACATTCCACACACACACCACACACACCACATTCCACACACCACATTCCACACACCACAGTCCACACACATTTCACACACACACCACACACACCACATTCCACACACCACATTCCACACACACCACATTCCACACACCACATTCCACACACCACATTCCACACACTCCACATTCCACACACCACATTCCACACACCACATTCCACACACCACATTCCACACACAACATTCCACACACATTCCACACACATTCCAGATACCACATTCTACACACCACACACCACATTCCACACACATTCCACACACATTCCACACACATTCCACACACCACATTCCATACACCACATTCCATACACCACATTCCACACACATTCCACACACCACATTCCACACACATTCCACACACCACACACCACATTTCACACACATTCCACAAACCACATTCCACACACATTCCACACACCACATTCCACACACATTCCACACATCACATTCCACACACACCACATTCCACACACCACATTCCACGCACCACATACCACACACATTCCACACACC
The DNA here is from genome assembly GCF_964261635.1 of Lissotriton helveticus. Taxonomy (NCBI): domain Eukaryota; kingdom Metazoa; phylum Chordata; class Amphibia; order Caudata; family Salamandridae; genus Lissotriton; species Lissotriton helveticus. Next base: position 661,568,942 of record NC_136065.1, read on the forward strand.
ACATTCCACACACATTCCACACACACCACACCACATTCCAAACACATTCCACACACCACATTCTACACACCAAACACCACATTCCACACACATTCCACACACCACATTCCACACACCACATTCCACACACATTCCACACACATTCCACACATACCACATTCCACACACCACATTCCACACACCACATTCTACACACATTCCACACACCACATTCCACACACATTCCACACACCACATTCCACACACCACATTCCACACACATTCCACACACCACATTCCACACACATTCCACACACCACATTCCACACACCACATTCCACACACATTCCACACACCACATTCCACACACATTCCACACACCACATTCCACACACCACATTCCACACACACCACATTCCACACACACCACATTCCACACATTCAACACACCACACTCCACTCACAACATTCCACACACATTCCACACACATTCCACACACCACATTTCACACACACCATATTCCACACACACCACATTCCCCACACCACATTTCGCACACATTCCACACACACCACACACACCACATTCCACACACCACATTCCACACACCACAGTCCACACACATTTCACACACACACCCCACACACCACATTCCACACACCACATTCCACACACACCACATTAAACACACCACATTCCACACACCACATTCCACACACTCCACATTCCACACACCACATTCCACACACCACATTCCACACACCACATTCCACACACAACATTCCACACACATTCCACACACATTCCAGATACCACATTCTACACACCACACACCACATTCCACACACATTCCACACACATTCCACACACCACATTCCATACACCACATTCCATACACCACATTCCACACACATTCCACACACCACATTCCACACACATTCCACACACCACACACCACATTCACACACATTCCACAAACCACATTCCACACACATTCCACACACCACATTCCACACACATTCCACACATCACATTCCACACACACCACATTCCACACACCACATTCCACGCACCACATACCACACACATCCACACACCACATTCCACACACATTCCACACACACCACACCACATTCCAAACACATTCCACACACCACATTCTACACACCAAACACCACATCCACACACATTCCACACACATTCCACACACCACATTCCACACACCACATTCCACACACATTACACACACATTCACACATTCCACACACCACACACCACATTCACATACATCCCACACACCACATTCCACACACATTCCACACACATTCCACACACCACATTCCATGCACATTCCACACACCAAACACCACATTCCACACACATTCCACACACCACATTCCACACACCACATTCCACACACATTCCACACATCACATTCCACACACACCACATTCCACACACCACATTCCACCACCACATACCACACACATTCCACACACCACATTCCACACACATTCCACACACACCACACCACATTCCAACACATTCCACACACCACATTCACACACCAAACACCACATTCACCACATTCCACACACATTCCACACACCACATTCCACACCACATTCCACACACATTCCACACACATTCACACATTCCACACACCACTCACCACATTCACACACATCCCACACACCACATTCCACACACATTCCACACACATTCCACACACCACATTCCACGCACATTCCACACACCAACACCACATTCCACACACATTCCACACACCACATTCCACACACCACATTCCACACACATTCCACACATCACATCCACACACACAACATTCCACACACCACACACCACACACCACATTTCACACACATCCCACACACCACATTCCACACACATTCCACACACATTCCACACACCACATTCCACGCACATTCCAC